>NC_134234.1:151043969-151346999 GCF_965152275.1 Natator depressus
AACATCATCAAATACATTTTACTATGAATTATTCTTTCAGCTCTCCTTATGAGTAACCGAGTATTCTCACCCAGCTAATGTCCAAAAAAGTACTGAATACTAAAAGAAAATAACCCCTTAAGGCCTAATACATCAAGTATTGTCTCAAAAGCCTGCCCCACTGCCATAGTCTGAAGCAGGAAAAATGCCAAAATACGAGAAAGAGAAGAGATAAAAGATCAGTGAAAAGAATATGCCTGTTAGCTCAGCTGTGGAGTAGGAGAGCATAGCTATCAAAAAGCGTGATCTACAGGTCTCTTTAAAATAACTCATTTCCTATGATCTATTTTTGCACTGGGTGGAAATATGATGCTGCCCCATAATCTATTTTAGCATTTAAGTTCTCAGGCAGGAAATCATTAATGACAAAATTTAAACAGTATGCAAACTATGGCATGAGTGAACAGTCCAATTCTGCTTCCATTGAAGTCAATGGCAAAACTCCCACTGAGTTCAATCAAAGCAAGATTGGAGCCACTGGATGATCTTGCACCATTTTGGCAATGGAAGTTTTGCCATTTACTTTAGTGGGAGCAGAATTGGACCCCTATTGTAGAATCAGACAGATAGTCAAACACATGGAATGAAAAAAAGAAGCATAGATTATTTGTTTTTATTAACTAAACTTTTTTGAGTATTGATGCAGAAACACAGTGTGTTGAGTATCATAAATACCCGGAGGAAATATAAAATCAGAGTGCAGCAGATATTCTGACAGTCTTCCAAAGTCTGGTTTTATTAGCTGGAATAAAGTGCCAAGTACTTCTCCGTGTCATACGGTAATTGATAGTTTATTCAAATAGCAAAGAGAGGAAGTAGTCAGATTACTTTTCTGCACGCACTGGGAAACCTTGTGCCTGTAATTGTAAAAGCATGGTGAAAATGTATGCATGAGGTATATTTGTATCTGTCTCATGTCATGTCACATGTTGTAGAGCTGTATATAGCTCTTAAAGCACATGACTTCTCAAAGGCACTGATCTTGCACACACTTATGCACATGCTTAGCTTTAAGCATGTAAATGGTCCCAATTGACATAAAACATTTGTGTAAATATTAGCAGGATTGAGGCCTAACTCAGGGCTCATCTACACAACATGGATATTCAGGAAAGCTAATTCAAATTAACTAAAGGTGTGAATTTAAAGAGACTAGTTAAAGCACATTAAACCCCTGCATGGACACTCTCATTCAGAATTAAAATGGCCTTCATTCATCTTAGCTTTAAAACTAACCAGATTAAGACCACTGTAATTCTGAATGAGAGTCCAGACTCTGATTCAGGACAATGCTCAAGCACATGATTCTGTCCTATTCAGAAAACCATGTGCTTAAGTCCAGTTGACCTCAGTGTAATTTACACACATGCTGAAGTGCTTTCCTGAATTAGGTCCTCAATTAGTGATTTCTACATTTCAGACCACTGGAGAAATATAATTTGTGGTTGAGGGAAAATCATAGCCCCAACGACTTTAATGCAGGAGGAAATACATTTCCTGTGCTGACCTCCAGATAATATCAATTTTGCCAATGTGTGTACATTTTTTTTTACATTCGATAGACATTTTTAGTAGGAAATCTCTGATCAACATACCACAAAAAATGGTTCTGTAGGCTGGAATTATTTTTCATTAGAAAAAGGAAAGGAAATTACTCTTCCTTTCTGCAGGAAATCTTTACAATGGTGTATTCTTTTCTTAAATCAAAGCTGGTAAACCAGTCTGTTCATCCACATTCGAAAAGATGGGTTTCCAACAACTGTGATTATCCAGGATTTTATACTTGAAATTGTACATTTACTCTTAACCCAATTCCATAGAAGTATACTTACAGTGTTTGATTCTGAAACATAAATAATACTCAAGTGCAACAAAAAATTGTGAAAATGTAAGAATTTTATCCAGTAAGGCTCTATTCAACAAGATAACTAATCATCTATGTAACTTTAAGCATATGATGCTTAAACTTATGTACATGTTCAATTACTTTGCTGAAGTGGGACCTAAATGTTATTTCTGAATTATATTCTATTATTGTTATTTATGAAGCATACACTCTGTGATAAGTGCCAAGTTCTACACTGTTTATTTTAATAAAATAAAGTAAAGAAGAAAATACAATGTGTAGAATAATGCTTCCCCCAAGCAAATTATGCACAGAGCCTGAGAAGCTAATCACAGAGTCAAACAGATTAGGCACACAGCCGAGATTCCCCTTACACAGCCTGGTTTAGCAACAGTCAGCTCATACTTGAATACAGCCTGGTTCCTGCTCCTTCCAGCTCATTCTCAACAACAATGGCCTCATTCTCCCCCAGCAATTTTGGAAAACAAAACACACCCAATTTCACCCCGACTGATGTGATGGAATACTCCTTCAGCTGACAATGGTCTCATCGACCACAGAAGGCTCAAGACTTAATAAACTTTGCATATCTGGCTGCCAAGTGTCCCAATTTTGGCTAGACTGCCCCAAATTGGAGACAAATTCCTACATTCACTCTGCTTCTAACTTGTGCTGCTAACGAGAGAGCATCTTTTTCTGTTCAGTTCTATTCAGGCACTTATAGCACACTCATCTCCATATTACTGAGGGCTAGCGAGAAAGGGCATAAGGTACAGCAAGGGCATCCAGGGGAAATGCTGATTGCCCACCTTAATGGCCACCTAATGCCCACTGACATGTGCAGGACCTCGTACAGATCCCTTCCCTCTACTGCCTCTTGAACTGCTGTCTACTTTTTCCTAGGCCAGTTCCCTACCTTTCCTCTAATAACAGAAGAATAAAGGAAAAGGGAAAATGTGCAGGAGAATAAAGTTTTCCCTAGATATTATTCTATATCATTACTATGTTTCTCAGACAGGCATGGAGCAACCATATTGCAGCGGGTGCAGTGGTGCCTCATTGTAATTTTGCCAACACAGTGTCTAGGCTGTCCCTGGTTCACTTTTATTGAAAAGGCAGCAAAGATACCTGTCAGGATGATCCAGAAAAGCATCACCAATTTTGATGAGTTCTGGGGACTCGGGCCGCCATCAGGTGCCAGTCATCTTCATCCTTGTGTTTTATATTTGCTTCACAGTAGAGCACCCAGCAGTGTATGTCCCTGTTAGCATCAGCTCTTGAAAGGGAAGCCATCTCTAGAACTAAACCTTTTCAGAGCTGGTTTGAATGAGGACTGGTGGGCAGTAAAACAATGGCTCCCATTCACAGATAGGTGTGTGTCCCAATGCACGTATACAGCTGGCGCCATTTAGTTGACACCAAGATAATAAGGACATCCACTTCACTGGGATACATGGTTGGGAGCCCTGTCCATGAAATTTATTTAATAGCCTTTAAATTCTGTTTTATTGTGACACCTCTGAGACCACGTGCTGGATTCTAGAGAAGGCTGGAAGCTGATGTGACAGCTCATTAACACTCAGTTAACACTGTTCTATACAGCACAGCATTTACTTTTACATTTAAAATGTTCAGGGGAACAATTCAGGTGGCATTAAAGTGAAAGGGCAATTGTTTAAGATGCATGAAATATTCAGAATCAACCATTTTTTACAGCACTGAAATAACGAAGATAGAATGCCCATAAAATACCATTTACAAATGTACACCCTGTTGGTAGCATTGTTTTTGTTCATAATGCTTCCTGATGCCTGTGCTCTGTGAACCCCCAACATCAGCTATCAGGGACAGGTGGCTAATTGGAACATTCTTTGCCTATGGAGGTGTCCCCGTTAATCAAATCCTACCTTCTGCCTGAACCAGCTTAGTCCAGAGTCTATTTTATTTTAAAAAACATATAACCCCTTGTTAACTTTAAGGCTGTGGAAAGCAGGGAAACTCCCTTTCTTTGATGTTTTACTGGTGGCTCCAAAGGCCATAATGAACTCTCTTTGCAAATAAAGTAGTTAAAGACGAAGTGAAAATGTCAGGCTGCATTTGATTGCCAGAAGTGTGGCTGTTTCCCACAATGAAAAAGAATAGCCATCTGCCCCTGAAGCCCCCCACCCGCACTGGTAAATGGGGATTTTGCAGTTCACTAGTTTTCTCAGATAGAACACAGGCCCTTCCAACTCTTCGGAGTAGTACCCACTCATGTCAAGAAGTGGAGTAGTATGGAACATGTTGAATTCACCTGAGTTTGCACTGCCTTCTGCCAGCATACACCAAGGCACGGGGCCACCAGCACAAAGCAGCTGTAACCCCAAGTCTGCAAGGAACCTGCAAACAGTAGTGCAGCCTGAAAAGTAGGTAATGCTGGCCAGGGAGGGGGAAGAGCATGACAAGGATAGCCAGCAGATACACTGACTGCTCAAACCATTCCCCAGTGAATCCCTTCCCTCAGTGGCTTCTGCCAGTTGGGTTCCTATAGAGTGCTCAGAGGAAAGAAAATCTAGCCTCACTCAAAAACCTCCACTGGAGGTGGGAAGAACAGGTAGTGTTTTCAGTCTTCCTTTCCGCAAGCTGGATTCTACTTGGAGTCAGGGAGCAAAGTGAAACCCTCAGATGGAAGGAGGTGCAGATCGCACTTTCCTGTGCTGGCAGGGGTTAATCCAACCCAATAGCGTTTTAAGGGTGGTGTTTAGGGTTGCCAACCCTCCAGGATTGTCCAGGAGTCTCCAGGAATTAAAGATTAATATTTAATTAAAGATTATGTGATGTGGTGAAACCTCCAGGAATATGGCCAACCAAAACTGGCAACCCTAGTGGTGTTCACCACATTATTTTGCTAGGCCAGGATATCTGTGGACACGAGGATACATACAGTAAATGTGCAGAAGCAAAAATCTGTCCATGAACCGGATAGGGCCAATTTTTTTAAAGATGACCAATATATTTGTGCCAGCAATTTTGCACACACAGACTGAGTCATCAAGCAGTCTTCTACTGGATTTACATGCATGAATTCTGTTCATATGAAAAATGGCAAATGTCCATTTAGGAGGTGGCTTGTTATTATTTATTGGTCACAGGCAGTGTGCTTGTCCTTCAAAACACCCAGAGAAGATGCAATCCTTGCCATAAAGAGTTTTTAAATGTAAGAGGGTCTGGAAGTTCCTTTGGGAAACTTACTAGTCAATGTCAGCTAGAAAAACAGCAGAATGATCTCTCACCAGACTAAAAGAAAGTAAAAAAAGATCATTTCAGACCCAAATCCCTTTGTAGCTGAATTGTCCAGGATCTTTCTGGATAATAAAGTAATGAAGGATTTTCTGACAGTGTATATTAGGTGGACAGAAAGATTGAAGGAAAGTGAATCTGATGCAATCTAGGTTTATGCTATTGTTTGTAGATGAGCACTCTTTATTCTGTGGTTTCACAGCTGTTTCCCCCCAAGAGGGCCTTGCATCTACTTGTCACAGATGACAGGCTGCACTGTGCCAGAGGCTGGATCCCTTCTTGATGGCAGATCAGTGATGAGTCTTCCAAATAACTCCCTTCTTGATTATGTAATTATAATGTATAATAAACAATGTATTTATTTAGAAATTTTATCAGCACCCACCACTAATATACCTGGGGATCTTCTATCATTTAAAAAATTATAAATAAATAAATAAAACACAGATAAATCCTAAAGCTTATAGACTTAATAAATGCTACAACATCTTCCCTGCAGACAAAATGACAACCTCCAAATTTCAAATATTAAATTGTTCCTGAGATTAATCAATAGTCTGACATAAAAAATACATCTTACACTCTAAAAGAAAAGGAGTACTTGTGGCACCTTAGAGACTAACCAATTTATTTGAGCATGAGCTTTCGTGGTTAGTCTCTAAGGTGCCACAAGTACTCCTTTTCTTTTTGCGAATACAGACTAACACAGCTGTTACTCTGAAACCTATCTTACACTCTGTTCTTATTCCCACCAAACCTATGATCTGGAGGGAGGAGGGTGCAGAGGTAAGGGCCTTCCAATGAGACAGGGCCTTCCTACTTCTCCTCATGCTGCAAAGAAATTTTCCTGATCATAAATCACTTTGTAAACCCAACTTTGTGCCTCCATTCAACCTCAGAAGCCAGTGCTTCATGGGCCATGAAGAACAATAATCCAGGGCCAGATACACAATATCCTCTTTGCAAACTTCTGCCCAGACAAGTAGTAATGGAAGTGCTAATGGAAATCAGGGTCATCAACTGTGACTCTGATCCCTGCCCTTCTTGATTGGTAAAAGAGCACTACTCATACCTAAGGCTAAGATTTAGTCATGGGTATTTTTACTAAAAGTTATCGACCGGTCACGGGCAATAAACAAAAATTCACGGCCCGTGACTTTTACTATAAACACCCCTGACTAAATCTTAGCTGCCCTGGGGCCCCACTGCTCTGGGAGACCCCAAGCCAGGCCAGCCGTTCGCTGCTCAGGTGGTCTGTGGGGCCAGCTGAACCGGCCGCTGCTCCGGCCACCCCCGGGGCCACGCTCTGGCCGCTGCTCCGGCCACCCCTGGAACTGCTGCTCAGGCGATCCCCCGGGGCCAGCGGCCCAGGGCTGCTGAGCAGCAGCTTGTGTGGCTGCCCCCTGGGGCCGCTCCAGCAGTGGCCAGTGCGGCTGGCTGGGGGGCCACTTCAGCTGCAGCCGATATAGCTGGCCCCTGGGGTCAGCCACACTAGCCGCTGCAGCTCCAGAATTTCACAGAGGTCATGGAAAGACACAGAATCCGTAACTTCCGCGACCTTTGTGACAGACTCACAGCCTTACACATACCTCATGTGATGATGGGAATCAACCACCTACCCCTGATTCCTCATCCAGGCCTTGTGTCCCTCCCCACCTTGACTTTTGGGCCCAGTCTCCCTGTCACGTCCTTGTCCCTGTTTGCCCCCTTGCCTCCTCCATCCCCCAGGCCTGGATCCTCACACCCCTTACATTACAGTCAGGTGGTTCCTCCTTCTCCTCCAACACACTGCTTGGGTGCCAGCCGGGGAAACACTGAAAGCACAAGGGAGAACATCTTATCTTCCTGCTCTCAGCTCCTGTGCCCACCAGCACCATGGACCCCAGCAGGCAAACGGAGCTTTTCACTAACAGTCCTGATCACCCCCTGCATCCCCAGCATGCTCAGTGCAAACGGAATTTGAAGAGAATGTAGCAGCAAACCTCTAAGAAGTTGCTACTGAGCATTTGTGAACTGAAATTTTCAGAGGCACATAATTTGGCCAGATATGGGAGGTTTCTCACAGGAAAACCAAAAGGCACCTCTCTGACACCAGAGAAACCTCTCCCGCCAAATTTCAAGTCCCTGCTGCAAACCACAGAGGCGCTAAAGCCTCACAATGAAACAAGTTATAAGAATTTTATCATATAGGCAAAATAACATAATTTCTCTTACCCTCAATCTGAGAAATGGCTGAATCATTTTATCTGAAATTTCTCCCCAGAATACCTTCAAACTGAGGCTGACACCAGGCATGGAAAATTTCAGCCCAAATGGTTAAAGTCTGACAAAGTTATAAGCAACTGAAAATAGGAACTTATACTAGGAAGTCTCAGGCAACCTTTAGCACAGATATGGCTATATACATTGCCTATAATATCTTCATTATCAGGGCCTCAAATACTATTGTAATGGTTGCTATTAAAATACCTCAAAAGTAATGTCCCTATATTAATTTTCCCTTTTGTGGAAAAATACCTATAAACTCGTAACATGAGTTGAGAGTGCTCAGCACCTTGTCAGGTGGCTCTATATGAATGGACTAATTGCTGTCAGGCCTTGGCATTGACCCCTGCACATAGGAAACAAAATAAGATAGAAATGGCAAAGCAATGTGGAAACATGCTGGTATTTTACTAAAATAGGCTTGCAGCTGAAGAACATAGATGCCACCTTTTTGTCTTTAAACATTATCTACCAGTCCCCTTCCCACAGCCCCTTGAATTTTCTTCACTGCCTTCTGGACAGGGAGACGGAGAAGGCAGAAAATCCAGAAGTAACAGCTGAATTCTCAAATCAAAACCCAATGAGCTGGAATACTCCCATCAAAATAGATGATGGTGCCTGTATTGAAAATCCTCTCCAAGAAATGGCTGGCTCCCGAAGTACGCTGGGGCAGCCAACCATCTCTTGGAACACAGTTGGTATAAACGAGTAACAATCCAAGGTTGCATCCATGCCAGATTTCCAGGTGTCAGCCAGATTTGTACATGCACCACTGGGATATTTAATCTCTGGCCCCTTGGCTCTATGAACACAGACCTTTGCTCAGGGAGCAGCTCTGCTCTAGCTCATCCAGTAAAGGAAATTGACAGTAGTGGAGCAAAGATTTTAAAAAGGTCTTTGATGTGGCATAATTAAAGGGGGATGAGCCTAAGGGAGGAGACTACAGGGTGGTATTGCCAACAGCTGCCATTAGGAACAAAGCTCTTGTGATAGCAGCTTCACTGCTGGGAATTAACATGTGCATGAGCCAGTCTGACATTCCAGCAAAGGGCAGGGGCATCCAAGCACAAAAGCCGCCACATGCCCTGGATGGCTAGGACTGCCAGCCTGTCTGCTGTCAGGGGCGGCAACTTATAGCTCCACGTGGAGCCTTCGCACCAGCAATATTCAGAGCCCAGGGGCCCAGCTCCATCAATATTTGGGGCCGGGTGTCCCCCCCGGCCCACCTGTCGCCCCCCTCCCCACACGCCTCCCCCGAGTGTCCCCCGGCCCCCGCTTGCTGCCCCCATGCACCTCCCTGGGCCTCGGAGCAGAGCATCCCTGGCTGCCTCTTCCCTCCCTGGCTGCCTCTTCTGAGCAGCTCCATGCTGCCTCCCTGCAGCAACGGATCCTAGTGCCCCCCATCTCGACTGCCAGGGCAGACTGACTGAGCCTGCCCTTCCACCTCAGACCCTTCCCTTTTCCGGCGGGACCCTCCACCAGCACAGGGGGCCCCCCTGCCTGCAGTCACTGCTCCTGCCCCATGCTGGGCAAGGAGGCAGCCCCATCCCTCACCCCCAGTGAGGCTACAGTGAGGGGCAGCAGGAGGGGAGGAAGCGCACGCAGCACCCCCCCGGCACCCACCACGGGGGAGGCGAGGGAGATTCCTGGACATGAGAGGGGCCCTAGGAGCACATGCAGAGACAGTGGTCGGGGTGAGTGTGCTGCTCGGGGGGCGGGAAAGGGGGGCTCCTCCCCCAGAGCTGGCTGCTGCCGGCAAGGAAAGGGCTGAGGGGAGTCCTCCTCTCTGGCCCCGTCCCGGAGCAGCCTGCCTGCACCCCAAACTCATCCCCAGCCCTGCCCCATCCCAGAGCCCACACCCCCAGCCAGAGCTTTCACCCCCCCACACACCCTCAACCCTAGCCCTGAGCCCCTCCAACACCCCAAACACCTTATCCCCAGTCCCAGCCAGAGCCCTCATCCACCTGCACTCCAACCCCCTGCCTTAGCCCGGAGCCTCTCCAACACCACGAACCCCTCATCTCCAGTCCCAACCAGAGCCCTCATCCCCCTGCACTCCAACCCCCTGCCTTAGCCTGGAGCCTCTCCAACACCACAAACCCCTCATCTCCAGTCCCAGCCAGAGCCCTCATCCCCCCACACCCTAACCCTTTGTCCGAGCCCCTCCAGTACCCCGAACACCTTATCCCCAGTCCCAGTCAGAGCCCTCATCCCCCTGCACTCCAACCCTCTGCCCCAGCCCTGAGCCTCTCCCAACACCCCAAACCCCCCAGCCCCAGAGAGAGCCCTCACCCCCTTACACCCCTACTCTCACCCTGAGCCCCTCCCACACCCCACAGCCCTCACCCCTGCACCTCCTCCCATCCCCAAACTCCCTCCCAGAGCCTGCACCCTACACCCCAATCCCCTGCCCCAGCCTAGGGCCTGCACCCCAGACCTCCTCCCCCATCCAAACTCCCTCCCAGAGCCTTGGGCAGGTGGGGGGCGGAGTTTGGGCAGGGGCGGGTTCTGGGCACCACCAAAAATTATACAAACCTGCCGCCCCTGTCTGCTGTAGGTAAATGGTTGGATTTACCAACTGATGCCTTCGTTGATAACACAGTGGAACAGTGTCAGGAGTGAGAGCACAAACAAAAACCCACATTGTTAAATGGGATCATATAAACATCTAACAAGCATGTCTGATCCAGGTTGTTCAGCAGTTGTTTGAGTTTCTTTATCCCGAAATACTAAAACCGGAATCTTTAGGGAATAAGAAGAAAATAGAGGGCACTGAGAAGCAGCATCCAACTCAGCGCATATGCTTGGTTTAGTGTACAGTACAAATTCCACCGACTCTGTCTGGATCTTTATTGTTTTCCCGTCATACAAATTCCCAATCCACAGCTCAAGAACAGCTTTGGTTCCAAAAAGAGCTGTGTATAAGGTGATAAATTATTTGAAAATAAGATAAAGATGTAATGGTCCCAGCCTCACAGTGCAATGAACGGATATCACATTGAGTCCCAGAGTGGTCCCTTCCTGCAGTCTGATTCTAGCCCAATGAAGGCTCAGCTTACTATAGAGTGATACTTATTTTTGGAGCGTACAGCTGCTTGGTCTACCAGCTGGCAAAACTTACACTGACTCAGAAGGAGAGGTTCAGACACCCACAGTCAGAGCTGAAGTGTTGTGAAGGGATAGATTGAAGCGGTAGATTGAATAAATCAGCTGATCTGTGCCCTCTCTTCCAAAGGGGAGCCCAAAATTTTCCAAAAGGGATGGTCCTCCAAAGTGATTAAGCCATTTCCCCCTTCTCAAGTAGGAAAAGAGCATCCACCCCAATACTATCAGGAAGCACTCCACGTTCTTCTTTCCCCTATGTGTGGAATTGTGGCCTTGAATTTTAGGTCAATCCAGACCACCTTTCATCTTCATCCATGCTTGACAAGAACCCAAAAGGGCCTCGAAGATACATACAGGAGATCTATTAGCAGAACCACACAGTTGGACTCCAAACAAAAGCCTTAGATCCAAACACCTCTAAACTTTGGGCTGTTTGAAATCTAGACCTGAATTTTGCCACTGGCCCCAATCTTTATAACAGGTTGAACCAAAATCTCAGATCCAAACACTCCCAAACACTGGGACAGATTCCAATACCTTTAGTCACATTGAGTAGCACCGTACTCCACAAAGAGTCCTAATCTAAGGGAAAGGATGAGAAAGGGAACCAGAACCTGGCCCTCTTCAGCACTCTACATAAGGATTCAGATCCGTGTCTTGTAACTTGGGTCTGTCCCTGAGCAATCCGGTTCATCTGGTTATACTTTTCCCCTAATTAAGTTACACGGTTAGAACATGAATGAAATACTTCGGTAGTAAAAAAAAGACATTAAAAGCCTTTCTCCAATACATGATTGAAATTCATTTCAAAGTTGTAAAATTCAGGCTACGGTGTGATGTCATTTGCATGCACTAACTTTATTCTGACACTAGGCTGAATCAAAGAAAGAGGGCTAATGAAGTATACGAAGGCAGCAGTGTATTTTTGGCTGGAATTAGCACCTTTAGTACTTTCTGTTAGAACAGATAATCATCTCATAAGCTTTTTTTTGATGTGCACTTTGATTCCATACATACAGGTTAACGCCGGGACATGAATTAATTAGTAACATGGTGAAAAAGCTCCCTAAAGTCAATGCTCCATTAATATTTAAAAATTCAAACAAAATTATTCTTTACACAGCCCTGTTTAATCTCATGCTTTGCCCTTGGAAGCTGAACCTAACTTCTGAAATGAAAACATCATGCAGAACCGCATGCTACAAATCTGACTTGAGTGCTCCTCATGCCCATTCAGGAACTTACATTAGAATTTGTGTGTTTGATTCAGCAGAAAAGACCCCTGCCCTTCTGAATTACTTCAAGTACAGATACAGTCAGAAAAGCAACTGTGTAAAAATAATAGACTCATGGAAACATAGCCCTGGAAAGGACCTCGAGTGGTCATCAGGTCCAGCCCCCTGCAGTGAATCATGACCAAGTAAACCAAACCATCCCTGCCAAGTGTTTGTCCAACTTGTTCTTAAAAACCTACAATGACAGGGATTCCACAACCTCCCTTGGAAGCCTATTCTGGATCTTAATCTTTCCTCATAGGTCATTTCTAAGCCTTTTATCATTTTTGTTGCTCTCCTCTGCTCTGTCCAGTTTGTCCACATTGTTGCTAAAGTGCCCAGAACTGGACACAGTACACCAGCTGAGGCCTCACCAGTGTCGAGCGGAGCTGGACAATTACCTCCCGTATTTCATATATACCAGGTCTGATAATATACTCCAGAATGAGACTAATCTTTTTCGCAACTTCATCACATTGTTGACTCATATTCAATTTGTGATCCACTGCCACCCCCAGGTCCTTTTCAGCAGCACTTCCATCAAGCCAGGAATTCCCCATTTGATTTTTCCTTCCAAGTGCAGTACTTTGAACTTGTCTTTACTGAATTGCATCTTGTTCATTTCAGACCAATTCTCCAGTTTGTCAAGGTCATTTTGAATAATCCTCTCCTCCAAATGGTACCTTCTTGCTCATCATAATTGCTCCCTGTGACCATATAGTGACTCAGAGACAAACATAAATGTTTCTTAGTTTTACTCCTGTTAACCCAGCAGACGCTACACAATTCTGGGAAAGTGAGCTGGATTCTATTCTGGCTCTTGTATCAGCAACAGAATTCTCAATTAAAAGTACCAACTGCAGAATTTTTACTACTAGTGATGATGAATGAGCCAAAGAGAACCCAGTTTCATTCTCATAACTCAGGTTGAACATGCAGGAATGATAATTAGAAAAAAAAATCTTTTCATTTGTAAAATAAGCAAATGAAAAACTGACATTACTGAGAGACAATAAGCATTAGTAGTTTTTCTGGGGTGACGCTTACATTTGATGGCCTTATTCAAACTTATTGGACCTACACAAATCTTTAACTTGTTTGGTTTCATTACAGTGACCATCTGTCTGTACCTTTAAAATCACTAATGCTTCAATCTCATGCATATCAAATAACTTAATAATGTGCCTTATAGAAACATCTCAGTTATAATATACAGGAAGTTGGCTGAGAATGTTGCTATTATTATATATACACGCACACACACAAAAAATAAGGGACACATTTTTCACAGAAAGAATTTCCTGTTTTCCAACCAGCTCTAATTATATATTGTGACCTAATAGATGGAGGAGGGAACTGGAAGTTTTGACTTCCAAATTTGATTTCTGACTCTACAACTGACTCTGTGAGTGATCTTGGGCAAGACCCTTAACCTCTCTGCGTCTCAGTTTGCTCATCTGTCGAATGTGGATACTACTTCTCCTGCATCCCACCGGTGTTGTGAAAATTAATTGATTCCATGCCTGTAAAGACTTTCGGATCATAAGATGAAAAGTTTTACAGAAGTTCAAAGAATTCTATTTTACAACATTTATAAATAAATAAAACAAAACTATTTTTTAGATCTTATTTTTAACATAGACTTGGAACAGCCTGGTCTTAAATATGCTTCTCTTGTGGAAAATGGATTGGATGCCAGGGCTATAGCCAATGTTTTCTCCCAGGTCAGTAGCTCTCCCTTGGTTAAGAAATGTGAGAATGTGGCTGTAGGCCAGATCTCTTCTGCAGAAAGGGAGCAGAGAACCAGGCCTCTGGCCAGTACTTACCACAAAATCTGCACTTTTCTCACAGAAAGCTAATAGGAAAATGCAACTGCAAGCCAACGAGTTTTACACTGCTGAGAACTCTGCAGCTGTCCCACTAGGAAATTAACATGACACTGGGGCAGTGATTTGGACATAAGCTCAGAGGCCCTCCTGTATCCTGAGGGAAGGCAGACAGGGAGTTAATAACTTTGGCCAGTCTTATACTTAATACAGGCTACAGCTCTGCCAGACCAAATCACTTAAGATAGAAGACAATTTTGGAGCTTACATTTCACTATAATGCCAAAGATGGGAAGCCCAGGATTCAGACCAGGGTTTCCTGACCTGGTTCAGTGTGTTTATTATATATTCTGCAGTACCGGGAGGAAGAACTATGTCTGCTGTTTCTCAGTCAGGAAGGGTCTACTAATCAGTAAACTGCACGTGAAGAGGGGATGCAGTTACCTTTTCTGCAATATGTTTGTTGCAGCTTCTTTCCCCCATTGCTCTCCTATACAAAGTAAACAGGTGAATAGGGTCATCAGCTAGCCACAGTGTTTCTGCAACAGTTCAGATAGGATAAGAAGAAAGATATGTAACAGAGGAAGGATGGTCCAGTTATTAGTGCCCTTGCCTATCACTTGGGAGGTCTGATTTCAATTCCCTGCTTTGTCACAGACTTCCGGTGTCAGTTAGGCACCTAAATGCCTTTAAAAATCCAGCCGTTTTCTGTGCCTCTGTTCTTCTTCTGTAAAATGGGCTAAAAGCACTTCCCTACCTCACAAGGGTGTTGAGATGATAATGCATTAACCTTTGTGAGGTGTGCAGCTACTATGGTAAGTGGGGCCATATAAGTTCCTAAAATAAATAACACCCATAAAGCAACTCTATTACACAGCTGGCATGTATTTTAGGAACTTATATGGCCCCACTCCCAATAGTACCTGAGTACCTCACAACCCTTAATGTATTATCATCACAACACCTCTGTGAGGTAGGGAAGTATTAGCCCCAAGAATATATGCTTTATTTTTGTGGCAGATTATTTTTCTTTTTCAGAAACATCAGGCAACAGTGTTCATAAACGTTGGCAGATGCATTACTGACATAACTGTAAGAGTTGACAAAAAGGAACATTCAGCGTATCAATTCGTTTCACAGAGTGTGGTAGGAATGGAGATGTAGAGCAGTAACTGTCAGTAACAGAACCTTCTTGTGTCTATACGTCAGTGCTAAAAGCTTCAAACTAGGCAGTCAGGAAATAAAGAAAGCATTTGGAGAAAGCTACACTGTATGCTGGCTCGTGGCTATCTGCCCCTGTTTGAGTTGTCTATATTATAATATTATTTTTCCTTGTCTGAAGACAGAAATAAAACCTTCTAACTATATTTAAAGAACCATGTTGTAGCCCAAATGATAAAGGAAGAAGGAGATGACATTAGCTGGGCCAACTGGAATTTTGAGCCTATAAATGCTCACATAAAGCTGCTGGCAAGCAGTGATTGGTGCAGCTTGCAAAGTTTGTTGTATATACATGGCTCTGAACCAAAACCCCAAACCCAAAGACCCCATAACTTTGGGAAAGTTCTGATCTTGATTTGAATCTGGACTTAGCACTTGGGTACATTTTCAATGTGGAAATTGCATTTTGACTTGACTAAGTATCCTTAAGTTTGGTTGTGATCTGACTCTCTTTGATCTAGAAATTGGTCCTGAAAATTCAACAGGTGTTTTGTACAAGAATTCACACGTGTGTAGGTGTGCGATATCTTGCACTGTTTGATTTCATCCAGATTAGAAATATCATGATGGTCTTACCTGAGGTACTTGGGTACTTCTGGCATGATTCAAAAGTGGGAAGTAGAGAGGACTGTGAAAATTAAATTTAAAAAGTTAACCACACTTTCCAAACCTCAAAACAGTCAGATTTGGGGGTTTAGGTTAGGACTGGTTCTTATTTTATCCAAACTATTTGCTTATCCCTATTGGTAATCTTCTTTCTGCACTAACAGGTCAAATAGAAATTAGCGTGCTTTGTGTATGATAGATGGATAATTAGACTGAGAAACTGCAATTGCAGGGAATTTCCTGGTATTTTTAATTAAGGACTCATGCCTGCAAGGCACTAAGCACTCTGGCCCAATCCAGCACAGCACTTACATGCATGCTTGAAGATCAACACATGAACAGTCCCGCTGAAATCAGTTGCAAAACTGAGCACTAAACATGCGTTAACAGCAGAGGTGGCTGACATAGTTCAGACCCAAACCTCCAGGCCAAACCCAATATAAATATTTTAGGTTCATAAAAATTGAGGTAACTTTTCCCTCCATTGATTTTCATTTTTGCACCTTCTGCACTCTGGATCCAAAGAGTCCTGCGCTTTGTGGATTGGACAGTGCCCAATAACCGTGGGAACTGAAGATAACAATGTGCTAAAGCACACGCTGCCAGAGTCAGACAGACACAAGGGACAAGAGACCACATTTTTCCTGACTTTTTCCAGCTGGTTCAGAGAATTCAGCTGAAATGCAGCCACTTTCTGAGAAACCAAGTGGAAATAGCTGCTACGGAGCTAGGCTGCCCCTCCTGCTCACATGGGAGTGTTTCAACCAATCAAGGACAGAAGAAATACCTAGTGACTTGCACCATGAAAAACTGAGGGCCAGATTCTCTGCTGTGCCAAAAGCATAGGAGAGAGAATGGACCATCAGAGAGCCCATGCTGATTCTTAAACTGTCTGGTCCTAGCAGGCTAAATTAGAGCAGGCTAGGGGGTGTTTCAATCTTACAACAACTAGCTATACAGGGTGACCAGGCATTCAATTTTCGACAGGAACACCCAGTCGAAAAGGGATCCTGGCAGCTCCGGTCAGCACTGCTGACTGGGCCGTTGACTGGCCTGTTGGCAGCGCTGTACAGAAGGCCAAGGCTAGCCTCCACACCCCGCGGCTCCCAGAAGCAGTAGCATGTCCCCCCTCCAGCTCCTAGGTGTAGGGGCAGGCAGAGGGCTCCATTGGCAGGGAACTGTGGCCAGTGGGAGCTGCGGGGGTGCCAGCAGATGGGCCAGCACACACAGCCGCCTGACTGCACCTCCGCGTAGGAGCGAGAGGGGGGACATGCCTCTGCTTCCGGGAGCCGCTTGAGGTAAAAGCCGCCCAAAGGCTGTATTCCCAACCCCCTCCCATGCCCAACCCTCTGCCCCAGCCCTGATCCTCCTCCCACTTTCTGAACCCCCTCAATCCCAGCCAGGAGCATCCTCCTGCACCCCAAACTCCTCATCCCCAGCCCCATCCCAGAGTCCGCACCCCCAGCTGGAGCCCCAACCTGCTCCCACACCCCAGGCCTGAGCCAGCCCAGTGAAAATGAGCAAGTGAGTGAGGGTGGGGAGAGCGAGCAACGGGGGGGGGGATGGAGTGAGCAGGGGTGGGGCCTCATAGAAGGGGCAGGACATGGATGGGGCCTCCGAGGTGGGGTGGGGCAAGGGTGTTCAGTTTTGTGCAAGTAGAAAGTTGGCAACCTTATAGCTATATGGTCCCTAAGGGACCAGTTGAGAATTGACATAGTGGAGTTCCACCCCCTTTCCAGCTCTTCCCAACATGGCCTCTATGCCAATGGCACCAGAACTGGGGAGGGGTGGTCAGGGGGGCATGGCCCCCAGCTTTTTAACATGGGCATAGGCATAGTATGGGGGGGCAGGAGGTGGCGTTGCCTCCCCAAACTGCAAGCCTCAGGCATGTGCAGATTGGCGCCAGCAGAAGCTGTGCTTAGTGGTGGGGGAGCTGATTTCTTCACGCCTGCCAGAGGCTTGCAGTTTGCGGGGGCAACACCACCCCCTATTCCCCAAACTATGCCCATGTTAAAAAGTGGGAGGGCGTGGCCCCTTGGTCCCTGGTTTTGGTGCCGGTGATCTCCCCATTTTTACAAAGGTTTGGGTATGCCAGGCAGAGGGGAGCAGTTGGTGTAGAAGCAGGCTTTTCTGTCTTTATGCCAGCTGAGAATGCCTCTTTGCTAGACTGAGTGGCACAAAGGGGATGGATTGGGGCTGAGACTCAGCTCAGAGTCTTTACCACCCTGGACCTGACGTTGCAATATTGCCCATTCTAAGTATAACGCATACTGCAAATACTGATGTAGAGGCAAATGTCATGGTCCAGAAAACGCCCGTATTTTAAAGCCGCCCACTGTAATTTCCCCCATGTGACCCGTCCCAACAAACCAGGCTCAGACTCGAAAATACACTGTGAATAGCAGCTGGATAGGGCAACAGAGTTTGCAAAAAGCTTCTACAGGTGGCTTATGGACAAACCATTGCTGATTCTCACACACACACGACTCAATCCAAGGATGACTCTGAGTATGGTTTGAGCCACACCGTTCACTATGCCCCATGAGGAGCAAGTGTTGGGATGAAAACTACAGGTGATATATAATCAACAGTCAGTGAGGCTTCTGAAGGTGTGCAGATATCATTTATCTCACTGAAGCCCCTGTCACATTATGATGGGCTGATTATATCAGCTGCACATGTCAGCTGGCACACAGAGCCTCTCCAGCTAGACTGACCTGCTGTCTTTTTCAGATCACTGAATTCATGCTGTAACCCAGAGGATTTTATTTAGAGGAAATCAACCCATTTCCCTTAGATCATCTTCTCCAAAGCATAGAAACACAGAAATTCTTTTGGAAGCAACACATTTCAAGGGCCTCTTTGTTAGGCCTGTTCATTCTAGCACACGCGCCGTCCACCAGCACCTTGTAAAACTTTACTGGGCTTACTTGTTTTGTGTAAAGTGACACAACACAGCTCTCCTTCATCTACTGCCTCCTTTGCCTGGCACTGAAATGGTCCTTGGGTTGATTTTGAGCTGTGGAAAACCTCAATTACATTTGTGATTAGTTCGTTAGCTTTAAAAATGGGTTTTTTTCAGCTGCCTCTAATACTCAATACTCTCGGATTGCATTAGTGAATTAGGTGCATAATTTTTCTGTGTAGATCCTGAAGCGATTCACTCTGTTGTAAGATTTGTGTGCATGTTTGCTGCATGGAAAGTTCTAGTCTGTGATTCAAATGCTGCCATCCAATTAGGCATAGACGTTTTCCTTTCAGTTTGGCAAAAACACCAGAATGATTTCCCAATGACACAGATGCTTTATCTGCACAGAAACCCTCCAGATGCTCACACTGTCACACAAGAAATTCTTGCCTGGTCCAGGCTGTTGAAGGCTGTCCAGCAATGCTCCACTGATCCCAATAGCATTTACAAAACAAAGCTCAATCACATTCCCCAAAAGAAAAACAACATTTAAATAACATGAAAGTGGTGACACCAAGGGGGCTGAGAACATCTGGACCCTCAAATTCATGGACAATGAAGACCATTGGCGGGGGGAGGCTCCAAGAGTGCCAGATGTTTTAGAGTTTTTGCTGCTTTGTACTTAATTTCTGAGAAAAATAAGGATTTGTTTTGTTTTTGGAAGGAAAGCATTGTAAGAGCTTTCAGCCCCTGATCAAAGCCCATTGCAATCAAAGGGAGTGTTTTACTGACTGCACTGAGCTTTGGATCAGGCCCAAAGTCAGAAAAAGTATCCGTGATAAAAAGTGTCTTTGGGAACACAGAAATTAAAGGGATGCTGTCAACTTAATTAAGACCCCAAATGCAGCACTGGGGGAGCAGGGGAATCTAAATCTCTACTTTCTACATTGGTTTTAACTTTGCTTGTAATCCTTTCTGTTTGCTTCGAGCATTTGTCACTGGTGTCCAGGACCCAAAGCCCGCAGGGTGGAATGTGTTCACGAACATACACGTGTGTGCATGCATATGGACACAGCATGCAAGGAACAACCATCACAGAAGTTGCTACCTGAACAGAGTTCTGAGTCTCTCAAGTGCTCAACAACCAGACTGCAGGCCCCTTTGGGCAGCTGCCACCATGATGTCCCACAGTGAGATGAAGGGAAGAAGGAAATGCTGCCTGGACCCCTCCATGGTGATGTGAAGCAGCTGTTTCCAGGACCTCTGCAGGAGAGGAGGAAGAAACCACTGGAACCCCCTGCAGTGGCAGAGAAAGAACCCCACATCATTTCCTCCAAAGTCACCTCTCAGTGGAGGGGTGGGTCAGCCAGCCACGCCACCAAAGACCTCTTCAGCTACAGCTGGGGGACAATTTCCCTTCCCCACTTGCTGCTACTGCCAAAGGAAATGGTTTTGAAGCATCCCCAAAACTTAAGATGGGAATTGATCAGGTATGGTCGCTTGCCATGGGAAGGGAGTGAGCATGGGTCAAACCATGAAAGGGAAGCAGTAGAAAGGGGCATTGGAAAATACAGGAGTTTTGTCTTCAGTTTATTTTCATTTTGGAGGGATTGAAAAGGAAATAGTTACTGACTGGGGCCCTGATTCAGCAAAGCACTTAAGCATGTGTTTAATTTAAAGCCTGGTCCCATGGATTTCAATATATGCTTAAACGTGAAGCATGCACGCAAGTGCAGAGTCAGGGCTCGGAGGGTAAGTGGGAGTAGGGGTGAAACACTGGACCAAATCTAACCCTGATGCAACTCCACTGCTTGTACCAAGGCTGAATTTGACCCCTAGGGTATAAATGTGAGGATTTTTTATTTAAAAATATTTAATAGTGATATAACGTTAAACAGATTTATTTACTAACATTCTCGTTGCAGCTTTTTATGCTTATGTATTACAATGATAACTGCCATATAAATGCTTAAAGAGCTCTTTCTGCATATTGCCACCTCCATAAAACACTGTTCCTTTAAGAGGTGGAAAGAAAAGTTAGCTTCCAAACCAGATGTAACAGAATTCTGCATTTGAAGATCGCATGGCTCCCAGGGCAATGTATATGCGTTGATATGAGCTGGCTGTGACCAGAATACTAACAATACCAGTTTCACTTTAGACCAGGGATTCTCAGGACAAATTTTTTGGTGGCCTCGGGGTGTGGCCACCAACTTTTGCTGGTGGCCGCTCTCACACTTTTTCCTAAAATACTTAATTAGCTTTAGGAAAACCAAATAAATATGCTCATATACATGTCCAAATCATAATTTATTTATTGCTAGCTAGTAAGTCTGTTGTGAAAAGTGATATTAACCAACATACAAGTTTCACTTTTCACAGCAGACTTACTCAGCCCTGGCAAGCCTGGGGACAAATTAAGTCCTGGATGGAGGGTCAGGGAAGGAAGTGGGGGGCCAGGGGAGATGGGGGTGGGGAATTGGAGCCTGAAGCCCTGCAGCCAGAATGTGGGGCCTGCCACTGCACAGCCAGAGCCCAGGGCTGGAGCCTGAAGCCCCGCAGCCAGAGCCTGCCTCCCCGCCATCCAGGGCTGAAGCCCAAATCCTGACCCCACCGTTGCTGGGAAGATGGGAACCCCACCGGCTGCCTGCTCTTCCACCATTGTGCCCCAGGTGTCTCCAAAGGAGGGCAGGGCCAACCCCTGCTGGTGGCCCCAACAACCAACATCAAGGTGGTGCATCCAGACGCAAGAAGGAGGGACCGCTGCTTTGCCTTCCTTCCTCCAATCACAGCCAAGAGGCTGTGGCCACAAGAAAAGCTCCTGGTGGCTGTATTTGAGAAACACTGCTTTAGACCAAGCTCTCCTGGGCAGGATCCTTATGTTTTTGCATTTAGAAGTGCAGCCCCATGCACATATGTCACACTGTCGAAATAAATAGTCATTCTCATTAGTATCAGCAAAAACTGTTATAATGCTAATGAAAGACAAATCAGCAAACAGATTTTATTTTAATTTTTTACTGATTTCTTTAGTGATAAAGTAAAACATAAAACAGTTATTTCAGATTATGATTCTGAAGCTGACAGTGCCTCTTTATTTTACAAACACTGGGGCATTCTGTTCCTTGTCTTGTTTCTGGAATGTATCATATGCAAACATATTCCTCTAATTAAGAAAGAGCATGATCTAATGAGAGAATTATCTAATGTACTGGGTTCAGGGATGAGAGCCAGGAATTTCTGATTTCTACTCCATGATCTGACATGGTCAAAGGCCAAATCTTCTCTGCCTTAGTTTCCTCATTTGCAAAATGGCAATAATAATACATACTTCACCTTCCTGGCAGGGGCGCTGTGTAGATCAGTTACTATTTGTTCAGTGCTTTGACCATGTGAAATGATACAAAAATGAAGTGTTATTTTATTAAATAATAGAAAAAAATTCTTTAAATTTCATGTAACTGTATATGAAAATTATTTGCTTCAGGGAAGTTGTGTCTTGAACCAGATAGAATTTTTAGTACTTTGAAGAACTATATTGTGTGATAACTTTATGTTTTAACCTCCTCATTAATTGGTTTCTTAAGCCATGTCATTTGGTGTTAATGATGCAAACACTATTGTTTAATGCATTGATGCTGCCTGACACATTATTGTTCTGCTCTGTGAAATGGAAGCTTTTTAATACTTCTTCCTCTTTCTAAAATGTTATTATTTTATTTCTGATTACAAAAGTTTTACAAAAACCAGCTCTTTCAGAACACATAATTTCTAGATAAAATAAAATTATAACTATCTTTAAAAATCACTGCAGTGACCTAAACCTCTGAAGTAAGACTTTTCCAAGTTCTGGTATTTGGGAAAAGTACTGTCATTTATAATACTACAATATCCCTCTGTAACAACTATACACAGTACAGCTTGAAATGCTGTAACTGCCATGTCATCATATTGGAATGTAGCATTTGTTTATAAGGGACTGTTTCAGGCAGAAGCTCTGCAGTCAATCAGCGAAAGAGACAGAGCAGTTTTAGGCATAATACTGTTTTCCTTATTCAGATAAAGCCCCTTGTGCAATGTAAGAAAAAAAGTGACCCCTGCAATTCTTTACTTCTGTCATATGCCAATAGGAGCAGAGGCTGGAGCCGTGTTTTGTTCAAAGGGGAGCCAGTGTCCGTTATGCTCTGAGAAGCAACGGTTGCACCCTTGCTATGGCACTCACCTGAGAAGTGGCAGATCCCCATTCAAATCCCTTCCCATAGGACACAGGAGGGACTTCAACCAGTGGTCTCCCACATCCTAGGTGAGTGTTCTAACCACGAGGCTAAAAAAGAAAGCTGCCTTATTTCCCCTCCCCTGACTGTTCTGTGTGGAGTTAGGTGGTGTCTGAGCTTCCCTACCAGAGTGGGCCCTGCAAGCAAGTTCGGCCAAGGAACACCTATCTTTCACCACTTTGTGGTGCTCTAGCAGAGATAGGTGCTTCCTTGCAGCCTGGACTTAGGCACTTATCTCATTGGCATCTTCTATTGGCTAGCTTAGGCAGCTCCCCACCTAGAGTTTTGGCTTTTGTGGATCTCATTCTAACACTCGCCTCCCGCTCCCCCGGCCATTCACTGTAGAGGAACCTAGGTGTCTAACTCAGGCTTTGTGGATCACGGTGCTGTTCCTGACATTTTCTAAGCACCTACGTCCCTTTGTGGATCCAGGCCTCAGCATTTTTTATTTATTTTTTTTGGAGAGGGGAAGCTTCGATGGATACAGGGTGCAAAGTAGGGAAACCATAAGGAAGTTCAAACGTTCAGCGTTTAATGTTCTCATAAAAACCTATGTAAGCCTCAAAGAACTGTGGTCCCTTGCTCAGAGAATATGGGCCCAGGCTAACAATAAGAAGAAAGAAGCCTAATTTCATCAATGACTGGCTGAACCACACACAGACTTTGGATCCAAAGAGCTGAAGTTCATAGATATTCTTAGCCAAGATTTGGGTTCAGGCTCATTTCTAATGTTCATATATCCAAACGATGCTGGCCTACTACTTCACTTGTCAGCTATCTAAGTAGCTTCAATGAAATGCTGCAGCCTCCAGTCTTTTCTGAACAACACCAACTTTCTATAGCTAAGGAATGGTCTACCCCACTTAAGGTCATGTGGCTCATTCCATACCCACACTGACCCATGTCATCGCCTTTATGGCATTGTTCAGGGATAAACATTGCTCGTTCCGGATGCCCTTGACTAGATACTCATCTCTTCCCCCACTTCTGACTCAGTCTCCTCCGAGATTAGAATTCAGTTTCTTTCACCTCAAAGTGCCTCAACACAGTTATCCTAAATTTAACAATCTTCACATCTAATACAGAAGGAAAGCACAAAATGAAAGCCAGCTAATAAAACTACATTTAGTGGGTCCCTAGGAAAAGTGCCCTCAGCGGGCCCCAAAACTTAGTTATAGAATATTGGTTAAGTCAAGATGAAATCTTATATGGTAGAAAGACCTTTTTGTGGCTTGCGGCTGAATTCCTGTTTACGCATCCAAGGGTTTGTGAGATGCATGGGAGCAGTTCATACAGAGCTATTGTTTCAGGTGGTTTATGTATGGTTAAGTTGACCAGATGTCCCGTTTTTAGGGACTTTTACTTATATAGGCGCCTATTGCCCCCCTGTCCCGTTTTTTCCACAGTTGCTATCTGGTCACCCTATGTATGATTCATGTTTTGAATGTAATCACTGCAACTGCAAGGGTAGAGATGTCTGTAAAGTCTCAAATTCTAGCACTTCTCACATAAGAGGTGACTGTTCCAGGGTGATTTTCTGTGATTTATCACAGGAAACACATTTTAATTGTCTCTCCCCCCTCCCAACCCCCCAAAAAGAAAAAATTGGTAACCTAAGCAGATTGACTTCTTACATTGCCTTTCTCAAACCAGTTTGGTTTTACTTAAGTATGTTCTCCCAGCCCACAACAGGTATCAATAACAGGCAAGACCCAGCGCGGAATGTAAATGCAAGTGGGCTGATTTACAGAAGTATTTAATACACACAATTTCCATCGAAGAACATGGGAATAGGAGATGCTCAACAACTTTGAGAAATCAGACTAGTTTTATTTAAGTGCCTAAATATGGATTTGGAGCCTGATTTTAAGCACCCAAATTTAAACATTTTGGCCTTAGCCTGGTCTACACTTAAGTGTTAGGTTGACCCAGCTACATCACTCAGGATGTGAAAAATCCACACTCCTGAGTGATATAGTTAAACTGACCTGATCCTTGGGGTAGACAGTGATAAGTCAACACAAGAATTCTTCCATCTACCTAGCTACAGCCTCTTGGGGAAGCGGATTTCCTACGCTGACAGGAGAATTCCTCCCATTGTCGGAAGTAGTGTCTACACTGAAGCACTACAGCTGTGCTGCTCAGCCCTGAAGCCGTGCTGCTGTAGCATTTCAAGTGTAGACAAGCCCTAAGTCTCTCACCCTTGCAGTTGCGGTGATTACCTTCAAAACATGCACCATCTTGTGAGATTTTGCAGATTTTCTATACAATTTAGTCTAGCATCAATGTAGGCAGATTATAATAAAATAATAAACTGTTGTGAATAAGCTTTTACCTCTTATTAAAATGTAGGAGCTGGGTCAGGTAGGATAGGAAACAAATTTATAACTCCCCATAGAAATTCTGTAGATTGGAGGGAAGGGAAACCCTGCAGATTTCTCCAAAAGTACCTGCAAATTTCCATCAGCCTTAGCTCTGGCTCAGATTCAGTCATCACCTAGGCAGCTCTAGGCCAATGTTTACTGTACACAATAGAAAAAGCTGTAGTGGGCCAGAACTGGAACCTGACAGGGAAGGATAGCTAATAAAGTGAAATGCTGATCTGGATTGTTTTGGTTTAATTTAACCTTTGGTGGGGGACTGCAGAGGGGAATGTCCATCTGCAGAGAATGCAGCTCTATTTCAGACCATAAGATGGCGCTAGAAGAGTGCTCTGTATATAGTGAAACCAATTTAAAATGTCTAATCAAGGAATGGGGAACTGTTTCTTGTCTCTCTGCCTTGTGACACCCTACACAAGCCACGTTTGCTTTGCCTGTTCCTCAGGGCTTGTTTGCTTAACTCATCAAGAATGTTTGGAAATGGTTTGTTCATTATATTTTAATTCAGCTAAAATTAGCATGTATCACACAGAAATCTGAATTACTTTCCAGGCAGTGTTGGATGAAAACTTGTGTGTTGTGTGCTCTGTGATGTTTTAGTACTGTTTGTATTAATAGTTATGACAATTGTTCAATGTTGGGGTTAAGTTATGTCCTTTTGGACATTTTCGCGCGCTTTGCGCTAAGGGCGGAAAAAGCTGACAGACTCTCGTGTGAAATCCAGTTCCACTTGGAGTCGCTGTGGAACTTTGGCGCCCTGGTGCTTGTAAAAAGGATTCCACGACTGTTAGCTGTCGCTGTCCATCTGAGAGGCAGTCGAGTGTCTTTGCGCGGCGATGGACCAAGAGACCAGCGTTGTCAAGGAGGGCGTATACCATCTAATTGAACTTATCTGTCCGGTATCCTGTATATCCAGAGTCACTAAATTACCTGGTTCCAGATCCAGTCCGATCCTGTGTTCCTCTTGCCTCGGTCCGAAATCAGTCGGCAGGCGATTTGAGGTCCCAGGCCCTCCAAACGCCAGCTACGAAAGAAACAGCATTTTAACATCATCTGCCCAGAAGCCTCTGTCAGAGTAGAGTATTGGGGTATTTTGCTTTCCTTTATTTTACTAGTTACCACGTGAGGAGTATTTGGGGCCCAGGTTTAATACCCATAGAGGCAACCACAACTGCTTATCTGTTTATGGTTAATAGTTTTCCCCTTTTCTATCTTTGTTGCTATTCCCAAATAAACTGTTTGTGTTTTCGAAGAGCTTTGTTTCTCTCCTCTTCTTTCTCTGCGTACACACGTACATAGGTGGGAGGAGTGGACCAGATAAATTCTTCACAGGTGACAGACCCTGGGTGCCGGTGAAAAAGACCTGTCTACTGTAATTGGGGGTTTCTCCCTTTTATTTCACCACCTCTCTTATCACCGTTACAGCAGAGACACAGGAAAATGTATGTTTTTTTTAATTTAATTCATTATTATCACCGCCTTCTACACACTCAACTTGTATGCCTTTAACTCTACCAGCATAGTTAAAGGAAGAACAACTCCTCAGGGGTGGACACAGTTATAACAGTAGAGCTTATTCCTGTGTGGGAACTGCGAACAACCAGTATAACTGCCCACACTTGGGGTTGTACTGGTATACCTATATATATATATAAAATCACACCCCTAACATAGTTCTACTCATACAAAAACTGGGAATAAACCAGGTGTACCAGGTATACACCATCAAATTAGGCCTGAATAAAGACTGGGAGTGGTTGGGTCATTATAAAGCCTAATTTCCCCCATACTAATTTCCCCCTACTGTTACTCACACCTTCTTGTCAACTGTTTGAAATGGGCCACTCTCATTACCACTACAAAAGTTATTTTTCCTCCTTTGGTATTCTATTGTTAATTGAATTGTCTTGTTAGAGTGACCTCCCACTTGGTAAGGCAACTCCCATCTTTTCATGTGCTGGGTATTTATACCTGCTACTGTATTTCCACTCCATGCAGCTGATGAAGCAGGTTCTAGCCCATGAAAGCTTATGCTCAAATAAATCTGTTTGTCTCTAAGGTGCCACAAGGACTCCTCGTTGTTTTTGCTGATACGACTAACATGGCTACCACTCTGAAACCTGTCATTCAAAGATGGTAATTACTCTGGATTGGAACTTGCTTGACTTTGAAGCTGTGAATCTTTAGCTAGATAAAATGGAGTTATTTCTTACACACATAATAAAAAAATCCTATTTTTAATTGTTATTAATCACCAGAATGATGCACTACACCCCAAAATTATTAGAATGTGGAAAAATGTTTGAAACACTTTTCTAAACTTCAAAGACAATCATTCAAGTGAGATTAACGAGGAAAAGAGGCATGAGGTCTGGTGGCTAGGGGAGGGTCCTGGGGTTGGAGTCCAAGATCCCAAGGTTCAAGTCCTGACTCTGCCACTGACTTCCTGTGTGATCTTGGGCAAGTCACTTCCCCTTGCTGAGCCACCTCCCCTCAGTTTATCTGCCTTGTCTGTAAACTCTTCAAGACAGGCACTGTAGCTTACTACAGGTACATAAAGTGTCTAGACAGTGGGGCTCTGATCTTAGTTGGGGCTTCTAGATTCTACCATAATCTAAATAAATAAAACCTGGTGTGCGGGAAGGGTAATAAACATGCAGCACCAGTGGTCAGACTAAAATAATACCCCCGCCATTGCTATATTTGACTAATGTACAGAATCTTTATTAATGTCTATGTGTATAGCAGCTGATCCTAAAAATTAGAGACTTTTCCTGTATGAATGGTGGCTCTCAATGTGGTTCAGATGAGAAGGCTAGTAGTCTACAAGATTCGAAAGCCACTTAGAGGCTGGCTGGGGAAGGAGTAAAAGCACAGTGTACTTCCCTCCCTAGGTGCTGAAAGCATCTGTCTGCTGTTTAGATGGAAGAGCACCTGAGTTAACCTAACACACTGGTCTCCAAAGCACTAAGCTCTGAAGTAGTCTGGGGCTAGCCCAGTAATACATTTATCTGAGGCCTTTGGCAGTTATTTGAGATGTCTTTGATTAGCTCAGTCTAGGAGCCCAGCTTTGCAGACAGAAATGAGACTATTCCTGCTCACATAAAGAAGCTGCAAACAAGGATAGGATACTTAGAAACACAGGCAGTTCAATGCCAGGGCTGACAACTTTTCACACTGGACCTGTCTGTCACATTGTAAATACTGTAAATCCCTAAAGCAGGCACACATGCCTCGAAATGATTGTCCTTCTGACGAGTCTCTCTGTATGTCAGCAGTCTGAAGGCTAATAATAGAGCAAGGCTCTGGAACTTGCCCAGTCTCTTGACACAGTAGGAAAGGAGTTGTCAGCCCTCAGTGGTTGAAGCACACTTTCTATTAGTGCATCAAAAAATGTCAGAAACTACAGCGGAAGCATCACAGAAATCCACACTGAGTGTTTACTGTTTCATTTTAAAATTCCATATTTATTCTTTCTGCAGATTCTAGATAAATTCTCTATGTACTGTAAGCCCTAATAGTATCTCTCATTAAATGGACTTTTGGTGTTTACAGTGAGGGTCTGGCATCTGTTAGGTTAATAGTGTTGTCCAGTGGTTAGAGCAGGGAATTAGGAGACAGGACTCCTTCTAGGGTCCAATGCTTTCACTACTGTGGCAGCAGAATAAGGCCCCTGGATTCTGTCACTAGCTTTGCTAAAAATTCATAAAAGCCCAGTCTACTTTAGGAAATCTATCCACTTCTCACAACAGGCAAAGCTGATGCAGTGCTGAAAACAGATAAGTGCAAGTATAGATGGGACCCCACTATGTTCAGCACCATTTCAGAAACTGTGATTGAGTCTATAACGCTAAATACAGTTTAGGCCTATCTACACTTACAGTTTCACCACAGTTAGTAGCAGTGCAGCTGCACCACTTGCTAACATGCTTGTCATCAATTGGCTAGTGGCTTTTAGCAAGTCACTTAAATTCCTGAGCCCCATACACTAAGCCCTGATCTACACTACAAATTTAGAGCCGTATAAATACACCACTCTGGGGTGTGGCCACACCCCTGAGCAATACAGCTATACCTACCTAACTCTCAGTAGAGAAAGTGCTATGTCAAGGGGAGGGCTTCTGTTGTACTAGCTACTGCCTCTCAGGGAGGTGGAGTACCTATGCCAGGAGGTACACTGCTGCAGCACTTTCAGTGTGGACAAGCCCTAAGCTTTTTCTTATGATCCATCACTGCACTACCATCATTTTATCTTCACTGATGACTTCAATGCTAGTAGAGACAGGGCTCCAGACAGCTGCAACATTTTAAGCACCACATTATCTAATCCAGCTCAGGGCAAATCTGCACAACATGGTGCTTAAAATGCTGGTGGTCACTAGTTCTCCTACACTTACCAGAGGCACCGACTTTCTGAGTTCCCGGGGGTGCTCAACCCCAGCTCTGCCCCCCGCTCCGCCCCCACTCCACCCCTTCCTCCAAGCCCCCACCCCTGCTCCGCCCCCACTCCACCCCTTCCTCCAAGCTCCCACCCCTGCTCCGCCTCTTGCCACCCCACCTCTTCCTGCCCCATTCCACCCCCTCCTCCTGCCCACCGCTGAACAGCTGATCGCGGGAGGCACTGGGAGGGAGCGGGAGGAGCTGATCAGTGCGGCCCGCTGGTGGATACACCCACTGTATTTTTCCCATGGGTCCTGCAGCCCTGGAGCACTCATGGAGTTGGCGCCTATGGCTCTTACTGCCATTAGTGGAACTGAAACAGTAGTACAATGGCAGGAGATTTTAGAAAACAAATCCTTATAGAGACAAAGTCCATGTTACCTCATTTTTGGCCTACCCTAAGCAGCAAATTACAATATAGTCTGTTTCATCAGACAGTTTTAAGACTTGGAGGTTTTGCCACAAGAGACTGAATACAGGATGAAAAAATTCACTCTCATAGAAGCACAACTTGGATCCTAACCAAGATCCCAGAGAAAAGGTTAAGAGTTTTCCCACTCTGTACATTTATGGTATTATTGTCCTATACTGGGCTTCACTGACAAACAGACTCCCACTGGGCAGGGCAAACTGGTGTAAAGGTTTAGCAAAAGTTCAATTTCATAGCACAGTTTCTGCTAAGATATTTTCCATGGAAGAAAAACAGATGAGAGCGAACCAGAACACAAGAGCAAGACACAGCGAGTGGAACAGAAAGTTCTTTTACAAACAATATTCCTGTTGGGATTTGTGGAGGAAAACAAACCCAAACAACAAAACAGAAGAAACAACATAAAAGAGGCAAGAACTGCCAGCTACGGGCCCTTGTTCTCCTTCCTGTTTCCAGCAGTAGGATAGCAAGTTACAGAATTACCAACATTAACCACGGAAAACATCATTAACCAGGCCCCAAAAAATCAGGAAGTTGGGGTTCTTTTTATTTTCCTACTGGGTTTTGAGCCTCCAGGGTTCACATTTTCAAGATTTGCTCTACAACCATAACGGCCTGAAACTTTTAAAAAAAATATATATATAAGTGAAAGCTGAGATGTGTTTGCCCCGTTGTTGTAGCCATGTTGGTCCCAGGCTGTAAGAGAGACAAGGTGGATGAGGCAATATCTTTTACTGGACAACTTCTGTTGCTGAGAGAGGTAAATTTTTGAACCACACAGAGTTGTTCTTCAGGCTGAGATTTTTATGTATTAACATGACTTCAGGAGCTGGGGCTTTAAGAAAAACACCAAGTGTTGTGAGACACCTATACAATTGCAAGCTGACAACACAACTTATGTAGATATATGACAAAGACAAAAGTGATAACAGTCACAGGACAGCCTCATTCTGATCCTTGAGACAACATCTTCCCCCCACCACCACCACCACCACACTCACATAACAGCAGCGAAGGACTCTTGATTTAGATTAAATGCAAAAGTACTACTTTTTTCTAACATACCCCTGCCCCCTAATCACAACCTTATTTTCCCTTGTGCTTCCTTCCATGTTGCCCCTTACACTTGGAACACCTATTCTCATCCCCCAAGCACCCTCTGATTTGTAGCACTCCTCAAAAGTCAGCTCATTAAGCCATCCTTCCTGCCCTATGCTCATTATCACCCCTTTCTTGAGCCATTGTCCTGTGGTTGTCTACTTTAGATTACAGGCTCCTCAGTGCAAGAAACTTATCTAGGTAAAATACTCTGACACCCCTATATTAAAAGACTACAGTTGCAAAGTCAAGCACTCAAAAATTAGGACATGCCAGTATTAAGGTTGCACAGGCAACCTTAATTCAACCCACTTATGCATATGTACTAGGATACAATTCGCAAAAAGAAAAGGAGTACTTGTGGCACCTTAGAGACTAACCAATTTATTTGAGCATAAGCTTTCGTGAGCTACAGCTCACTTCATCGGATACAATTATTAGTTACATGATCATGAACTATTTTTTCCACAGGACTCCTTCCTTATTCAGTGCCCAGGATGGATGGGGCTCACTGAACGAGCTGTGATTCAATATTTTGTTTTATCTTCATTGCTCAGTGGGTGGCCCCAGGCCATGTTTACTGCACACTGTTCAAATGCTGCTGTGAAGACAGAATTATTAACTTCCTCCTAGAAATTTCTATGGTGCCCATCACCGTGGTGTATCAGGCCTTCATGAACATCAATAATTTATTTTCACAGCACCTCTGTGAAGTGATATTGTTATTCTGAGACACAGAGATTAACATCAAATGTCCACTAATTTGTGGTGTTTGATTTGAGGGCCTGACTTGTCAATTATGCAGCATTTAAATGTTCAAAGCACAGCTCCCATAGATCTTAATTGCAGCTGAGAGTGATCAACACTTTTTCAGATCTGGAACACACAATTAGTGGCCACCTATGAAAGGTTTGGTGTAAGTGACTTACCCTTCATCACACAGCAACTCTGTAATACAGATAGGGATAGAATCCAGTTCTCCAGGGCAGTATTGAATTGCCTTAACCATGAGACCCTCCTTCTCTTCCTGTGATCCCATCTCACTCACTACACACCTTCCAACTACTGCAACAAATGAGGCAAGAATCTTACAGACAACCAGCCTTCTTGACTACATGACCCTGATTCAAACCCAGGGCATGTCTCCCGTGGCAGCGTGGTGCCTCACTGAAGTCACTAGAGCATCAGTTAGGCACAGAAGCATATTGCACATCTATCACTGCAGAGTCAAAGCCCCAGCATGTCCTGGGTCTAGTGTTGTCCATGTATTTAAAGGTGGGGGGGGGAAGCCTGTTCGAATTTACAGGGGGTGAGGGCGCAGAATGAAACTGTGAGGGTGAAGGTGGGCTGTATGGGGAAAAAAAAGTTTGACAGAACACTCATGGTTTAAAATCATCACATAAATTAAAGTTGGCTACTCAAGCCTTGTATGAAGCCCTACATCGACATCCTTCTTGGCCTCTTGTTGTGATTTTGCACAACTCTGTTAATGAACTTCTCAATGCAGTGCATTCATCTTTGGTGGCTTCTCATATGTCCAGTACTTCCAGTCCTTCAATTGATATGCTCATTAGTTCAGTCACATGACCGGGCAGAAGGTGACTTCTTTCAAAACACAAAGTTCTATTCAATGATGAAAAAGAACACTCACCTGTAGCTGTTGGGAGTAGCAAGGAATGAATTCCTACTTCTTTCATCCCAGGAAACATAGCACAAAGATCGGGTCAAGCCAGTAGTGATGATAAAAAAAGAAGTTGAAGTCGAATCTTCATTCATTTGTCCTATGATATTCCACTTTGTGTTCAAATTCTTTATTCTGTCCTGATCACATGGCAGCCCCATTGCTGGTAGGGCCCCACTCCACTCAACTCTCAGTGTTTTATCAGACAGGCGTCTGTAAAAGCTACATAAAGGTTGAGCAGAATCTGTTGTAGATTTGTAAGAATCAAGTCTGTGTACTTTTTCAAGTGGCTTAACAAACATAAAAAGAAAAGGAGTACTTGTGGCACCTTAGAGACTAACCAATTTATTTGAGCATAAGCTTTCGTGAGCTACAGCTCACTTCATCGGATGCATACTGTAGCTCACGAAAGCTCATGCTCAAATAAATTGGTTAATCTCTAAGGTGCCACAAAAGTACTCCTTTTCTTTTTGCGAATACAGACTAACACGGCTGTTACTCTGAAACTTAACAAACATATTGACTCCTTAAGTAAAGAGAACAAGAAGTAAGTGCCTTCATTAGTCAACTTCTGGACTGAAGTCTTTGCTTCTTTTAGTATGTTTTTAATAATATCTCTCTGATTGATCCAAGTGTAACTTCTATTGCTGGACAAAGATTTACTATTGTTCTAGCAGATGCCTGGACGGCATTGTTTAACGACCCAAGTGATTTCAACGGTAGACTTACAAGAAAGAGAATGGTGATTATCTTCTCTGAACGTAGCAGCAAAAGTAGTCCACCAGCCTCACTACTTAAATCCATCTCATCTCGGTGGATGCTTTCCAAAGCCAGTAACAATGACTGGAGTAATTTTAAGACAACAGCCAAGGATTGCTCATGAGAAAGCCAGTGGGTTTTCCCAGGTTGGACTAATTTGAACTTCAGTCCTAGGGTATCTTCTAGTTTTTCCAAGACGTCAGTCTTTTTGAACTCTTGGGGGGGAGGGGGAGAAAGAGTACGAAGACATTAAATTTATGGCTTTTTTTAAATGTCTCTTGAATATTCTGCAGCTCGTACTAGCACTAGCTGAAGTAGATGGCCTCTGCAGTGTGCATAGGAAAGATTAGGGTTACACTTTTCTCTGAGCAAAACTTGTACTCCACCATGTCTTCCAGAGAAGTTGTAGCTCCATCAAATGCACAACCAGCCATCTCTTTGGGGTTCAATTTACAAGCATTTAACTCTTTTAATATATCACAGATACAGCTTATGTGTCTATGTGACATCTAGATTGTATCTACTGGCCTACCACTGACATCAAGATAACGTACACAATGAATTGATACTTGATGCCTATTTGCATTGGTGCATTCATAAGTCATGTATGCACATTTTCTGAATGCGGTGAGAAAGTTCTTTGTTTTTTCAACTGCTGAGTCTTTCACTGTTGCACCGTGTGCTTCTAACCAGTCAGTTGAGTTTCTTGCAGAAAGATAATGAGCATTTGCCAGTCTTGATCAGAACCAGTGTCCAACTTCATGATTAACAAGTGACAATGCACTTAACATTGGCCTCCAGTCAGGGCCGTCCTAGCTATTTTGATGCCTTATGCAGCCCCCTTCTGGGGGGGCTGTGTGATCCCCCAACCCAGGCCTCCATGGGGGGGCTGGCCCCAGGCCTCCGTGGGGAACGGGGGCTGGCCACTTCCTGCGGGAAGTGGAGTGACCCGGCCCCAGCCTGCTCTGCTCCCCTGGCTCCCAGCTGCGCCGCTGGTGAGTGCTGGGGGGCGGTTCCCCCCTCCCCCCAAGCCTGGGAGCCAGGGGAGCGGAGCACGCTTGGGCTGGGTCACTCCACTTCCTGCAGGAAGTGGCCAGCCCCGCAGAGGCCTGGGGCCCCACACAGTGCCCCCGCAGAGGTCTGGGGCCAGATCCCCCCGCTCCCACCCGTGGAGGCCTTGGGCCCCAGGCTGCTCTGCTCCCCTGGCTCCCAGGCTTGGGGGGAGGGGGGAACCGCCGGCACTCGCCAGCAGCATGGCTGGGAGCCAGGGGAGCGGAGCAGGCTGGGGCCAGGTCGCTCCACTTACCATGCAGTGAGTGCAGGGTCAGGCCTGGCTGCAATCTAAAGGGGAGTGGGAGTGGGGCTGGGGCGGGGGTCTGGGGAAGAGCCGGAGCAGGGGCTGGAGCAGGGCACTAGGAAATTTGGTGGTGCCCTACGCAGCTGCGTGCTTTGCGTATGGGTAAGGACAGCCCTGGCCAGTTTGTAGTGTGTCATATCTCTTGCTTAAATAGAAAGAATGATTTGACAGCCATGTTTGTTTGCATAAACTATGTTGTGTCTCCAGCATTCTTAACAGCCTCATTAAGTACTTTTAAGATTGGCTTTGACAGAGACTGGCTTATAGGGCTTTCTGCATGTTGATGCAGTCCAGAGGCTTGGTATTTTGTATCCTTTTCATGTAGTTTTTCAGCATTAATTTGGTGATTGGTCTGGCAAACCAAGCTCCTCCAGTTTTACCAGTTGTAGCAGTGGGAAGCTTTTCTTCTTCATAAGCTTTTTTGCAAGAGGTGCACCAGTAACCATCTTCTGTAACTTCAATAAATGGGAAAACTTTGACTGACAAACATCGGGAACTGTCTTCAGGTTGTGTACACACTGTTTCTTCAGTAGATCGCACTGTTTGTGCTTTGGGCTGTTCAGATGTAGATACAGCACTTGAACAGTCAGCTGACGTGTTGGTATATTCTTGGTGTGTTCTTCATATTGGTTCGTTTCTGATGCCTTTGAGTGGAAAGAAATTTTTTGGTCTTTTTATCTTCACTTTGACCTGCAACTGTGAAACAGATATGAATAAATTAAATGTTTTCTTAGGATACTGTAAATTTAACATAATGATAATGCAAATTATACCAAATCACATAAAAGATTTCTAAAACAAAACAAAAAAAATTTTCAAAAATATATTTAATTTAAATTGACGTTTGAAAAAATTATGATACAATAATAAAATCTTTAGTACAGAAATTCCCCAAGATAATGACCTCTCAAGATAGCAATGATGCGAGATAACAACCTTGGCAAATAATGCATTTTAAAAAACTTGGCCTACCAGGAAGCATACATTTATATGTTTCCCAGTCACAAGTCTAGCAGTCTGGAGCAAAGTCACTAAAACATAGTCCGACAGACAAACGTTCCTTTAATGTGCCCCTCCTCACTCACAGTTGTTGTCCTTGGTCAATGGAGACCCAGAGTACAGAGATGCTTTCACATGAGTTCACCTCCCACCCCGAGGGGTGCGGGGGGTTGGCAACTTGCTCGTTCCTCCATCTGCTGTTGTTCTTCATGCCACCATTCCATCATCTGCTCCATCACCAAAGGCCCTGCATCACCACTGTAGTAAACATACAGCTAAGGGTAGCATAAAATACCTCCTTTTCCTGTAAGGGGTTAAGAAGCTCAAATAACCTGGTTGGTACCTGACCAAAAGGACCAATAAGGGAAGAAGATCCTTTCAAATCTGTGGGGGGAGGTTTTGTTTGTGGGGTCTTTTGTTGTTCTCTCCGGAACAAAGAGAGACCAGGGCAGGAAAAACACATCTCCTAAAACCCTACCTGAAATAAGCATCTAAGATTACAAATTGTAAGTAATAAGAAGGAAAGGCAGTAGATTATCTTTTGTCTTAGCTTGTGAATTTTCGCTATGCTAAGAGGGAGGTTTATTCCTGTTTTTTTGTAACTTTAAAGTTTTGCCTAGAGGGGAATTCTCTGTGTTTTAAATCTCATTACCTTGTAAAATTACCTTCCATCCTGATTTTACAGAGGTGCTTCTTTTACTTTTTTCTTTATAATAAAATTCTGTTTTTGAGAATCTGATTGGTTTTCAGTGTCCTAAAAACCCAAGGGTCTGGTCTGTGCTCACCTTGATTACCTATTTGGTTGGTATATTATTCTCAGTCCTCCCCAGGAAAGGGGGTGAAGCGGTTGGGGGGGGATATTTTAGGGAAATAGGAACTCCAAGTCGTCCTTTTTCTGAATCTTTGTCTAACTCACTTGGTGGTGGCAGCGATACCACCCAAGGACAAGGAAGAATGTGTGCCTTGGGGAAGTTTTTAACCTAAACTGGTAGAACTATGCTTAGGGGGTCTTTCATGCAGGTCCCCACATCTGTACCCCAGAGTGGGGAGAGAATCCTGACAACCACCTTCTGCTGCCACCTGCCTCTCTACTGTGACCTCTGAGAGTTGGCCTCTTGAGGTTCCACCCAGCTCCCAATGATTTCAGCTCTCAGTGGGGCAACCTCACTGCTTGCGCAGGCTAGGCAGCATGGTCCACCGAAACCCTGTCCCAGAGCAGGCCTAAGCACTTAGACGCGGTTAGCAGTAATTTCAGCTCTAATAAAAGACTCTCAATGGAGCCTAATCAGCTCCATCTTTAAACAGGAGCAAGGGGGAGTCAAATGGTGCCTGTAACCAGTGGTGCCTTAGGCAGAGCCCACACCACCAGACAAAACATCTATCCTCACGCTCAACGGTGATCTGGCATCTGAACACCCTGCTTAGTGAGTTCAGTTCAATTGAGGGTGACCCCCACAAACAGGACAGGCTAAATACAATTTTGCTGCCCTTTACTCATACAATAAGGATAACCACATTTTATTACCCCTGCATTCAATTTAAATTTATTTATTAAAGCTAATGCTAAAATTATCTAATACACAGGTTAAAGAAATAGTTTCATTCATTTGGGTATAATGCTTAAATTATTCAAAACTACAAAGTTTGGTTTAAAAAGTCATAAAATACATATAGTACATAATCTGCAATATCCCAAATTAAGGTTCATAAATTTAATAATACAGTTTAAATATTAGCATCCAAATATTCAGATACATCACTAATAAAAAGTTATACTAAGTGTAACTTGTGGAAAGCAAAAAGTGATTTGTAACCCAACACCAGCCAAAACTGATCATTTGGGCAACACACCTCTGCCTGCTGGATACCTAGGCAGAGTAGGTGTGTTCATTTAAATACAGTCTGGTCCTGAAGCCTTTTCCCCCCAGCTCATAACTAGCCATCAGAGGAGAGCTCATTCAGACCTTAATTTCAAATGGTGATTTGTAAGCATTAGGTCAGCCAACATTGCCAAAATGAATTTGCTGACATTGTCATAAAAAACACAGCTGTGCAAGGAAGCAAGTCAATGTTCATACCTTTCAAACCTATTATGGTTTTTCAGGTACAAGTATTTTATCATATATATGCTTTAAAGTGTGTATTAGGGAGACCATATTTCCCGAAGGGAAAACGGAACACCAAGTGGGGCTAGCCTGAGCGACCCTGGCCTGAGCTGCTCGCCCAAGTCCTGCCTGCCACCTACGTGAGGCTGAGGCCCCTACCTCCCCCTTGCACAGGGCTGCCATCACCAGTTACCCTCACATGTTCCTCGCACCCTGCTTTTGCCAAAAAAATTGGGATAGCCAGGACAGCGCTTTAAAAAGGAACTGTCCCAGGCAAAATGTGATTGTATGTTCACCATAGTATTAATGTTTCATTTTCAATTTAAATTTCTAATAAAAAACTAAATGGAATTCCCCCCACTAGAAAAAAATTAAAACAACTAGATCTAGTTGGAAAAAACTAAACTAGCAACACTACATATAGCTAGTTGATTACTTGGGCAGGGGGAGATGAGGGAGTTGAGGAGGGGTAAGGAAATCCCTGCCAGGGCCACTATCTTTGGGAGCTTTTGCTACAACTGTTATGAACAACACACAGAAGCAGGGCGTAAGTACCCAACAGCATGTTCCTGTTACCAACAAGAACCAGCAGCAGCCTCAAGGGTGGCAGCCAGGGCTACCAGCAAAGGCTGACACCACTCTGAAGAAGGCAGGGAGCCACCGGCAGGCTCCCGCCAACCTTCACTGCCGTCAGGCCGAGTGCACCACACAGGAGCTACCCCACGCCCTCTGGCCCCAGGGGCAGCATTGCAGAGCAGGGGTCAGAGCAGCAGCAAAGCAAGTGTCACGCACATCAATCTGGGGTGAGCACGGAGTCATTGAGGCACACAGCCAGGGCGGGAGAGACCCTGCTCTCAGAGCGGTCTCTATAGCGAGGTGGGGAAGGGGCCGCCATACTCTGCCAGTGGTGCTGGGACCAGGGGTGCTACCACACACCATGACTTGACACAGTAATAATAAACACATAGCAGCCCTCATCTACACCAGGAGCAGCCAGCTTGGTCACACAGAGCCACCAAGGCTGCTGGGCCTGTCTCCTCATTTATGTGTGGAAGAGGGTGCAGCAGCGACCCCTTACATGGTGAATGGTTAACTTAACTGTCAATCAGGTAGATGCCCCGCCCACATCCCGGCCAGGCCCCGCCTCTTGCAAAAGTGGTCACGTGGGATAGGAGTGGGCACACTGGGGCTGGGGGTTGGGAGGGGGTAGATCTCCGGCACTGTGAGTGGTCACACCACTTGCCATTTATGAGTAGACCCCACCTGCTACTAGAGTGACCTCGCCCCTTCCCCCCCCCCGACGGTAACGAGGCCTCTATGCCGCGATCCCTCACGCTGTGAGCGGCCAGGCTGGGTATCACTCAAGAAAAAGCCCCGCCTCCTGCCCGGACTAGGGACTGGCCGGTCAGTTCCGGGGCAGTGACGCACTGGAAGAGGGTGGAAAGGGAGAGGAAGAGACCCCTCACACGATGAGTGGTCAGTTCCCCTGTCACTCAGAACATAGTCCCACCCCTTGCCCCTCGGGCCTGCCAGATGGGCGCTCTGTGAGTGGCTGGCGGGACTGTCAGTCAGCATTCTCGGGAGGGCGGGGTTTGTGGGGCTCAGTGTGTGCGGCCCGGGCGTCGCTCCGCCCCAGTCTCCGAGCTGTCGGGCCGTGGCTGTGCAGGGATGGGGCGGGCGGGGATGATGCTTTGGGCCCTGGCGGCGGCGTTCCTGGCTGGTAAGCGCCGGGGGTCGGCAGAGCGCGGGGCCCAGGGGGCGCGCTCGCCCCAGCTCGGCCCGGGGGGAGGCGGCGGCGGTCACCGAGGCTAATGAGCGGCTCAACAGCCGCCCGCTCCCTCGTGAGCAGCCTCCGGCGCCCGAGCTCGGGGGCGGCCGCGGTCCGGCGCGAGGCGGAGCCGGGGAGGGGCTCGTGCCGCTTTGCTGCCTGGGTCTCGTGACGCTCTGGCTCGGGCGCTGCCCGACAGGATCCGGCCCGGCCCGGCCCGCGCGGGGCGGGTGACGCTCAGTCGCTGCGCGGGTCCCGCTGACGGACGGGGCCGGTGGGATCAGCCCGGGCCGCTCCCGTGACTTCCCCTCGGAGTCTGCGGCCCTGTCACTGGGCAGCGCCGGCGGTGGCCGTTGCGGGAAGATCGGCGCTTCCTGGGGGAAGGCGAGCGCGTGCCCGGTCGCTGTCACGGCCGAAGGGCCGCTCCCCGCGGGTGACCCGCGGCGGACTCTGCTGCCGGGTGTGGCTGCGCCGCAGAGCGAGCCCGGGTAGCCGCATCCACGCGCCGGTGCAGCCCGGAGCCTGGCGGTGTCCCCAAGTTCCCAGAGCCTCACCAGCTTCATCGCCCGAGGAATCGGTGCCCCAACCCTGCTGAGAGCCTGCCCTGCTCGCCTCGGAGGTGCTGCGGCGGAGGCAGTTCCCCTACCTCTTTGGCGGACCAATGGGGTTGGTTCAAAAAGTTGAACGGTTGTGGAACACAGGCCTTCTCCTTTCACACAGCTGCCCTTGGAGGCCACAAGTTGGACATCCGTGTCCTAGGGTGTGACCCAAAGTGTCAGTTGTGGTTAATGCCAGAACTTTCTGGTCTTGGAAAGAGTTACCACCTGACCCATAAGGTGACTCCAGAGTTTCAGAGTAAGGAATACTTGTGGCACCTTAGTACTCCTTTTCTTTTTGCGAATACAGGCTAACACGGCTGTTACTCTGAAACGTTTCAGAGTAGCAGCCATGTTAGTCTGTATCTGCAAACAGAAAAGGAGTACTTGTGGCACCTTACAGACTAACATTGTAGCTCACGAAAGCTTATGCTCAAATAAATTTGTTAGTCTCTAAGGTGCCACAAGTCCTCCTTTCCTTATGATTATGTTACCCTTCAGTGTTTGGATAGGAATATGCTTGATGAATTGTAACTCAAAATTGTGTTCCAAGGCTTCACGGAACATGTAGCCCAATGAGTCATTTTTGGTCAAATGATTATAGCATAGCTGGCAAAACGGTTGGCTCCTGAGTTTAAATGCAGTTTTGCTCACTGTGACCTTGAGCAAGTAACTTAACTGTTTGTGCCTGTCAACCCAGCAAGGAAAATTGGGTTTAAAAAAGAAAAAGCTCTAAATCAGATACCATATCTAAGCCAAATTGTCCAGAGTAAATTGTGTGAGTGTAGCCTGTAAAGTAGTAAAGAAACATGTTAAGGCTGACAGGCTACCAATATTATTATTGTTAGTCTGTAAATTGCCCCCACCCATATTGATCCAGAAAAATAGTCCTTAGAAATGAGGGTCCTTACTCTATTAAAACTGCAGCTGTTCAGCAGGATGAGCTGCCATCAATAAAGAAGTGCTTGAATTTTTGGCAAACAACTATAGGTGGACCTGTTCCTCTGTTCTTCTGCCTGTCATTGTTTTGAGAGCAACAAACTGAAATTCTTGAGACATACTTTGTTCAGTTGGTATGAATATGTCATATCATGGCTTATATTTACTGTCAACACCTGCCTGGAATTTATGATCCAGAATCAGGTTTTGGAGCATTCCCCTCTTTCCCCAAGGTCAAAATGGTATAACTAATTAAAAAATTTACTAATAGAACCTCTTTCATGCTTTTGTGCCTTGATTTAGTTTAATACCTCAGTTTGTCTATACATAACTGTGCTGGAATTTTCCATTGCATCCTAATACATTGAAATTTATGGCTCTCTTTAGCTCTCTGTTTTGACTTGGTAGATATGTGCACTGGAAGGCTGAGAATCAAGAAGAGGTTGTTGCAATACACATCTGCTTCACAGGGTTTTAAGAAACTTATGCTTTACCAGACTTGCCTGTCAATAGTGTTTCTGTTTTAGGTGTCTCCGGTGATGAGTTTAGTGTCTTACGATCACCCCAATCTGTCGTTTTCCGAGATGGAAGTTGGCCAATACCAGGGGAGCGGATCCCAGACATAGCTGCATTATCCATGGGCTTTTCTGTTGAAGAAGTATGTTTCAGGTTTCATTTTGAAAAAGCTGTAAAATGTAAAATTCAGATTGGTTGTTTCTGAGAGCTTTCAGTTGTAGTTGTGGTACACAGATTTTATAAAATGTGCTGGAAATAAAGTAGGAACTAGTAAAAACAGACCACTAAGAGGAAATTCAGAAACCTTGGGAATCTAACTTGTGTTCTTCCTTCTCTACAGTGAAACTGTTATTAAAGGGCTAACTGCAATATAAATGATTAATAATAAAATGTCTACAGGGCCTCTTGTGTGCTATCTTTTGGACTATGAAAATACCCTGTTAACAGGTAACTACACTTGCTGTCTTGAAACTAAGAGCAGAACTTCTTAAGAATAGTTTTAGTAGTTTCTCCATTAAACAGAGCAGGACTGATTATGTACTACATGTGCTGAACATCCACTTGAGGCACAAGGTAAAATCAAATGCTTTTTGGCCAACTAGGCAACATGATTTTCACCACGCTGCTTTTCCTGGGGTAACTGTGATATGAAATAGAAAACTTATTCTGTTCAGCAGTCTGTTCCTTCTTCTAAGCTAAGTGGTCCCTGCTTAACTTCGGGCCCTTCGGACTGTCCAGATCTAGCAGGCTCCCCCCCCCGTACACATAAAGAACAAAATGTTAGAAGAGCGTGGGGAAGGGGAGAAGCCTTCAAATTGTGTTACAGCTAACTATTCCTCCACTCAGAAAAACAAACACACAAAGTGAAAGTAGATATCAAGTACACCTCTACGCCGATATAACGCGGTCCTTGGGAGCCAAAAAATCTAACCGTGTTATAGGTGAAACTGCGTTATATCGAACTTGCTTTGACCTCGAGCATTTCCATTATTAATAGTCACTTTCCGCCCGAGTGACCCCTCAGAACCTCTGACCCATCCAACCCCCCCGCTCCTTGTCCCCTGACTGCCCCCTCCCAAGACCCCACCCCATCTGAGCCCCCCTGCTCCTTGTCCCCGACCGCCCCATCCAGAGACACCCCCCCCGACCCTAATCACCCCCAATCCCTGTGTCCCCTGATTGCCCCTGCCCCTAACCACACCCCCACCCCCTGACAGGCCCCATGGGACTCCCACGCCCTATCCAATGCCCCTGACCGCCCTGCCCCTAGAACCTCTGAACCATCCAATCCCTGTCCCCTGATTGCTCCCCGAGACCCTCTGCCCCTTATCCAACCCCTGAGCTCAGGCCCAGCACCCTTAACACACTGCTCAGAGCAGCGTGTCGGAGCCAGACGTGCTGATGCGCTGATCCACCAGAGCGTGCTGCCCTGCGCCCCAGAGTGCAGCTTTACTGCGTTATTTCCAATTTTGTGTTTTATCGGGTCACGTTATATCGGGGTAGAGGTGTATCATGATTAAGGCTTTGATCCCATAATAAACTCCATACAGGCAGACTCCTGCAGCTATGGGGAGCTCATTGCGGGATTGGAGCCTTAATTTGTGGTCTTGATATGAATCATAATCTAGGAGATTAGAAACTGCACTGTAGGGGATTTTTAGGGTTCTCCCTTCAGACCTTCTGGCATTCAAACTTTAATTTTTTTAAAAAGTGATCACAGTGTGTACTAATGCACTGTTAAGTTATTGGGCAATCTGAAACACGTAAAAGATTTGAACTTCCCCATTTGCTAAACAGGCTGAAATGTTAAAATAGGGGTCTCCAAAACGAATCCTTCTGCCGTTCTCTCCCTGTAGGGGGGGATAAAACTAATCATCTTTTTTTCTGTTAATGGGGATCTCAATCAATTTCTCTTTCTCCTATAAGGAATATATAGGTCATAGCAAACATGGTTAATTTTAAAGTGTATTTATCTTGGTCTTGTAAAACTGACACCTGTATTGAGTAACTTTTTTGTGGTTGAAAAATACCCTGGTCAATGTTCATGTAATTTCTGCAGATATACAATTACATGCAAAATAGACCCAGCTCTTGCACTCAACAAGTTGCCAAAGCATCTGTCTGTGTTGCAGAACCTTTCCACTGCTTTAGAGCCTAATTACTTCTACTGAAATGTCAGAATCATTAGCCTTTATCGTTTATAGTTGTACCAGAAACATCCCGGCAATGTATTTTTTCCATTGTGGCTAAATATTATTGGTCTATAAAAAGCATGTATTTGAATAAAAATATTCCTCCAGCTACCTGCATACTAAAGAAGCTTGCTACTTCCCTCAAATCATGGGAAGTTGCTTTTAATATCATCGTAAATGGACTCTCTCAGTGAATCTTGTGGAATGTGGCAGTCTCGACTGTGAAACTTGGTTCAGTAGCCACATAGGCCGTTTAATAAGCCAACATTGTACAGTATGTGAATGACACTTTTTCTTACAATAATGTTATGGATGGCCTGCTGTTAATAGAGAATTAACAAAGAAACTTCCGTGGGGGAAGGGGAACACACTTTCGTGGGATGGTAGATCCTTTCAAGCTTTTAGACTCCCTACTAAGTTTCCAGTGGGTTCTCCTATAAAGATTCATTGATATCCCTGCAAATTCTCTACATTAATCATTTGATGTAGTTTGATTTGATTTCGAGCTAAGCAAAAGTTTTTGCTTTTAAATTTGTTATCAGGACCTTTCCTGGCCTGGGCTTGCAGTGGGTGATATATTTCATCGTCCTCGAGCTACTGTTCTGGTGACTGTGAAGGGAGTAGACAAGCTGGTGATGCTTAAAGATGGAATTTCATACCCTGTTGAGAATGTAAGTATCTGCAATGTTTTGTATTTGTGTCTGTGTTACTCCTACTTCTGTTAATACTGAAAGTATTGCTTGGTGTTCGAAAAAAATCCCACAAGCTAACCTTTCACCAGTTATGCTTTTTATACTTCACATAGCTTTTCATGGAGTCAAAGAATTAAGGCCAAAAGGGACTGTTAGATCAAGTCTGACCTGGAAATCACAGGATGGTAAACTTCAGTCAGTTACCCTTGCATTGAGTCCAATAACTTGTGTTTGGCTAAAGCACATCTTCCAGAAAGGCATCTAGTCTTGTTTTGATGACATCAAGAAGTGAAGGATCTACCACTTCTACTAGTAGTTTGTTCCAATGTTAAATTGCTATAACCGTTAAAAATTTGTGCCTCACATCCAGTTTGAATTTGCCCACCTACAGCTTCCAGCCATTGGTTCATGTTATGCTTTTCTCTGCTAGATTAGAACCCTTTAGTATACATGGTGTTTTCTCCATGTGAAAATACTCATACAGTGAAATTAACTCACCTCTCAATCTTTTTTGATAAATTAAACAGGTTCCCTTTAAGTCTTTCACTATAAAGCATTTTCTCCAGCCCGCCATCATTTTTGTGGGTTTCTGAACCCTCTACAATCTTTCAAAATTCTTTTTAAAATGTGGACATCAGAACTGGACACAGTCGTCCAGTTTTAGTCTCACTGATACTGTATGCAGAAGTAAAATCACCTCCCTATTCCTACTAACTAATCCCGTTTATATATTTAAGAATCGTATTTTGCCACAGAATTGCACTGGGAGCTCATATTGAATTGCTTGTCCACTAGGAATCCTAAATCATTTTCAGAGTCCCTGCTTTCCAAGATGCAGTCCCCCATTCTGTAGGTATTGCCCACGTACCTTATTCCTACATGTATATCTTTGCATTTGACTGTATTAAAAGCCACTTGTTTGAATAGGCCCTGCATACAAAGCAATGTGGATTGCTCTGTATGACTACCCTATCCTCATCATTTACCACTCCAACAATCTTTGTGTCATCTTCTATCAGCAGTGATTTTGATGTTTACTGTCAGATCATTGACAAAAATGTTGAATAGCATTGGACCTAGTACTGATCCTGCCACAATTAAATCACTCCCATTCAATGATGATTTCCCCGTTGACAATTAGAGATCGATCAGTTAGCTGGTTCTTAATCCATTTTGCATGTACTTTTAAAAATTGACACTTTACAATATCAGTACTCAGAATGTCATGTGGTACTAAGTCAAAGTATATTACAAATGTGTAGTTTATCAACCAAACTTGTAATTTCAATAAAGAATGAAATCAGGTTTGTTTGAGATGTATTTTCTATAAAATCAAGTTGACTGGCATTAGTTATATTCCTAGTCTTTAATTTTTTATCAATTGAATCCTGTATTGGCTTTTCTATTCTTTTCACCAGGATTGATGTCAGGCTAACTGGCATATAGTTATCCAGGTCATCCCGCTTGCCCTTTTTGAATATTGGCACAACATTAGTCCTCTTCCAATTTTCTGGAATTTCCCCAGTATTCCAAGATTTATTAAAAATTAACATTAGCAAACCAGATCTCCTCAGCGAACTCTTTCAGGCTTCTTGGGTGCATATAATCTAGGTTTGGTGGTTACAAATTGTTTATTCTTAGTAGATGATTGTTTAGCATTCTCCTTAGTTACTAATGGACTGGAAAGTACTTCATCATCCTCATGTGATAAGAGTACATCATTCTGCTTCTTTCAAATACAGAACAGAAATATTTATTTTACTTATACCATCATTAACAATTTAACCATCTGTCTAGTAATGGGCTTATTTCATTGCTAGAATTTATTTTGTTCCAAATAAGCTTTAATTTCTTATTGTTCTTAACCTCGCCAGCCAGATTTTTCCCCAATGTCTTTACCTTCCCTCAAATTTTTTATACCATATAACTTCTAATTTATATCTATTTCCTCCTTTTTCCACTTATGTATTGCTTTTAAATTTCTAATTGTTGCCATCACTGTGCCACTGAACCAGGATGGGCTTTTAACCTAAGTTGTCCTCGTTCTTGATTGTAGAATCATGTCTTTTTGGCCATCTAATAAACTCTTCTTTAAGAACTGTCAGTTTTAATTCACATTTCTCTGTCTAAACTATTCCTCCCAATCAATTTCACTCATTTTTCCTCAGCTTTGGAAAATGTTTCCTTTTGAGGGTGAAAGCGAATCAACTCTGAATACCCCTACAGACTCCTAAAAGAGCAGTCAACCTTTGCAAAATCTTCCTGAAATGTTTTATTGTAGGTAGAAAACCTGTTTCACCTTTATCATAATGATGAAGTAGTTAATATTTTACTCAGTCATCAAAAGTGAATGGGTGACTAAAACTTTGCAAAGTCGAGCTGTTCTTGAGAACAAAACTAATACTAATTTATTAAATTAGTCCATCTATCTCTTCATAAGTCATGTGCCTCTCCAACATCCCTCAAGGAATGTCTTTATCTTGACACAATTAACCAGTTTATATTTTGTCACATTGTCTAGTGTTGAACTTTTGAACTCTCTCACAGTGAGGTTGCTTTGGGAACCCTTACTCTGAATTTCCTAGCACCCCTTGTAGATGTAACATGAGCATATGAAGCTTGCATTTTCTTTTATAGAAAACATCTTAGCTGTAGGATGAATAGTATGCATTCCTTTCCATTTTGCATCTTCATTTTTAATACGATTTAATGAGGTTAATTTTGTATTTAACAAAGGACTCTAAAATTGTTCCCTTTTTCTAAATTTCCGGGGAAAGTATTAAAATGCTGATACCATGCCCACAATGCACAGACACATCTGTTGCACTTTTATCAGTTAAGGCTGGCTGCATGCTGACTGTTGTATAAATGTCTCTGTTTGAGCATAAGTATGTAATCAATGTACAAAACAGTCACAGTTCTTGTAGAGAAGGATGGAAATTCCTTGGGACATGTTGCTTTAACCCCATTTTGGCCAGAATTCCTTATTAGAGCTTTATTGTTTTTCAGGCTGTTCCTTTCAGTCTTGACAGTGTTGCAAATGCTATTCACACCTTGTTCTCTGAGGAAACCCCTGTAGTCTTGCAGTTGGCTCCCAGTGAGGAAGTGAGTATTGATGCATCTCCTAAACCATTTGAAATAAGAGTTAAACCACACAATTGGGAACTGATGTGCTTAAACCTCTTGGCTGTATGACCATCTTGTATTACAAAAGCACCTGCATGTGTAATGGAATTAATCTGTGAAATTCGAAAAATCCAAAACTGAACTATGTTCATATTTACATAATGACTGTTCTTACAGAGAGTTTATATGGTGGGAAAGGCAAACTCTGTATTTGAGGACCTTTCCGTCACGCTGCGACAGCTACGGAACCGCCTTTTCCAGGATAACTCCATTCTCAGTTCACTTCCCCTGAACTCCCTCAGCAGAAACAATGAGGTAAGACAGTGGCCGATGAATACTGCTTTAATTAAACTGCCTCTGATCTACTTTTCTGAGTTCAGTTTAAGAAATACGCTCATTTGTTTTTCATCTCTTTGTTGTCCAAGGGGGAAGTTTCCCCCCAAGTTTCATATTTAAGTACTAGAAGATGGTGATTAATTGATTTGGGGCATTGTTTGATCCAGTAACAAAAAGCTACTGCTTATAGCTGCAGTCTGCTGAGATGTGCAACAAAATTAGGCTGCCTCATCTTCAGTTTCTATTCAGAAAATACCTGTCTCTCTCTCCCCTAGGTTGACCTGCTTTTTCTGTCAGAACTACAAGTCTTGCATGATATCTCCAGCTTGGTGAGCACAACTTTTCAAACACACTCTATATGTCTTACATATATGATTGAGGGAATTTTGAAAGACGCTTTTCTTAAAGTCTGACATCCTATGTGTGAAGATCTCTAGGGCAGTGACGTCCAAATTGCATTCCCAGGAACCAGTTGTAGTTCTTGGGGATTTGAACTGTGGCCTTCAAAAGTGACTTAATAAAGTGTGTATTTAGAGATTGCAAATGTGTTCTCTGAGATGTACCCTGTAGTTTCTAAACTGAAGTGTTTGAATCAGCTCTGCCACTAAAATGGGGGAGGTGGCATCATTTCTTGTCTCCCTGCAAAAATCCTGGTGTGAGTTGGGGCACTCTGAGCTGCTGCTTTCTCTTCCAACATCTCTGGGGAATCCCCAGCAGGTGATTTTGTGGGTGGTTCCTGTTTTTTCTTTATATGCTGCCTAATGGTGCAATGGGAGTAGAACAGGGTTAGAGAATATGAACCTGGTATTGGCTCCTTGACCTTCTTGAAATGAAATGATTATTCTTCCCTCTAGGTGAAGAAGTTGGATATTGCTGCTTTAGTGCATGTTTCCACAACCAGTAGTCAAAAGCCATAGCTGGCTGTGTGGGTTAAATTTCAGTACAGAGTTGTTACAGAATCATAGGACTGGAAGGTACCTTGAGAGGTCATCTAGTCCAAGCTGCAGAAGCTATCTGTAGCCAGCATCCCAGGCAAAGGGAAAACATTTATAGGGAAGGATTTCTGAGCAAGCTTCTCAAACAGGTGACTTAAGAGAAAGCAGCAAGCCTGCCTGGGATGGGAGGGATCAGCAAGGAAAACTACTTCTTGGAGGTCAGAAAGTGTAGGGATAAAGTGAGAACTGTCAAAAGCCAAGCAGCGTTGGACTTTGCAAAAGGAATTAAAACCAATAGTAAAAGGTTCTATAGCCATATAAATAAAAAGAAAACAAGGAAAGAAGTGGGACTGCTAAACACTGATGATGGGATGGAGATGAAAGGTAATCTAGGCATGGCTCAACACCTACACAAATACTTTGCCTCCGTTTTTAATAAAGCTAATGAGAAGCTTAGGGATAGTGGGAGGTTGGCTAATGGAAATGAGGATATGAAAATAGAAATGACCATATTTGAGGTGGAAGTCATACTCAAACAGCTTAGTGGGATTTAATCATGGGCCAGGATAATCTCCATCCAAGAATATTAAAGGAAGTGGCACATGAAATTGCAAGTCCAATAATAAGGGTTTTTAATGAATCTGTAAACTTGAGGGTCATACCTTATGATTGGAGAATTGCTAATATAATACCTAATGTTTTCCTTTCTTAAAAATATCTGGAAAACTACAGGCCTGTTAGTTTGACCTCAATTGTATGCAAGGGCTTGGAACAAACTTTGAAAGAGAAATTAGTTAAGGACGTAGAGGTGAACAATAACTGGAATAAAATACAAGATGGTTTTGCAAAAGGTAGATCATGCCAGACTAATGTGATCTCCTTCTTTGAGAAGAGAACTGATGGTTTAAAAAAGAAAAAAAGAAATGCAATAGAGCTAATCTACCTGGTTCTCAGTAAGGCTTTTGATAGAGTTCTACATGAGAAATTATTAGTTAAATTGGAGTAGATGGGGATTAATATGAGAATTGAAAGGTGGCTAAGGAACTGGTTAAAGGGGAGACTACAAAGGGTCATACCGAAAGGTGAACTGTCAGGCTAGAGGGAGATTACTAGTGGAGTTCCTCAGGAATTGGTCTTGAGACCAATTGTATTTAACATTTTTATTAATAATCTTGTCACACAAAGTGGGAGTGTGCTAATAAAATTTACAGATATCACAAAGTTGGGAGGTACTGCCAATATGGAGGAGTTATCGGAATATCATACAAAAAAATCTGGATGATCTTGAAAACTGGAGTAATAGAAATGGGATGGAAATCTAATAGTGCAAAGTCATGCGCTTAGGGACTAAGACAACAAGAATTTTTTCACGAAACTGGGGATGTATCAGTTGGAAATGATAGAGAAGGAGAAAGACCCAGGTGTATTGGTTGATCACAGGCTAACTACGAGCTGCCACTGTGATGCAGCTGTGAAAAAGGCTATACAGTCCTAGGATACACCAGGCGAGGTATTTCCAGTAGAGACAGGGAAGTGTTGGTACCATTGTACAAGGCACTGGTGAGACCTAATCTGGAATACTGTGTGCAATTCTGGTCTCTTGTTTAAGAAAGATTAATTCAAACTGGAACAGGTTCATAGAAGGGCTACTAGGATGATCAGAGGAATGGAGAACCTACCTTACAAGAGGAGATTCAAAGAGCATGGCTTGTTTAGCCTAACAAAAAGAAGGCCGAGGAGAGATACAATTGCTCTCTATAAATACATCAGAGAGAGAAGTACCAGGGAGGCCGATGAGTTATTTAAGATAAGCACCGATGTTGACACAAGAATAAATAGATATAAACTGGCTATCAATAAGTTTAGGCTTGAAATTAGATGAAGGTTTCTAACGATCCGAGTAGTGAAGTTCTGGAACAGCCTTCCAAGGAGAGCAGTGGGGGCAAAAAACCTAACTGGGTTCAAGACTGAGCTTGATAAATTTATGGAGGGGATGGCATGATGAGACAGCCTACAGTGGCATTTGGCCGATCTGCGACTGCTAGCAGCAAATATCTCCAGTGGCTGGTGATGGGACACTAGATGGGGAGGGCTCTTGAGTTGCTACAGGGCTCTTGAGTCTGGCTGGTAGGTCTTCCCAACATGCTCAGGGTCTAACTGATCACCATATTTGGGATTGGGAAGGAATTTTCCCCTGAGTCAGATTGGCAGAGACTGTGGGAGGGAGGTTGCCTTCCTATGGGGCCTAGGTCACTTGCAGGTTTAAACTAGTGTAAATGGTGGATTCTCTGTAACTTGAAGTCTTTAAATCATGATTTGAGCACTTCAGTAACTCAGCCAGAGGTTAGGGGTCTATTGTAGTAATGGGTGCGTGAGGTTATGTCCTGCAACGTGCAGGAGTTGAGACTAGATGATCGTGATGGTCCCTTTTGGCCTTAACGTCTATGAGGACTTGCCAATATACCAAAGACCAGAAACAAGGTTAAAAAAAATGCAGTGATGATAGAGGCAGGTTCAATTCCCTGTTCTCCCACAGATTGTGTAACTTTGGGCAGGTCATATAGTCTGTCTCCACTTCCCAGATGCAAAATGGGGATAATAGGACTTCCCTAGCTCATAAGGGTCACGGGGGTGCATTCATTAACGATTGTGAGGTGCTTGGATTCTGTGGTGATTGGTGGCGGGGGCAGTCAAATACCTGAGATTTCACATCTTGAAGAAATACTGCTTATATAGCTGGACAGCAGAAAAAATAAACTTCATATTAATAAAATTCACAGCAAAGGTCAATTTAGTAGCACAGGAAACCATGGGCATCCATGGAATTTATGCATTTTTCTTCATGCTGTTATGCAAGCTCTCTGCTTACTACAGCAATATTAGAATCAGGATTTTGACATAAATCCATAGGCGTTCCTTAAGTTTATGGATGAGACCTCTTTCAGTGGAACTGTAACTCTTGTTGCATGTGCCTCTTTTTAAAACAATCTCTGGCATAAGCTTACCCAGGCACTTGCTACCCTGCCTCCCATTTTGAAGACAATAGAGCCAGCTATAGACACTTCTCTGATCCAAGATGGCAAGTTCTGGCAGAATTCCAAGTCTGCATGGAATATGTCAGACAAAAATGAAGCTGTCTCAATCAGTGATTAAATCTCATTGGACTGAGTATTTAAACTAACTCATTTTTTCCCTGTGGTTCACTTCCCCCCCGCCCCGTTAAGTTGTCTAGACATAAGCATCTGGCAAAGGATCACTCCCCAGATCTGTATTCACTGGAACTGGCTGGCTTGGAAGAGATTGGGAAATGCTATGGGGAAGACTCTCAGCAATTCAAGGATGCCTCTCAGATTCTTGCTGATTCCCTGCAAAAGGTAAAAGGAGATCTGCCATAAATACTGTTCTGTAAAGTCTGTCTGAATAACAATTTTAATTGAACAATACTGGTTTTATATTCACAAGACAGCTGAACATCAATATTCATTGGTCGTACAGCATTCTGGTGTGAATTGCCATTTTTGTGTTGGCCTCACCATCTCTTGGTTGGGTAAACTCTAGTCCCTCGGTCAATTATCAAATCAAACTTCTGTAGTTTGGTCACTCCTCAGCTAGAAAGGTATTGGAGGGACTTTTTGGCAGGTCAGAGCTGTTCGTGTAGGAGTCGGAGGGTGATATTAACAAATGTGTAAATCAGTATGTCCTGATGAGTTGGTTTAAAAACAGAGACTTTGTTTATAGGCATTTCTTTCTTAACCTGGCTGAAAATGTGAAGGAAATAGCTCTAGCTTTAGCTCAGCACAATGTGGTCAGGTGCTGTGTGTTTTTTCCCACCTTGAGGAGCTCTACCATTTCCAAGTTTCCCAAATACCTGCTGTTTCATTCCTTTCCTGAGCAGGCTACCAGTTGTGGATTTTATCTAAACAAATGTCCATCAAGAACTGAGACAACTCCATCTTGCTAGTATCGAAAGTCTGATGCCAAAATACAGTGAGGCAAAATACTAGATTCTTAATTCACTAACTTAAACATCTCTGTTCTGTAAAATATTCCGTTCATATACAGCAGTCCAGTGTGTGTCAGATGTTCACATTTGATCAGAATTGCTCTCCAGTAGGAATCTTAATTTAAGTACAGAACTGGGGAAAATAAAATGACCCAGAGTATATGTAATGGGATATAGCAGCTTTCATATCAGAGCACATGTATCCAGAGGAGGTCAGTAAGAAACTCTTAGGATCCTGGACAAGTGTCCAGTGGTCTGTAAAGAGATGATCTAAACTAGCTAACAGTTGGCATTCATTAGCAGACTCAAATCATTGGAGACTTCCATGATTTCTCCAGATTGTTCAGATCTTCTGCGTTGGTGCATCTTCTGTTACAAGAGTGTCAGATTTAGTAACTATTGCATATATCTGAAACTAAACTATTGTTGATCTTTCAGTTTGCAGATGAGATGTATAATCTCTATGGTGGGAATGCCGTGGTAGAGGTGGTGACTGCAAAGACATTTGATACTCCCCTTGTGAGGAAGAGTCGATCCATTCTCCAGACTGCACAGGTAGTGAATGTGCTTTAAACCCCTGTTCTGCAGATCAATTATTAAAAATGTGAATGTGTGTATCACTCCATTTTGCAGAACTAGAATATTGACTTGATACTGTAGCAACCTTTTCAACTTTTAGTGGCTTAGACACTAGGCATGATGAACAAACATAGTAAGTGAAATGACCTTGTATCCATTTATGATGCCAGTCACTTAAGTGCATTAGTATTTAGTGTTAGTAACTCCAGAGTTGCCTGTGCAAAATATCCATCTCTTGGTATGGGCAGTCTGAATGTTAGTATAATCAGAAATGTGTTCTGCGTGAAGGCTGACTTCAGGAGCATTGTGACTGCTGGCCTCCAGATGTCTCACTTCTTTAAACCATACTGTCCTTCTTTCACTGCAGAGCACCTCATATAACCTAGGATATTCATACAACTTCAACTATGCTGTGGTCTTCAATATAGTTCTGTGGCTCATGATAGGCCTTGCATTAGCTGTGATTGTAATTTCCTACAACCTCTGGAACATGGATCCTGGCTATGACAGCATTATTTACAGGATGACAAATCAGAAGATAAGAATGGATTGAACTTCATTCCTGGGAAAGGAGTATGGCCACTTCTGAAGTGTTAAAATAATATTTTGGCATGGTTAAATGTGGACGTCTTTAAAGGTGCTTTTATTTCTCTAATGGTTCCTTGTGTTTTCTTTTGGCTCTCTTTAGATGTGAGTAGTACTACCAGAGTGGATTTACAAAGGTGAATCTACAGCCTGCTATAAAACCATGACCTAATTATTACTAAACTATATACCTTCATTCCATTTTGGTAACACAAAATGAATTTTAGAAATAATACCCTATATTTCTTGTGAATAAATATGTGAAAAAAATGCACTGAAATGATAGCAACTTTCTGATTTAAACTTTTTACACTGGAGGTTTAGAAACTATTGTTAAGCTGTGTTGTATATTATGAACCAGATGTAAATGTTTGTTGATGTAAATATTTGTAATGGCACATGTAGTGTTCAGGGAAAAACAGATTATAGCGCTATTTATGTAAAGCCTTCAAATTGGGAATAGTTCCACAAGAACAATTCTGGTTGAAACAGTATTTGGGTTTTTTTACATTCCAGCCACCACCATGAACCATAGCCAAAATGAGGCTTGGTGTAGATCTTATCAGCTCACTGCTGCATTTAAAAGGACTGCAGAGAGATAATAGGTAAGAACACTGGTGTGGTTGGTCTATACAGTTAGGAAACTACAAATATAGAAAATAGTCTGGGTCCTTAAAGTTTAATGTAATATACTGTAGAAGCTTACATTATGATGCTTCTAATTCTTTCCATGTATGTTACTAGTTGTAGCTGTTCAAACACCTGTTTTTGGTGGTAAAAGTGGACCAATAACTGGCACTTAACCATACTCCATTTTTATTACTCATGTGTTTCAACCATTCAATAAACAAAACAAGTAACATTTGCTCTGGAGTTCATTTATTTTTCCTGCACAGTTCCATTAAGGGGTAGTCATACTCAGCACAAAACTGAGTTAACTTAAGCTAAACCAAACAAATGCAGAAGGCTACATCTATCTAAATACATTAGGCCCTCTTAAAAAACAAACACCAAAAAACGCACAGACAAGAACTGTGGCTTCTATGCCTGGCTCTACCACGGGCCTGCTGGGTGACCTCGGGTAAGTTGGTTCCATCACTGTCCCTCAGTTTCCCCATCTGTAAAAAATTGGAATGACACTGTGACCACCTTTTTGTAGTGTTTTTTTCATGGATCGATCTTAGTGCTTTGAAAGTTAATACCTAAAGGCTTTCACAAGCCAGTAGTGATCTAACTATTCAAAGCTGCTCCCTGCTTTCTGTATTGTTTACACAAAACCTTTACTTGGATAACTAGTAGATGAAAGCCTATGTTGTTGTACAGGTGGCTCAGGTAATCCACCATCTGTGCTCTGTATCTGGTTAATTTTTCCTTAGGGTTGCTGTGACCAGTGAGTGTAGCTTTCTTTCCTGGCAATGGGTATGGTCAGAGCTTAGATCGGTACTGGTAATAGTGCTCCCACATATAGGTATGTATGGAAACTATTCACTTGTCTAATTCTTGGACCAGATAACTTCAGTATTTGTGGTGGGCCTTCACACCAGTGTGTCTGTGTACTGTTTTCCCAACATCACACCATAAAGCAGCATATACCTGTCAAGGTTCCTTCCCAACTCTGAACTCTAGGGTACAGATGTGGGGACCTGCATGGAAAACCCGCTAAGCTTATTTTTACCAGCTTAGGTTAGAACTTGCCCAAGGTACAAACTATTTTACCTTTTACCCTGGGACTTTATTGCTGCCACCACCAAGTGGCTAACAAATATATAACAGGGAAAGAGCCCGCTTGGAAACGTATCCTAGCTTCTTAACCCTTTACAGGTGAAAGGGGTTTTTCCTCTGGCCAGGAGGGATTTTGAAGGTGTTTACCCTTCCCTTTATGGTTATGACATACCAGTGAACAGAAAACCATATAGAGCAGCAGTAAAGCTACATATGTAGGCAGTATCTTGGGGCTCCTGTTCTGTGCTGTAGTGAGCCATGTTGCTGTTTGTACATGGTCCCCAAAGCCTGTGCACAGAGCTGCCCCCTGGCTGGAGGAACAACCAGCTCGTTCACCCCACATAACTGTTACTCCCACCTCCTCTGATCAACTCACATTCCAACCGCCACAGAACCTTTGGCCTCTAACATTCCATCGGGCTCTCACAGGGCCCAGTGATCGAACCTGGTGTTATTCTAAAGGAAGAAGCTCCCAGTCATGTTCATAGCTGTTTCCATCCTTTCACACTGAGTCAGAGATCCTTGGTTTTTCAGAGTGATACATACACAGTGACAGTCCTGGAAGATCTGTGTTCATGTGTGCGGGTGGTGAATGAGGTGGTTTTGAAGAACTGCAGAGTTGGGCCAAGTACTCCACCAGCTGTGCACTCTCCCTCATACAACCAATGACCTTTGCATGAATTAGCTATCAAGATAGCATGGTAACTGGACTCTTAGCATGGCACAGATATACACCTTAATGTAGCTGTGTACTGCAGGGATGTACATTTTAAAATCAAAAGAGGTGAGAATTCAAAAATTGAACAATAGCCTACTGTAAGAGCCAGTGATGATTCAATCTGATTCTGTTCTAACCAAAAAGCCCCGAGCCATGCTTGTAGCTGTTTTGGTTGCCTCACCCTGCCTCTACAGCCATTCCAGGCTTCAGAGTGACTTATGTAATCTTATTACATAAAGGCTTGTGCTGAAAGCTCCTGTTAGCATACTGCAATTAAACAGCTGGAACTGGTATGGCTTACTACAGTTTTATTTCACTGGTACTAAGACTAGGAAACTGACAGTTGCTGTGTAGTCTCACTGTTTTATAAACTAGGATATTGATTCACTTCACTTGTTTAACTCCCACTATCAGTAATGGAGCCTTTTCCATCCCAAAATAGAAAATAGCCAAATTAAGTTACATTCAGCATCTTTGTGGAAGTTGAAAGTGGGTGGGGCAGTTAATCTGTCACCTGTTCATGTACTGTGCAAGCTTGACTGTGTCTTTATTCTTAATTGGGTAAGATGCTGCAGCTTCGTGAGACTGGATGCCCTACCATCAGACAAGTCAGCAGCAGTGTATGTAATGGAATTTAGATTAATACTAGGTAAACTCTCAAATTCTTGAAATGTGTAAAAAATACTTGCTCTATAATTACTGGTCTCCTAGAAGGGACAGTACAGTACATGTTCTTCTGAACAACTAAAAGCTCCTTTAACAATTAAAATAGGCCTTATCTAAACGACTGACCATTACCTGCTCAAGCTTGAATTCAGTTGTGATTAAGACATATTTACCTATTCAGTGTTCTACCATGATTTAAGTATAAAACCAGGAATTAAATATTACTATACCTCAGTTATACCACAGCTCCAGTTCATCTTCAGTAGGGTAGTGCCAAATAGATTTGGCATTTCAAAGTGCTAAGCAGTTTTGGCTATAAAATAGTATTATAGGTATTAACTTTCACTGCCTGCTGATTTTGGCTGATGTGGAAGGAACCCACCACACTGCATTCCACCTCAAATGCAGCACCTTTGCTTGGAGAGAGGTAGTCGTCTTAGCTCTGTCAGATATATCTAAAATGACAAAAACTGTGCCTCTTCAGTTATCTGTATGTCAGGTTACCAATGTGTCACCCACAAAGGAAAACTTGGTAGTTGGAAAAGGAGCAGTCGATAAGGGCCTGAGATAAACACACATTGAGATCAATGGAACCACTAATTGATTTCAATGGGCATTGGGTCAGGCCCTTATTGACTACTCCTTTTTCAACCACCAAGGCTAACCATTAGAGCAGGAACTCATAGTTGAGTAGTAGATTTGGGGGATGGGAAGAAGGGACAGATGAGGACATACAGGGATCTCATCACCAAATGCCTGCAAAACTAGAGTTCATTCAAAATGAAACACTAGTTTTTGTTGTAGAAATAAGTGTGCAATGAGAACTTCACATTATGACATCGCAAGACTACCATAATCTGTAAAAAGCTTTTACGAGTGGTCACTAATCCCTAAGAGGAGAGAAGGAATATTTGTAATGTTCCCCACCCCACAAGTAGTTATATCATTCTCTGCCATACAGTTAAGTGAGCAGAATTCCCATTACAAAACAAAAAACAAAAAGTCTCTGCAGGGGGGAGGTTGGACTCTGTGGAACCATTTCCTGCTGTTTATGTTTTGAGACCTAAGGCAATCATAGAATATCAGGGTTAGAAGGGACCTCAGGAGGTAATCTAGTCCAATCCCCTGCTCAAAGCAGGACCAATCCCCAATTTTTGCCCCAGATCCCTAAATGGCCCCCTCAAGGATTGAACTCACAACACTGGGTTTAGCGGGCCAATGCTCAAACCACTGAGCTATCCCTCGGTGTTTATTTTGGTCTCCCATAGTTCGTCTACTTAACTAGACTATTTATTGTCAGATTAAAAAAAACATACTTATCCCTTAAATGGAAAAACAGCAGTTCAATGTTTAACTTATTTTTATGGTACTCTAAGAAAAACTGAAATGAGCATATAGTCAAAGCCTGTTAGAAATATTGTCCCCCCCCCCCCCCCCAAGATGTGAGACACTAATTATTAGTTCTCAACTAATCAAAGAAAAGCCACCGCTCTCCACCTATACATTTTTCTTTCAGCTAGTGATGAGTCTTGGAAGGGGTGGAGAGGCGATGGTGCTGTCCAGTATATTGATTTCAATACTTCTGCAATAGTATCCGATAAGTGAAATTCCCAATATCCTGGCCCTTTACAAACTTTAGTTAATGTCCTTTTCTATACGGATTATCTAGACCTAAAGAGTAAGTCACAAAACTGTCAAATCTAACAAAGGACTGACAGAGCTGTCATTTTAACAAAGGAGGGCTGAAAGAAGCAGCTTTGCAATAAGAAGGAATTGGAAATCAAAGTGTCTAGGCTGACAGCTAAATTCTATTTATTTTTAAACAGAACTTGCAACTCTAACTTTCAACGGTCCCATATGCTCTTGTTCCTAATCTGCTTACTCCAATAGGAGCCTTTCAGTGAAGTATCACTCAAAGGGCAGCACCAGCAAGAGATAACAGGCCACTTGAGTGGAGATAGTGATGCAGGTTTTTCTAAACTTTTTAATAGGTGGTAAGTGTGAATTGGAATTAATTTGCAAACTGGACACCATTACATTAGGCTTGAATCAAGACTGGGAGTGGATGGGTCATTACACAAAGTAAAGCTATTTCTCCATGTTTATTTCACCGCCCTGCTGTTCCTCAGACGCTCTTGTCAACTGCTGGAAATGGCCCACCTTGATTATCACTACAAAAGTCCCGTCCCGTCCCGTCCCCCCCCCGGCCCCGGCTCTCCTGCTGATAATAGCTCACCTTACCTGATCACTCTCGTTACAGTGTGTATGGTAACACGCATTTGTTTCATGTTCTCTGTGTATATAAATCTCCCCACTGTATTTTCCACTGAATGCATCCGATGAAATGAGCTGTAGCTCACGAAAGCTTATGCTCAAATAAATTTGTTAGTCTCAAAGGTGCCACAAGTCCTCCTTTTCTTTTTGCGGATACAGACTAACACAACTGCTACTCGGAAACCTAGATTAAACTTTGCACTCACTTCATCATTCCAGCCTTCAACTTAAACATGTCCATGGTCACACAGTGACAACCTCCATAGATCTTGAAGTGATCCTGGCACTTTTGCAGGTATGAGTAAGGAAGAGCCCTTGACAGAATCTGAAAGAATACTAGTTTTGTGGACAGGTTCAAGGAGAGGGGACACAAAGGAGACCTTTTCTGTGGTCCACCTGCAGAACACAAATGTTGAGCAACCCTGAGAGTAACTGCTGTGATTTTACAGATCCAATGAAAAGCCAAGGCTTCTGCCAGTGAAATTAAAGGCAGGGGGTTGGCACCCCTGGTTGAGGAGATTTGCATCCACCTCAGGGACTGGTAATATTTGGATCCTCTGGAGAGGCTGAGTTCCACTTTGGCATGGGACAGGAGTTGAGACCTTTTTTCCACATGTTCCCACTCTACACACTACATGGAGAACATCAAGGTGCAGGGGAAAGACGGTTCATGCTATAACTAAGGAAAATGTCTTGAAAATGAGACCTCTTGCTCTCAGCAGTGGTTTGATTATGATCTTCATCTCAATGGGCCCTAAGGAGGGGTGGAGGCTGGATCTGTTAGCCTTCTCATCTTTGTGCACCCAAGAAAAGAATTAGGAGTAGAGGAGGAGGACTGAAGCGAGGGAGCCATGCTTCCCAGTCAAAGACCTCAAAAGATATGGGAAGAGAAAGGGCAAACTGGGGGCTTATTTCCTTTCAGGTAGAGCCATAGTGCAAGCTGTCCCTGTGCAGGCATAGGAGAATGAGAAACTATAACCACCAGAACTACGTGAAAGTCATTTTTCTGTAAATGGGCTTTGTGCTGCTAACTATGCAAAGAGTGTTTGGGAGGATGGGAGAGATTAAATAAAGAAAACCAACATATGACCACAGCCACTACATAGAATCACAGAAGCATAGGACTGACACAAAAGGAAATGAAGAATTAATCTCTCATCTGCTAGCAGCTGCTTGGCTACTGGTAGCCTCTCATTGGAAAAAGAAAAATAGCCCAACCATTAAGGAATGGTTAAAAAAATATGGGAGGTGGTGGATAGGAAAAATTAACACACCGATTATGTATCCAGCAAAATAGACAGAGGATAGATAATTAGATACCTTTCATTCAGTACTCAAATTATATTCACCTGCAAAAACAAAAAGGCACATCTGTCCAATTTTATTGAATATTAACATTTGAGACACATACCTGGTCTGTTAAATATTTGTATATTTATTAAATTGAGTGAAATCAATATAATCACTAAAATGACATAAGCATTGTAATGATGTTCACTCTGAAATACGGTAACACTGTGTGAAACAGAAAGATCTGAGGACTATATTCCTGTATATCTCTTTAAACAAAAGCTAACTGCTGTAATGATTGTTTTGTTTTTGATATTTGCATGGCAAGGGTTTCTAAACATTAAAACATTTTAGGAAGTTGTAACATAAGAAACAAACAAACAAACTGTAGGACTGGAAAGGACCTTGATAAGTTATCTTGTCCAGTCCCCTGCACTGAAGCAGGACTAGACCAATGGTTCCCAAAGGAGGTTCCTCAGACCTCTGGGGGTCTGGTCTGCCATGAATTATGTGGGGGGTCTGTCCCTGGAGCCAAGGCCGGAACGCTCTGGAACAGCATTTTGGCACTTCTGCTGCACAGAGGATGCCATTTTATTCTCATTATGAAGTCCTCCACATAGCACAACCTCGCATGTAGTGTGTGTGAGAGGTCACGCTGGCGGAGGCGCTCTCATGCTGGAAGGGGTGTTCCAAGTAGTACTGGAAATGAAAAGGGTCCCAGGACACTTGGTAAGATGCCAAATGGGTCCTTGGGGGAAAAAAGTTGGTAACCATTGATCTAGACCATCCCTGACAGGTTTTTGTCTAACCTGTGCTTATAACCCTCCAATGACAGAGATTCCACAACCTCCCTAGATTAAGCACTGGAACACATTACCACCCTGACAGTTAGGAAGTTTTTCCTAATGTCTAACCTAAATCTCCCTTCTCCAATTTAAGCCCATTACTTCTTGTACTGTCCTAACTCGATAGGAGAACAATTTAACACCCTTCTCTTTATAACAACCTTGAAGACAGTTATGTTCTCCCACAACCCCCTTCCCCATCTTCTCTTCTCCAGTCTAACCAAACCCAATTTTTACTCCAGATGAGACCTTATCAATGCTAAGTAGAATGGAAGAATTACTTCTCATGAATTGCTTACAACATTCATGCAAATACATCCCAGAATGATGTTCACTTTTTTTGCAAAAGTATTACGTTGTTCACTCATATTTAGTTCATGATCCACTATAATCCCCAAATCCTTTTCTGCAGTTCTCCTTACCAGGCAGTCATTTCTCATTTTGTATGTGTGCAATAGATTAGTCCTTCCTAAATGTAGTACTTTACATTTGTCCTTATTGAATTTCATCCTATTTAATTTAGACCATTTCTCCAGTTTGTCAAGATAATTTTGAATTTTAGTCCTGTCCTCAACCCCTCCCAGCTTGGTATACTCTGCAAACTTTATCAGCATACTCTCTATGCCATTATCTAAATCATTTATGAAGATATTGAATAGAATTGGACCCAGGACAGATCCCTGTGGGACCCCACTCAATATGCCCTTCCAGCTTGACTGTGAACCATAGATAACTACTCTCCGAGTTCAGTTTTCCAACCAGTTATGCACCCACTTTACAGTAGTTTCATTGAGGCTACATTTCCCTAGTTTGCTTATGAAAAGGTCACATGAGACAGCATCAAAAACATTACTAAACTTGAGATATATCACATTTACTGGTTCCCCCCATCCACGTCTTGTTATCTTATCAAAGAAGGATATTAGGTTGGTTTGGTATACTTGATTTTTTCTTGACAAATCCATATTGATAGTTGCTTATCACCTCATTATCTTCCAGGTGCTTAAAAATTGATGATTTGCTCCATTATCTTTCTGGGTACCAAAGTCAAGCTGACTGGTCTATAATTCCCTGGGTTGTCCTTATTCCCCCTTTTATAGATAAATGCTATATTTGCTCTTTTCTAGTCCTCTGGGTTCTCTCCCATCCTCCACAAATTCTCAAAGATAATCGCTAATGCCTCAGAGATCTCTTTATCCAGTTTCTTAAGTATTCTAGGATGTATTTTGTCAGGCCCTGCTGACTTGAGGACATCTAACTTGTCTAAATAATTCCTAACTTGTTCTTTAGGCTCAGATCCTACCCCATTTCACTGATGTTCACTATGTTAGCCATCCAACCACTGCTAACCTTTTTGGTGAAAACAAACAAAAAAGGCATTTAACACTTCAGCCATTGCTGTGTTTTCGGTCATCGTCTTTCCCTCCTCATTAAGTAATGGGCTCACTCTTGGCCTTCCTCGTGCTTCTCATGTATTTGTAAAACGTTTTATTGTTATACTTTATATCCCTAGTTTAATTTTGTTTTGTGCCATGGCGCCTCTAATTTTGTCCCTACGTGCTCTTGGGTTTTTTTGGTTTTTTATATATATGCATCCTTCGTAATTTGATCTAGTGTCCACTTTTTGTAGAACTTTTGAGAGTTTCAGGTCACTGAAGATCTCCTGGTTAAGCACGCTTACCGTACATCCTGTCTTGCCTGCACATAGGGATAGTTTGCTCTTGTGCCCTTAATGTCTCTAAAAAACTGACAACTCACCTGCCTTCCACAGGATCTTACCTACCAATTCTCTGAGTTTGGCAAAGTCTCCCTTCCTGAAGTCCATTGTCTTTATTCTGCTGTTTTCCCTCCTGCCATTTCTTAAAATCATGAACTTTATCATTCCATGATCACTGTCACCCAATCTGCCTTACACCTTCAAATTCTCAACCAGTTCCTCCTGATTTGTCAAAATCAAATCCAGAATAGCCTCTCCACTATTTGCTTTCTCTATCTTCTGTAATAAAAACTTGTCCTCAGTGCATTCCAAGAACTCGTTGGATAATCTGTGTCCTGCTGTGTTATTTTCCCAACAGGTGTCTGGGTAGTTAAAATCCCCCATCACCATCAAGTCCTGTGCTTTGGATGATTGTTATTTAAAAAAGCCTCATTCACCTCTTCTTCCTGCTTAGGTGATCTATAGTAGATCCTACCATGACATTACCCTTGTTTTTTACCAAATATCTTTACCCAGAGATTTTCAATATGTCTGCCTTCCACTTCTATCTTGACCTCAATACAAGTGTATACATCTTTGATATACAAGAAAACACCTCCTCCCCTTTTTCCGTGCCTGTCCTTCCTGAATAAGTTGTACTCTTGTATACCAATATTCCAGCCATGTGAATTATCCCACAAAGTCTCAGATGCCAGTTATGTCATAATTGTGATTATTCACTAGTATTTCTAGTCTTCCCCATACTTCTTGTATTAGTAATACAGACATTTAAGAGGAGAAATCTAATGAACATCTATGTCCCCTCTTGTCTCTCCTTTGTTCCCCGCTATGATTACCCATGTTCCCCCGAAATTCCAGCCCTTCACCCTGGTCTCCATGTTCTGGACTTACCTGTGGGCTTTTGTCTCCTGCCAAAGTCAAACCTACTTTAAAGCCCTCCTCACTAGGTGACCAGTCTGCATTCAAAGCTTTCCTTGACAGGTAGGCCCCATCTCTGCTCAGCAGTCCTCCTCAGAACAGCATCCCGTGGTCAAGGAAGCCAAAGCCCTCCTGGCGACACCATCCTCACAGCCAGGAATTCACTCCAGGACGTGTCTGCCTCTGCCTGGGTTCCTACCCTTGACCAGAAGGATTGATGAGACCACCACGTGCTCCCTAACTCCTTCCCCCTCACTCCCAGAGTCCTATAGTCACTTCTGATCTTCTCAGCGTCCTACCTCGCAGTATTATTAGTGTCTACATGGATGAACAGTATGGGGTAATAGTCATAGGGCTGGATGACCCTTGACAATACCTCTGTAATATATCGGATACAGGTCCCTGATGCAGCACACCTCCTGTGGTGCCTATCAGTATGCACCTCTCACACTGGGTGGTTTCCCCAACCTGGCTTTCTATGATGGGGAAATACAGGCCACAATGTCTGCAAATCCACACCAAAGCCTGGGTAGAGACTTCCATGGTTGGGTTCTCTGGCTGGACACAGGTGCAGGTAGAGGAGCCAAGAGCAGTGTTGGCACTGCTGATGTAGCCTTTCCAAACCATGATTTTATTGTCTGTCCCTCCTATAAAATCCCTCTGAAACTTCCCTGTTTGCTGCTCCTTGGTTATTTAACTGCTGGCTTCTAAGCCCCTTTCTCCTAGTCAGCCCTGCCCCCTCATTAACACACAGAGAAAGAGTGATCAAGGCTCAGAGGCCAGGAGGTGAGAGCCTTGCTCATGCACACTCAGCTAGCTGCTAGTAGGCCTCTGGCCCCCACAACCACACAATTCCCAAAAGACCACACTGTAAACTTTAAGCAAACCAGAAGAAAAACCAAAACAGACAGACAAGCTCACTCACCTCAAGAGTTAGCTCACTTCTTCAGCAACATCCCTCCTCCTGCAGCTAGAACTCACCATAGTCTGCAATAACCCCTATGCACAAGTTTATGGTCGCTGGATCTGCGTAAGTGAAGACTCACTGGCATTTGCCAACCCACTACCTTCAAGCTCCCCCTGGGCACCTGCTCCAGTGCTGTACACCACTTCTGTGGTCGGATTTCTCCATGGCACTTACACTGATGATTTCACTCTAAGTGAATATCGCTAATGTGGCAATGGCAGATTTGCATCCATCAGCTGAAGATTTGGGGAAAGGCCCATGAGTGGGGCTTCACAGGACAATGATACTACACAGGGTTTCAAGGCATCCCTTTGTTAAATTACCTTGGCTACATAGATTTCTGTGTTGTGCTTCTCACATGACAGATGATGGGATATATGGTGTGGAAGTTCTGTGCAACAATGCTCTGTTATGATAAAGAGAGCAGAGACACTGGCTGCTGCTGTAGGCTCATTCATTACCAGAATCAAGAGACCCACATAATGTTCCTGCAGACATTCCCCCTTATCTTTTATAGACAGCCTCTGGTGAGATCAATCAATTTTTACAACAGCCCAGGGAGTGATTCTCTCCAGCGCATGCTCTCCACCTTATGCCTTAACTAGACTCTGATAAACAGGGCTCTGAATCTGGCTTGGAAAAGCAGCTTAAGGAAAAAGAATCTGTTAAAACCAATTTGAGATGAGTCATTAGGAAAACTCTTCTGGGACAGATGGAGGAATAGTGGGGATGATGCAGCTAGGGTGCATTTATGATCAAATGCTGGCTAATGACAGCTTTCTGAACATCAGGACTCTCCTAACACATGGATATACATCATCAGATACAAGACCAGAGGATAAAGAGAACCATCCTACTGGTTAGGAATCTCAAGATTCGTGGCACAATGATGGATTCTACGGCAACCAGCCTTGCCATAGCTATCCTGTTACCTACGATCACCACGCTCAACACATCACTTACTTCCTGCTGATTTTCATGGTAATATTCCAGAACACTGAATAAGCACAGTCAAACTGCACAGGGGTGTCAAACTCAAATCACAGAGGGCCATGTTTTATTTTTAATTATGGTCCAATTATGGTTCATACATGTATGAAAACATACTCAATTCATCCAGTGAGTGTGGTTTGTACAAAACAAAGGGTAGAATATGGCCCTTATGTACTAAATAAATACAAGTTTAGCTTAGTTATTTGTTTAGTATCTTATAGTCACATCCACATCACTCAGCAGGAAAATACACCCACCCACCGGAGCAGTGCTGTTTATGTCCTTTATTGCTTTTCATTCTTCATCCTTCTCAGTTTTTCCCCCTTCACCTCCTACGTCTGTCTCTCCCTTCTTCCCCCTTCACTTCCTTCCCTGCAGCATCAGTTCCCACCTCTTGCCCATCCACTAAGATCATCAGACATGAAAATGTGAATGCTGATATCTAAATGTAATCAATTTGGTGTTAACCCCCAATGAGTTAAATGTGGGGTGGGAAGGTCACATGTCAGTCATTATTTCAGGCTCTCTGTAGACTTACAAAATATATGCTGCAGGTTACTCTATTTTCATATGGATGGTTTTCATCACAACTATGAAGAGATATGAATTTTCTTGTTGTGGTTAAATGAAATCTTAGACTCTATAAACTCAGAACACCCACATGGGCCCCATAATTCCACAAAGAAAGGTGGGTATTTGATGCCTTTGCATTAGACCCTCAGTTTAGGGATGGGGAATATCCTCTCTTTGGCTTTTTGGTAATTTAAGCAATAAACTGGATCTGAAAAGAATCAGAACCTTTTTGAATTCTCACCAATAGATTTTGATGCATCAGGATTTCTTCTTGTTAAAATACAATTCATCACAAGGATGGTTTTTCACTCCACTGAATGTCATGTTACTGGAAACGAATACATTTCTTGGTTAGTGCTCTGGCAAAACGTATTTTGTAAATGTTGTATGCTTCATAAAAAAAGCAATTTAAGTGCTGTATTTCATTAAGAGGTTACTGCCTACTGAAAGACCTTAGTGCCAGTATATTTCTATTTATGTGGTAAGCCCCTCCCTGTTAGTATTCACTTATAATGCTTGAGTCAAAGTCATTTGTGAGAATAACTGACAGTACAAAGGAGTCCATTACTATACTTGTATAATCTATTACAGTATTTAGGCCACTGCTGAACTGACAGACAATTATTACCACATCATACAGGAAAGCAAGTAAGCCCGGAATATCGTCAATCAAAAACCTAGCTAACGGAGAACTTCATCATTGAGCCTCAAAACCCTTAAAACTGCTCAGACAACTATCTCAAATCCTATCTCAAATCAAATTTCTGTCATCCCTGTTCTCTGCTACAGTAAAAAAAATAAAATGTGCCAATTGTTCTCAAACTCAAATTCAGAACTGCAATTGGGAGCTCCTATTTATCTCCATAGCTAAACTTCCATTGACTTTATTGGGGGCAGGATCAGAGCCTCTCTCTAAAGTGAACACCTCTAGTAATTGCTGTAGCCAATATTCAACACAGTGTCAGATTTTCAAAATATTAGCTATTGTAGTGTAAACTATAGTAATAAGGAATATCACTGGCTGCTGGGAACCTCCAGGGAGGTGAGGCTAGGCTACCTGCTTCAGAGTAAATGCAAAAAAAATCCCAAAAGTGTATCATCTGCTCATTTCGCTTCCCATACACCTGTTCCGCTATTCTAACAACAGGCAGGCTGGTAAATTCCAGCAACATCCAAACGCAATTGCCCCAGGAAGTAAGAAAGAAAGAAATATTTTAGGCCATGAAAAAGGGACAAATATATACATAAAAATAACAAAAACAATGAATCTGAGGAGAGGAGACACACAAATATTAACATTACACATTCATAATATATGAATTTTGTTCCTTTTATTGATTGCAAAGTCTTTATTAAAAAGAAATGGTAGATATCAAGAGATTAAATACATTTATGTTGCTGCCAACCCTTTAGAGGGTACTGGAAAGCAAAATGTACCTTAACATTCACAATTTATAAAAATGAGGTTTTATAAAACTTAAGACTAATAGAAATGTTTCCCTTAAAAAATAAAATCTAATGAAATAGTTGCAGGGAACATTTAAGTAAAAACAGTGTCTGAAAAGAAAAACAAGAACAACGTAGCACTAAGAAACTGAAGTGTTGTAATATGGACGGCACAAAATTGAAACTGACCTTGCTGATTTTCATTATTTTAAAGAGAAAAGAAATAAAATTGAAAAAAGCAAAACATAAAAGGTTTAAGTGCCCATTTTTTTAAAATTACATCAGTTTCAGGAATCTGAAAGGTCATTGATTTTAAATATTTTATTATAAATGTCTGATTTTAGTTGACGGTGTGCTCTAAGTGGGGAAAAATTGGGATTAATAATCTCAACAAATATTAACAAAATTATGCTCTGCCAGTACTAAATGCAACATCTGTTGGCATAACTAAAGGTTTATTTTTTGAACGTTTTATTGTGCTTGCAAAAAATGCTTTAAAAATATTTTAAAAAGCACAAAAAGCCAGGACTTTGCTCCATTAAAATTGATACTACAAGGTTCTGACAGCTGCAAATTTAGCAGAAATCCGGAATCCAATGTTCTCAGGGTTAAGTGACTACATAGGACTTGGCCCTGCAAAGCACCACTGAAAGAAACATGGATAGCTAAAGCACTGGTGATGAGCATTTTCTCAAGAACTGTGCAGCGGTCTGCACGTGGTACTGAGAGATGTATGCAGTTTTGAATCATGTAAGCAAACCTCTATGGCCATGCTGCAATGAGCGCTCATGAATGGGAAAAAGCGACCATGCCGTCAGAAAAGACGGGACATGGTCAGGGAATGGTATAAATCTGTTGTACAGTGGTCATTTTAATTATTTTAAGACTATTTTGCTGCCACCCTTAAGTATTGCTGCTTTACACAAAAGTGACTTGAGGAGCCAATGGTAAACTGAGAAAAGAGGGTGTTTTGAGGCCCAGACACAGAAAGAAATGAAACCATATCGCTTACAGCCAGCTGCTCAAAGCCTCATGGCATATGCTAGGGACTGTGTTTTTGCTGCCCAACATCCATTCCATTCAGCTTAATTGCCTTAATGGATCAACAAGAACAAAGCCCCAGTGGCTCAGTACTGCCTTCTCTCAGCCTTCCATACCCTTGCAAGATCAATTCCTTCAAGCCTACAGTTTATTTCCTGGCTCTAGCTATGCTTCTCCACGTTCTTGAAATTGAAAAAGGACGCGAGGGGGGGGGGGGGGAGTACATGACATTCTTCCAAGAAACAAAATCATCAAACCACAACAGGAAGTTTTGAAATTTTAGAAAGGCATCTCATGACAATTCACCCTTTAAGTTGGTTTTCCAAGCCACTGAAGAGGCTGGGCATATCCTCATTCAGTGAAGGACAGACTCCTTGTTGACAAGTCAATCACTTACAGGAACTTCTCTTCAAAATGGTCAGTCACTGGCACTTTCACAAAAGTTGTTCTTTGGGAATACACTTCATTTTCTTTAATGAACCACCTATATTTAAACAAAAACAAAACAAAACAAAACGCATCAGTGAATCCTCCTCTAATCAAGTGTTGCACTTGTTTCTTACTTTAGTATTTTTTATGGTTTTTAACCTGGTGGTTCCTAACCTGTGGAACAAATCCTCACCCAGATTATCTCTTTATTCCTTCTTTTAACCTGTATTTGATAATTTCTGTAAAGACGACTGAATCTGAACAATTCCACACCTGCTGAAATACTACAATTGATGGCCCTGACAAAATGTGTCCCAATTAAACAAAAGTTTCACTAACACTGTGCAGTAGTCACTGCCATTCATTATCATAGCCTAATTAGTTCCCTGGGAGATGCCCCATTAAAGCGTGTGTGTCAAAGAAGCACATCCTGATAAACAGAATTATTCTACATGAAAGTACTCTTTTCCTCAAACTCCTTTACAAATTTTTCCTTGTAACATCCAAGTAGGGTGACCAGACAGCAAGTGTGAAAAATCGGGACAGGGGCTGGGGGGTAATAGGAGCCTATATAAGAAAAAGACCCAAAAATCAGGACTGTCCCTATAAAATCGGGACATCTGGTCACCCTACATTCAAGACAGCTTAAGAGAGAGGAAAAGCACATTTCCTGAATGGGTAAACTTGCCTTCATCTTCCTCCTGATCGGGATATTCTTTCCCAGTCTCTTTCATAGATCTTCTTTGGTTGTACACCTCTTTTTCAAGGCCTTCTAGCCTCTGCATATCTGCCTGAAAACTTATTTGGAGATCACCGCTGTCCTTTAAGAAGTCCTTTGTCATCTGTATCCTATTTAAGTTCTACAGCAGCAGCAAAAAAACAAAAACGCATCGATAGAGCCAAATTATTACAATATAAGCTTCTTCAACGATCACACTTTCTCGATATGCATATGATTTCCACATTCTCCAATTATAAAAAGGCTTTTTTGTTGGCTTGTTTAGGATTTCTGCATTTTCTGGCCAGAAATGTATAGTCCTGCTATTAGACTCATTTATTTTAAGTATGCAGTGTTGTAGCTGTGTCAGTCCAAGGACATTAGAAAGACAAGGTGGGTGAGGTAATATCTTTTATTGGACCAACTTCTGTTGGTGAGAGAGAGACACGCGTTCGAGCTTATACAGAGCTGACCTGAAGGACTCCGTGTAAGCTGGAAAGCTTGTGTCTCTCACCAACAGAAGATATTACCTCACCCATCTTGTCTCTGTATGTATTTTAAGAGCTAATTTATTTTAAGCTCTTTTTAGAGCAAAAGCTGGTGAGTGGGAGTGTAGCTTCAGCAAAACGAGGACAGAGAATATGGGAAACACGTGAAGCTGAAGGCAGGTTGCCTAACAATCCTCAGCAGAGAAGAATTTAAACTCAGGTATGACACATCATCTTTAAAATACTGGTCCACGTAAAGGACTTGTTCAGACCATCCCTGTGGACGAAGGATTTTTATCATGTAAGCAGATAAAAATTTGACAAAGGCAGGTGATTGCTGATGGAAGATTGGACTGTAAAGCTGCCTCTGTCGATGAAGTCCGAACAGCTTCACAGCAAAACAAATCCACTATGCATCTTACCAAACCTGTTATGGCACATGCACTGTACATTTTACATTTAGATAATACTCCTGCCTTGAGTGTGGGGGACTGGACTAGAGGACCTCTCAAGGTCCCTTCCACTTCTATGATTTTATTGTCTCAGACTTTAAACTATACACGTAGATTAATATTCTGTTAAAGTGGAGTGATGCTAACAAACAGCAAGAAAATTATAGCTTATGGTTGTTACAGTAACCTTAATTCATCTTGACTCATCTGTGTGTGTTCTAGCACATGCTACATGTATTTGAATGTATATTCCCAGTTCATTTCTTCTCTCCCCACAAGCAAGAATTCAGTGCAAAGACTTTAAGGCTATCTAAACTTTCTATTTTTTAAAAGTGAGGGTGAAATGAGTTAAGTTAAATTTATTTGTAAGATATTGGCCTATTTGCAATTTCAATTGAAAAAATATTCCCAATTTCTGGAAGGTTCCCCCCCTTCATCGTATGATGATGTGAGAGGAAAATTCACTTGCAGTCTTTGGTAATCAAGTCTTCCCTGCTCACAGATGGAGACTGCGGGAGGCAGCTCATCCCAGAAGAGATCTTTTCAGATGGTACAAGCAACTGCAGCTCTGGGGAAACTTAAGCATGCAACAAGAAGGGCCTGAGAAAAGCAATTCCCAACTCTGCCAGAGACCACCAGGCAGCATATACTACACACATGCAAGGAAGCCAAATTACGAAGCCACTGTGGTGACCACATCTTTGCACGGCATGCAAGTTTAAAATATCTGACATAATGTTGAAGGATTTTTTTTAAAATTTAACTATTGTTTAGAATTTATTTGAAAAGGTGGGGTTCTTTAAAAAAATTCTCATCGGGTTAAGATGAGGATTTTTACATCTGGCGTAGAGAAAGAGCTAAATTTAAAAAAGTTAGAAGCATTTGATGATGGGAGAAAAATGTAGACTAGGACAAAGGTTCTCAGACTATGTCTGTGGACCACCAATAGTGTCAAAATTTCAACCTGCGCAATCAAACATTTGGTGACCGGGCGAGGAGGGGAAAAAGGTGACCATGAAAGGATCTCTTTCAAAGTGGACAGGAAAATGAGAGTTGGAAAACACCTAGACCAAAAAGATGAATTTTAAAATATAGCACCATTTTAAAGTTGTATTGAAGGGATATTCTCAACTCAGCTTTGGGAGCACAACAGAAGCGGGGAATAAATATGAAATATGGGACGTGGAAATGATCAGCAAAGGGCAAAAGTCTTTCCCTCTTTTTAAAATGTTTTCTTATGGATGCTAAGCATATCATGCATGCTTCTGGGGGTGAGAAGCATTCAATTTATATGAGAATTATGCATGCCACATACTTTAGTAAACAATTTTGTTTTTTTACTGAAACAGAAAGGAAAGCCAAACTGAGGGCATTTTTCCAAGAAGAATACTCAACTGCAGAGAACATTTTCATTAGCAACAACAAAGTTCTTCAAAAACACTTGCAAAAGGTAAAATTGAGTTTGTTCAATAAAGATGTCAATGAGAATGGAAGACTGAGGATAAAGAAATGCCAAGTTTGTTAAGCATTTGTTTTACTTCCTAATTTACAGTGGAGGAAGAGAATGAGCCATGTACAGATTGATCACATTTCCCAGAATGAGGGGGAGGAATTGCTGTGTAAATAACAACTGAGACTGTTGAAAAGGTGGGCTATTTCTTACAACAGAAAAAGGAGATCCAGACAACATACTCTTCACAGAAGACGCTGAAAAAAAAGATGCTAGAAATTACATACACATTGGATAGTATCCAGGTTTCAGGGCCAAGGTATCACTTACTTTAAGAAAGCTTTTTGCTCAAGGTTTCACTTTAGGTTCTTTCCAGGTAACTTGAAGATGCAAGAAAGATGTAGAGGTGCTTAGAAAAGATTTAAAAAAAAAGACACCCAACAAGTCTGGTTCTATCCCTGTTTAATCAAACCTGTTTAAAGCTTTTAATTTCTATTGTGACAAGTCAGATGAAATTTGAGACAGTATCACAAGGTCCACAGACCATCACATGGATTCAACCAGGTTTGTCCAAGCCTTGGGAATTATTTTACTAGTTTATTTCAATACCTTCCCACAGAATTTAAACAGAGAAAAAAAAATCTTTCTTTCAGCCTGGGTTCAGAGCCTTGTAAAAAGTAAACATTCTTTCCCCCAGTCAAGGCTTACTTGGAGCTCAAAAAGGCTTTGTGCAGCCATGGTTGCAGTCTGTTTTAAAACAAGAAAGAGCTTTTTAGATAGGCATGTTCCTCTTCTCTTTGCCTCCGAGGAAGGTTCTTCTCCTGGTGCTGTGGCACTCAACAGCACCTGGAAGTACCTCCCTCTTATTAGTATCCTGGGAAATTAATACATAACAGCTGGCCCAGTCTGGTTACTCTGACAATCACTAGGATAACAGCAAGCTCCTGTAGTTTTGACTACAGTCAGTGTTAACCCTCTTTCTGCCAATCCCTGGAGAGGATCTACAGAATTTGTCACAGCTTTCAGCATGCTCGTGCAAAGCCTTATGTTGAGATCAAGGTTACATTTTTAAAATTTTCTTGTAACTTAAATAGAGGAGAGATTTAAAAATTCACAGAAATACTGTCAAGGTAAGTTTTTTTTTTTTAAAATAAAAAAAGTCTTCCCATACGTCTGCTACTAACAAAAGGTTAAAGTATTGAAAGCAAAATAATTTGAACCTAGTTTACTTTTCTCCTTTTGTGGTGTTTGCTCTCTGATTTTTACACACGTACAACAAGGAAAATTGACTAGTCAGTTTCATTTTGTTTCTGTTAGTGAATACAATGCTGGTGTTTGCAAACATGGGAGGGAGATGTTTCTATTTTAAAAAACTAATTTTCATCAGAATAAAAAAAATCAATTTTAGGTTTTGTAAAAATGTTGCTTTAAAGAAAACTTTTTGTTAATTAAAATTCCCAATAGTGCTTCCTTCAGCTATATATGCAGAGGCAGGTTTTAAGACAATTAGAAGTTTGTGCTAAAAATCTTCAAAAGTTATTTTTTTTAAAATGCACCTTTAGAAAGTCTGATAACTCAAATGTAACACCATTAATTTTAGGACAAAAATTTAAAGAAAATATAGAACATGTACAGGAGAAAATTCAGCAAAGATATCTTGCTTGCTTAAGGGAACTGTTCTATTCTAGATACAAACATGTAACTACTATTAATGCTAAAGGGAGTTACATAACTATATCAAAAGAGGACGAGACCATCTTGAAAAGCAGACTATATAGACACATGCATATCAGAGATCTTGTGCACAGATTATTGCCATGTTAAACCAGGGAAATTAAATGTATGTTGTATACAGTATTCACATTTTCAAGCATCTTCTGTATCTCAACTAGCCAGTCTTCAATGCTGAAGTTTAGGAGTCCCTGGAAAGGTGCTCTCAGGACAATCACATTCCATTCGATATCCCAGCGTCAAACTGCCTAGATGTAGTACTAAAGCCGGAGATTTTTGGAATCTCTCTTATGCTCCTGGAGGGATTTCAAGTTTACTATATGGTAAACTGTAAGCCTGCCTTCACTTGGCTAGGCCTTTTCCAGTAAATATTGGTTTGAACTCAAAAGAGGAATCCTGTTCACTACCCAGAATGAGCCATTAACTGCTTTCCTTTAAATATCTGACTAATACATTAAGCCTTCATTTATGTTTTTTTAATTTTAAAAGTACCTCTTCAGACAGCATCTCCTGCTCTTCTACCAGAAGATAGATCTCTTTAAGTCTTTCCTTTATTAATTCCATCTCTATTTCACTTATTTGGCTCCCACTCATGCAAACTTCTGTTTCCCCTTCCAATCCATCTGGTTGATCTTCTTCCCCTGGTATATAAACAGTCCAATCCGATGACAGAAGCTGTTTGGTGTACAAGAGGAAAATGAAATAAGTGATTAAATTTAAAAAGGCACTCTTTCTGGTATCATAGAGAGAGCCCCAGTTAATGTTACTGTAATAGAGCAGCCCTACATTTTGTGGTTTCAGTAGTGTAACAAACTACTTAAACTATGCAATAAATTCAGATTAAATGAATCTGTAAATACTTTTCTATAATCTTTATCAGTGTTGCTCCTGAATACTTTTAGCTCCTCATTTCTAACACTGTACAAAGTGAATTTTAGGCTAACTTTTACCTTCAACACCACAAAGCAAGCACTTGTGGTGTCATGTCTTGATTAACCTGGTGCCCAGCACAAAGGTCTAGTGCTCTAAGCACATGAAACTGACATATGGAACACTAACTCCATAATTTAGAATATATGGGGGTACATATAAAATGGTTATTTCAGGATTTCAGCTAATTTGTTCCAACATGCATAAGCGATCAAACTTAGGTGTTCTTAAACAGCTGTCTGTACAGAGCTGGCTGATCACATGGTACTGGCTCTCATATTCCATTGAGAGAAACAGCACGGGTGGGGTGGAGGGGACAAAAGGAAGAGCAAAACAAACAGGCTGGATAAAAATCTATGATTTTAGAAAAACAGATTATTTAAATCAGATTTTTTTAAATTTACATTAAATACAGATTTATTTTTAAAAAATAAACCTCTAAAATTAAATGTGAAATTATGAAATGTGTTAAGGTCTAAATTTACTATATTAAAATTAATTACATTAAATAAAAAAAACCATTAAGCAGTACATGATTGCTGCCACGTTTTAAAGAAAGCCAAACCACTGAATTGGTAGTAGTTCCTGGCTAAACACTTGTAATCTGATTTTGTTGAAGTGTTAAACCAGCTTTTGACAACAGTAGCATCTTCTGCAGGTGCAGAGAGAATATCTTCTCATTTCATTTTATTCAGCTAGTTCAGTTCAATGATTAGTTCATTCAAAGTAAGGAAAACAATGGGAGTTGAAAAAGCATAAAAGCTTGTTTTCCTTTTTTTAATCTATGAATAAAAGCTAGATGTGAGAGGATAGGATCTACTAATTCTAAAATCTTGAAGGACATGGTGATCAAAAACAATCAGTTCAATTCACTAACTACAGATAATACTTCCTTTGTTTAATAAATAAGTTAATTTTAAATGCAAACATATTTTGATAAACTTTTCTCATGTATGCAGCACAATTAAGAGGGTTTTATTTAACAACAACAAAAAAAAAACCCCAAAATGCACAAAAACAGCATTTTGAACTGAATTTATATCTAAATAGAGCTCAACAGAAGTAAAAAAAAAAATCAATCTAGTAAATAAGAAATGCACCATTCACCATTTTCTAATTAAAAAATGTAAGTGTTAAGAATCTGAATAAATGTATGTTAAGCTCTTTAGCTTAAATAAATGTGTATATATATAGCATATGTTCTTGATTAGCAAAAAAGATGTACCACATTTAGTACAAAGGCTGTATTTAGTTGCAAATCAATATGTTTTAATGGTTCCCAACCAGTAAGGCTCAACCTTTCTTTACGAAAATAACTAAAGTATAAATGCAATGCAAAACAAAACTAAAATCAATTATTTAAATTGCTTTGATTTAAATGAATCCATCCCGAAAAGGAGAGAATGTGAATAACTCTTTCTGAAAAGTACAAAGCATTTATCATTCCAAAGACAGAAACATAAATACGTACTTCCGTACACCTGCTGTTACTTTTCATGTAAGAAATTGCTGTGGTTGCCTCAGGTTTTTTTTTTTGTTAAATAAAACCATCTTAATTGGTTTTGGAATGGAAAAAAGATGGGGAGGTGGTCCACGTGATGGAGAATGGGAGAGGAAGAGATCCCTGAAATAATCTGTCCATCATGGTGTTGTTCACAATACAAGAGGCTGAACCCCCTTGGTGTGATGGTCATTATACAGTGCCCTTTAACCCCACTCATTCCCTTTTCTCCCCCCCCCGTTTTTTGTTTGTTTGTTTGAAACACGAAAGTCAGTCTTGTGGTAGAGATTGGTGATAATGTGTATAAAGGAAGCATCTATGATAACTACACTGTATTGTGTAATTAAACAGCTCAGAACCAATTCTCAGTCTGTAGCCTCAGCCCAAAGACAGGACAGACAAGGGCTGTATCTCTTGGACATTTACGGATACCGCGTACCAAGTGTCAGAAGTTATCAGCTTGCTGTGTGACAGTTTTGGAATTTACACATAGCCCTTACAGGGAAGAATGAAAGAAAAGTTATTTGTTCTCTCTAGAGCCTCTGCAAGAGCTTGTTTAATGGGCTTTGTCACAGCTGAGGGCAACTGCACCTGTAGTTCCCTGTGTGGTCCAGCAACAGCACCCACATTTCAGGCTTACAGTTCCAGCCATTGCCTTTCTTGGGCAGAGACAGACGTCTCACCCTGGTCAGAATGGAATATTTCTAAGCTGCACAGTTTCCTGTCTTCACTGTGTTATTTCCAGCAGAGACAGGCTGTCCAAGCACAATTGTTTGCTTTCTCTTCAGAGACTGATAAGAGCGATTGTCAACGGTTGTATGCTACCTCACAGCTCTTTTTATGCAAGCCTTCTTTATTCTTAAGGTAAAAGTAGTACCGAGAAAATATATTAAATACAATAAAAGAGCTACATGCATACTAATAAGCTCACCAGAGATCACCCCAACTGCACCATGGGCTCCAGGAGCAGTCCTGCAACACTTTACCAAAGTGTTGGATACAAGTTCATCACAGCCTCAGCTCAGAACTAGCACACAGTCTTACGTGGCCTCAGTAGGCCCAGTCTTTCCAGCCTTACCCTAAGAAGCAGGGCCCTCCGTGGACAGGGATCTTGTCCATTTGCTGGATCAGGAAGAAGAACCTGAGCCAGTTTAAAACCAGGCTATTTATCAAAAAAATCCTTTCTTTGCCTGGTGGTCCCCGGAGAATCCAGTTTGAACTAGTATATTCCAACCTATCCAAGGGGTAGCATCAAAGGTCTGATAAGGGAGGAGTTTCATTAGCATTCCCCTCCTGCCAGAGCAGGTGCATATAATTCCACAACAGCACGTACACAATTGAATTTTTAGTACAGTGGACCCCAAAGATAGTAAGCCTAATTCAGTAAGGTGTAGCTTAATTCTATAAAGTTCATTCAGGATATTGCAGAAAATTTGTCAGTCGGTCACAGGCTCAAAAGCCTATTTTAATAAAACCACTCTATTCGGTCAATTAGTAACAGAAAACAAGCAATATTAACAGTGACTTAAGCCCAGAAAACCCTACATTTCCTCTGATCAGGCAGCATGATCAATTTCAGTTCTTTTCTGCAGACCAATTCCTCAAATGAATATTCCCTTAAAACCACCTTCCCAACTGCTGCTTAAATCTGTTGGCAAATAGGCGGCGTGGCACAGACAGCCTTTCGTTTTATCCCCTCATCCCACCACATTGTGCAACAGCCAGATATAAAAGTAAATACAGGTCTATACAACCTCTTAAACACCTGAAAAGCAGCTGTAGTATTTAATATTGGAACAAGTAATAAGTTGGATAGACATGCCAACTCCCCTAGGCTCTCTAGATATAAACAGGTAAGACAAGAGCATGTGCAGAAGAATGAGATACTCTGGGATGTGGAGATGGTATTTGCGTAGAAGACAGAGTCAAGAGGGATATCTGCGCTGCATGTGAGTAGTGTGGTCCTGACCCAACATCAGGAAGAGGATTAGATAAATAACTACTTCTAGACTAGGTACAAGATAGATGGATGGGGCAGACTCAGCTCTGTTGCTTACAGTAGTAAATAGAGGATTGCATTCAGAGGGCAAGTTAGGAAGATGCTGTCTCTTCAGTATAGAGGGGAGGGGGAGATAAGTCTCTGAACTGTATATGAATATGAAGAGACACGCAGGTTAGTGTAGCTACCTCATAGAGGGAGGGTAAACTGGAGAAAGGAGCATGGATGGTTGCATCGGAGGAACAAATGGCTGAGCAGCCCAGGGACTGGGGAAGCTCAAAGGTGGCATAGTCACCTCTGCCACACCAACCAGGTCTTGTGCCAAACAGAGCTTGGATGAACTGTAGGATCAGGGTCAAAACATCTGGTAGAAAAGGGCTTTTTCTGAGAATTGGCTGGTTCCCACTCAGCCTCACAAATATTTGATTTACAGTGGTGAGTTACCATTGACCCAGAACCTCCGAACACTATAGCGTAGTGCTTCCTACGATGAATAGTCCCATTGACATAAGGTATCTGACTTTTTTTGTAACATACAATGAAACTGGACATTTAAATAAACAGAGTAGAAAAATATAAACCTCCGGTGAAATTCCACAGACTTTTAGAAGTCCTTGCAGATTTCTAATGTACTGGATTATACCTACAATTTGTAATAAAAAACTACAGATCAGAATTATTTTTCTTTTACCTTTTCTATCCGTGTACTAGCTGTCATAACTTCTGGAACATTCTGGAGTTCCTTTAATAAATTCTGAATCTTCTTTCCAAACTCTTCCAACCATAAAGAAGAAACTTTCATTTCTGAAGAATGCATTAACTCATTGCGGCACTTAATCACCTAAACATGAGAATGAAGAAAAACAGCACTGCCACATTATGGTCATAGCCATCCTATCACACAATTTACAGTATCTTACAGAATATATATTAATTAAAAATAGTTCTTGGAAATGGTCTGGTTGATTTTACCTCTCTGACTTTCTTCTGGTCAATTCCACTGAAGTGATCACACAAGTTGAAAAGGTTTAGAAGAGCAGCTGCATCACACTTGTCCGGTCCAGAAATATCCATCTGCCCACGAGGCATATAAGCCTACGTAACAGAAGTGCATGATACCAATGTCATTTTTGGTTTCAGGAAGTACACAAATATGTGATTTCCTTATCTGCCTATAAGCGCTGTTAATGTTTCAAAATGATATTGCCTAAAGTAAATGCAATAAACTAGAACACAGTCTCTACAACTCCACTTGCTACATTTGCCAATTAACAATGTGTTCGAGCAAATGGTTATTTCCTTCACAACCCTTAAATCTTTCCCTACTTGATGATTTGATTCTGCAATGAAGTCACAATGTTAAACGAACACTATAACGTATTGTATAGTTATAGGAAAAGGAGGACTTGTGGCACCGTAGAGACTAACAAATTTATTTGAGCATAAGCTTTCGTGAGCTACAGCTCACTTCATCGGATGCATTCAGTGGAAAATACAGTTTCACTGAATGCATCCGATGAAGTGAGCTGTAGCTCACGAAAGCTTATGCTCAAATAAATTGGTTAGTCTCTAAGGTGCCACAAGTAATCCTTTTCTTTTTGTGAATACAGACTAGCACGGCTGCTACTCTGAAACCTGTATAGTTATACACACTCATGGCTTCCCTGCATCATTAGGGAGTTGCACACTTTAAAGCTTGTGTTGGCTCAGCTCTTCCCTCCATGAGCTTCTTTTGTGCAACCCTCCTATCCCCCTCTATTTCAGGGACACCCCAAACCTCCAACTCTCTCCTTCATGCCAGGGGCTCTGTGTTCCCTCCCACCATCTATACCTCCCAATTCCACACCCCATGTCAGGTGCTGTGCCCCCCTTCAGGGGCATCGGAACAGGGCGGGCCAAGGCCCTCCAACTTTTGAAAGTCTTCCACTTTTCAAAAAGGGTCTAGACCCCTGCCCCTCTTCTGCCCCCGGGCCAGGTTGGAAGCTGTAGCCCGGCCTTGGGAGCCCAGGAAGCTGTGGGGACCCACCCCTCCACCTGTCCAGGGCCAGGGGGCTCGAAAGCAGCCACAAACCTGTGTCCCCTGCAAGGGCAGATGGAGGGTCCAGGTGGAGGTGGGGTGGAGAGGCAGGAAAACACACGCCAGGGACTGCTCTCGGGTCCCCTCACCCAGGGCAGATGGAGGGGCCCAGACTTCCCAATTCAGCTCCAGCTTGGCCAGGGGCCACGGAGGGGGCAGAGCCTCGTAGCCCCACCACTTTTAGGAAGAATCCACTGCCCCTGCCCCCTGTTCCCCCATGGAGTAGGAGACAAATCATTCAGGATGTCAACATCTTAAACTGCATTGAGAGGCTGAGCAGAACTGAGATAGGGGAGTATTGTTACAATGGAAGGAGTTAATGGCTGCCATCAACCAGTTCTTTGATCCATGGTTCTCAATCAGGGGTAGGTGTACTCCTGGGGGTATGCAGAGATCTTCCAGGGGGTACATACACTGATCTAGATATCTGCCTAGTTTTACAACAGGCTACACAGAAAGCACTAGTGAAGTCCGTACAAACTAAAATTTCATCCAATGACTTGTTTATACTGCTCTATATACTGTATTATATGGTAACATGATGTGTGGATACGCAATGTATTAGACATGCATTTTATGTCATTTACAGATGTGTACAAGAACGTTAATGGAGGTTGAAGTTGTAGTTTTTAAGTGAGGTGAAAGTTGGGATATGCAAGACAAATCAGACTCCTGAAAGAGGTACAGTAGTCTGGAAAGGTTGAGAACCACAGCAATAGACCATAACGGATCTGGTTAAAGTTGCTAGGTCTGCTAACCAGATGCCAGGGCACCATGTGTCCATCATTTCACCCTTTTGTTTTTGTGATTTTCTCTAAAATTGATATTCTCCCCACCAATGCCCAGAACATTCTTTGAAATTTTGCAATTGATCTGATGCGACACTGAAAAGTTATCACCTTACAGACAAACAGATGTATCCCATCAAGTTGAGCATAGAGCGATGCAAGTTCAGCCATTCAGGTGGGAGGTTAGTGAGTGAAAGGAAAAAGATATTTTAAATACACATACCTGCAATAGCAGACACAACCAGGAAGTTTTTTTGGGGGGGAAAATATTACTTTTCACTTCAGATGCTTTGTTGTTCACATGTTCCAGCATGACATACCACCCCTGTTCCCTGAACACGACCCAGCTACACTATATATGCTTCTAAACAAGGTTTGAAATCTAGAAGCCTCTGTTCATTGGCTGAGCCCTATAGGGGCGGGGCTATCAAGAAGGTCAGGGCTTTATAAAGCAGTGAGCAAGCAAACAGAGAGCTTTGCAAACAAGGACGGGAGTTTCGAGAGGGAGTTGGGAAGGGGGCAAGGTACACTTGCCATTCTTTAAAACCTTTAAAAACTAAACTATAACCAAAACTTCTTGATTTAAACAAAAACCCTATCTTTAACCTAGGTAGCTGTAGAAGAAAATGCAGGCAGAAGCCCAGCAGCAGAGTGGGGGCTATCCTGTTTATTGCATTCAGTGTAGCATGTATGATTACCTGCCCTGTGGGCAGGTGGCATATGTGTACATTTGGTGGAAGGAGCTCCTGGCCCTCAGAGACCGTGTACAGGATGGTGGAACTGGAGGAGCTAAGGGAGGCAGAGAGGTATGTTGATGAGGCTTTCCGGGACACTGTAGATTTGTCCCACCTCCAGTCAGATAGTCCCTGTGCTGTTAAAGAGGATGAAAGGCCTAGAGGAGAGCAGTCAACAGGAACAGAGGGAAACTTTCCCATAGTTGGGACCCTCCTTCCAGATGATGTTGGGGTATCCTCTCACACTGAGGTTTCCTTTCTCTGGGGGAGGGAACTCCAGTCATTAGGAAAAGGCAGGTGTTAGTAATGGGAGATTCGATCATTAGAATAACTAAATGATAGCTGGGTTTGTGATGCCCGGGAGAACCGTATGGTGACTTGCCTGCCTGGTGCGAAGGTTGCGGATCTCTTGAGGCATCTAGATAGACTTATGCGAAGTGCGGGGGAGGAGCCGGTGGTCGTGGTACATGTAGGTACCAGTGACAGGGAAGGGTAGGAGAGACGTCCTGGAGGCCAAATTTAGACTGCTAGGAAAGAGACTGAAATCCAGGACCTCTATGGTGGCATTGTCAGAAATGCTTCCAGTTCCACGCGCAGGGCCAGGTAGGCAGGCAGAACTTCAGAGTCTCAATGCGTAGATGAGACGATGGTGTAGAGAGGAGGGGTTTAGATTTATTAGGAACTGGGGAAACTTTTGGGATAGGGGGAGCCTATACAGGAAGGATGGGCTCCACCTAAACCGAAGTGGATCCAGACTGCTGGCACTTCACATTAAAAAGATTGCAGAGCAGTTTTTAAACTAAGCGATGGGGGAAAGCCAATTGCTACAGAGGCGCACGTGGATCGGACAGAGACTTCTCTTAGAGGAGAGTCTATTGATAGAGATTCTCTAGGTTTTAGTCAGGAGGAGGGGATGGAAGAGGATAAAGTATGGACGAGATCAGACAAGAAACATTCACATAAAGAATCTGACATCAGAAAAGGTTTTTTAAGTTACATCACAAGCAGGAAGCCTGCTAAACAACTAGTGGGGCCCCTGGATGATCGAGATACAAAAGGAGCACTTAAAGACAATAAAGTCATCGCAGAGAAACTAAATGAATTCTTTGCTTCAGTCTTCACAGCCGAGGATGTTAGGGAGATTCCCAAACCTGAGCCGTCTTTTGTAGGTGACAAATCTGAGGAATTGTCACAGACTGAAGTGCAACTAGAGGAGGTTTTGGAATTAATTGAGAAATACTTAACAGTAACAAGTCACTGGGACCAGATGGCATTCACCCAAGAGTTCTGAAAGAACTCAAATGTGAAATTGCGGAACTATTAACTATGGTTTGTAACCTCTCCTTTAAATCAGCTACTGTACCCAATGACTGGAAGATAGCTAATGTAACGCCAATATTTAAGAAGGGCTCTAGAGGTGATCCTGGCAATTACAGACCGGTAAGTCTAACGTCAGTACCGGGCAAATTAGTTGAAACAATAGTAAAGAATAAAATTGTCAGACACATAGAACAACATAAATTGTTCCGCAAAAGTCAACATGGTTTCTGTAAAGGGAGATCATGTCTTACTAATCTATTAGAGTTCTTTGAGGGGGTCAACAAACATGTGGACAAGGGGGATCCAGTGGACATAGTATACTTAGATTTCCAGAAAGCCTTTGACAGGGTCCCTCACCAAAGGCTCTTATGTAAATTAAGTTGTCATGGGATAAGAGGGAAGATCCTTTCATGGATTGAGAACTGGTTAAAAGACAGGGAACAAAGGGTAGGAATAAATGGTAAATTTTCAGAATGGAGAGGGGTAACAAGTGGTGTTCCCCAAGGGTCAGTCCTAGAACCAATCCTATTCAACTTATTCATAAATGATCTGGAGAAAGGGGTAAACAGTGAGGTGGCAGAGTTTGCAGACGATACTAAACTGCTCAAGAAAGTTAAGACCAAAGCAGACTGTGAAGAACTTCAGAAAGATCTCACAAAACTAAGTGATTGGGCAACAAAATGGCAAATGAACTTTAATGTGGATAAACATAAAGTAATGCCCATTGGAAAAAAATAACCCCAACTATACATACAATATGATGGGGGCTAATTTAGCTACAACTAATCAGGAGAAAGATCTTGGAGTCATCGTGGATAGTTCTCTGAAGATGTCCATGCAGTGTGCAGAAGCAGTCAAAAAAGCAAACGGGATGTTAGGAATCATTAAAAAGGGGATAAAGAATAAGATGGAGAATATCTTATTGCCCTTATATAAATCTATGGTATGCCCACATCCTGAATACTGCGTACAGATGTGGTCCCCTCATCTCAAAAAGATATACTGGCATCAGAAAAGGTTCAGAAAAGGGCAACTAAAATAATTAGGGGTTTGGAACGGGTCCCATATGAGGAGAGATTAAAGAGGCTAGAACTTTTCAGCTTGGAAAAGAGGAGACTATGAGGGGATATGATAGAGGTATATAAAATCATGAGTGGCGTGAATAAAGTGAATAAGGAAAAGTTATTTATATGTTCCCATAATATAAGAACTAGGGGCCACCAAATGAAATTAATGGGTAGCAGGTTTAAAACAAATAAAAGGAAGTTCTTCTTCACTCAGCGCACAGTCATCCTGTGGAACTCCTTGCCTGAGGAGGTTGTGAAGGCTAGGACTATAACAGGGTTTAAAAGAGAACTGGATAAATTCATGGAGGTTAAGTCCATTAATGGCTATTAGCCAGGATGAGTAAGGAATGGTGTCCCTAGCCTCTGATTGTCAGAGGGTGGTGATGGATGGCAGGAGAGACATCACTTGATCATTACCCGTTAGGTTCACTCCCTCTGGGGCACCTGGCATTGGCCACTGTCGATAGACAGGATACTGGGCTGGATAGACCTTTGGTCTGACCCAGTATGGCCCTTCTTATGTTCTTATATTCTAGAATGAAGCACCAGGATTATATGGGGACTTTATCCTGGGTTAACTGCCTGCCTGCACAGACCACCACCACTAACACATTGGTTCAGACAGATGAAAGTAGCCTATTTAGTATAAAAGTGTGTGTGTTATTTTGCTACTCTTAAGGGGTTTCCTTTTTTTAATTAAATAGTTTAAATTGAATTTCATCTTTTGATGCACAAGCTTCACTTTTAAAGGATTTCTTTAAAGAGATTGGTGAGACTACAAGTATTTATTCCATTGAGAATTTAGATACATTACTGAGTACTTTACAGACCATGTTTCAGTTAGTGGTTATTTTAGAGGATGATCAGCAAATCACGAAGCAGAGCAGAAATGCCAACAATTTTGTATGGTACCATTGAACTTTACAACACTGTAAATATTACCAAACACGATTTTCCTAATACATTTTCATTGTATTTCTTAGTTCAGCCCAAAGAAATATTGCTATACACTGGCTTGGTTTAATCCTAGTCAATGCGTTTTCAAATCCAGGATGAAATAAAATGAAATCGAGTTGGGTAAGCCCAAAAGGGTAGTGATTTGGATGCTCAGATAATGAAAAAGCACAAGGTTAGCCCCTGAAACCTTTCCTTTTGTCTGCTATTAGCAAGAAAAAAGGACAATACATGTGCAACAGTTTGCTCTCCATGGATGAAATCCTGCCCCCACTGAAGACAATGGGAGTTTTGCCATTGTCTTCTACAGGGCCAGGATTGCACCATAGGTCTAAATCCTGCCCTGACAGACTCCTATGCAACCAAACTGAATTCATTATCGAACCACACATGGATGAAAGTGAGAACGGGAGCTGACCCCAAGTGTGATTCTAATTTAATTTATGTTACCTTTGCAAGTTCCCATGAGTTAGAAGGCCAAAGCCAAGGTTTGCAGTTTCCCCAGTGAACTTCTCCATTCCTGTTGGTGTGATGATTCAAAATCTCCTTTTTCCACTCGGTGCACAGTGAACAGATAGGCTGAAACTAAAAAAAAAAAAAAAAAAAAAAGGAAAGAATCCAAAGTAATTTACCTTAGTACTTGCACCCTTTAAATTACACTTTAAAAAGTGCACTGGGTTATTACTACATTGCAGCAGAGGCTAGAAAAAGGATTCGAAGAACGTTCAGTCAGAAATTTGATCAAATGCACAAATTCTCATATGCAGTATGCTGAACTGTTACGCAGAGATGTAATTGAAAATTTAGGTATAATAAATACAGTAGGTTAGGGCAGTAGCCTCTCACCTCTAGAGACCTGGGTTCAATGAGAGTCAGGACTTAACTAGAAATGAGTCTGAAGCTTCTCCTATCAGGGATTGAGGCCAATGCTAACCAGATGTCTCAAATGAGGCTTGCATGACAAACCCCGTGGTGAAAGAGAAGAATGCTTTAGCAGCAGAATTTGAAGTTATGCATTTTTTTCTTTACAGTTTACATTAGGGTTAATGAAAGCCATATCTGAACATGGTTGAATCCTTAGGGAATTTTCAACTGGGAAGCATGTCCTAACAGCTAAAGCGTATAACAGTTTATTCCGATTTAACTTTTTTGATTGTTCTTTCTCCATCTGCACTAGGGTGACCAGACAGCAACTGTGAAAAATCGGGATGGGGGTGAGGGGTAATAGGAGCCTATATGAGAAAAAGCCCCAAATATTGGGACTGCCCCTATAAAATCGGGACATGTGCACGCACATACAAACACTCCTCCACCTTTTTCATTAACTTTGTGGGGCAGAGGGATTAAATGAGTATGTGAATTAGACTGTAAACTCCCCAGGGCAGAAACTTTGTTTTATTTGTAGGTCTAATATAGCACCCAGCACTCTTATAGGGCTGCACAAATAAATAATTGTGGGTGGCACTGAAGAACACTAAAGTGAATGTTTGTTATCTTGAATTATGTTACAGGATTTGTTTGTTTTTTAAATGTACTCTATCAGAGAGGATCAGTGAACTGCCAGCTCTCAATACATTTTTTCTGGTATGTAATAAGAGTGATGATTAATACTGGATATTATGGAATCACAGGTCATGCTTCCACAGTTGAAGTTGAATTTAGTTTTGAACTTAACACAGAAATTCAATCTCTTTGTTACGTATGAAAAACACAGTATATCCTCTACAAGACTATGGAATTTACTCTGAGCACAGAATGAGTTTTCTGAGAATGTACAAGTAAACTCATTCATTAGTTTCTATTGATTGAAATAGGTCCTTTAAAATATTCATCCTGTCTAAGTCCTTTTTGGCCCTATGAGCTTAATAATAGAGTATGCGGACATCATCATAACAACAATAGGATCATGATTAAGGCATTTGAGAATGTAGTCCCAGATTAGACTAAACAGATTTTTAAAATACATTTAATTTATATAATTTCTTCCTGGTGTTACTATAGTGCAGTCAAGCTAGTTTGGGTGCCCTTACTGCATTTCCATACCTTAATTTGTTTGGACTTCTTTTATATCTAAGCATAACTCTGAATTTCTTGGGTTGCTTGTTTGTCGATAATTACAACATCCACAAGCGATATCTAACACAATAAATTAACATGAGTGAAAAGGAGCTGAGGAATCTCATTATGGTGCTTAGGGGAAGCTTTCTTCACAACATTAAACTACCCTACATAGATTGGCACAAGCATCAGATTTTCTTCACAAGAGTACGAAAGAAGGCATGTGAGAAGCTTCCACTATGCCCAACCCTAGCCAGTCCTATTAAACCTTCACTTTCGTGTGCACTAACACTTACTATAGTAGAACCTCAGAGTTATGAAACCTCGGAAATGGAGGTGGTTTGTAACTCTGACGTGTTCCGTAACTCTGAACAAAACGTTACGGTTGTTCTTTCAAAAGTTTACAACTGAACGTTGACTTAATACAGCTTTGAAACTTTACTATGCAGAAGAAAAATGCTCCTCTCTCAATTTTTTTTAGTAGTTTACATTTAACACAGTACTGTACTGTATTTACTTTGGGGGGGGAGGCGAGGAGGGGGTCATCTCTGCTGCTGCCTGATTGCATACTTCCACTTCCAAATGAGGTATGTAGTTCATTGGTCAGTTCATAACTCTGATGTTCGTAACTCTGAAGTTCTACTGTATTAACCCTTCTTTCTCCTTCCTAGAAACTGAAAACAAAGTTTTATCACAACTAGGGCTGTCAAGCAATTAAAAAAATTAATTGTGATTAATCACACTGTTAAACAATAACAGAATACCATTTATTTAAATATTTTTGGATGTTTTCTCCATTTTCAAATATATTGGTTTGAATTACAACACAGAATACAAAGCGTACAGTGCTCACTTTTTATTTATTTTTATTACAAATATTTGCACTGTAAAAATAAAAAATAATATTTTTCAATTCATCTAATACAAGTACTGTAGTGAAAACGCTTTATCATGAAAGTTGAACTTACAAATATAGAATTATGTACAAAAATAACTGCATTCAAAAATAAAACAATGTAAAACTTTAGCACTACAGGTCCACTCAGTCCTACTTCTTGTTTAGCCAATCGCTCAGACAAACAAGTTTGTTTACATTTGCAGGAGAGAATGCTGCCCAATAATGCTTCTTGTTTACAATATCACCTGAAAGCAAGAACAGGTGTTTGCATGGCACTTTTGTAGCCGGTGTCACAAGATATTTACATGCCAGATATGTTAAATATTCATATGCCCCTTCATGATTCAACCACCATTCCAGAGGACATGAGTCCATGCTGATGATGGGATACTGTTCCTGACAGCTTGTATTCCACCTGTGTGTGGGATGTTTGTGTAGAGAGCCTCTACATCCATGGTGGCTAGGATGTGAGAGTACCAATGCCCGAGATGATGGGGCGTCCAGGGTTTCTGGATTTGTGGATCTTGGGTAGTAGATAGCATTCTATCTATAGGTCCAGACTGTCATTTGAGGGTCGAAATGACAGTCTGGACCTATACATAGAATGCTTCCGCCAACGTGTACAGGCAGAAATTGTGGAAAAACAACATCGCTTGCCTCATAACCTAACTCGTGCAGAACGCAATGCCATCCACAGCCTCAGAAACAACCCTGACATTATAATCAAAGAGGCTGATAAAGGAGGTGCTGTGTCATCATGAACGGGTCTGACTACCAAAAGAAGGCTGCCAGACAACTCTCCAGTACCAAATTCTACAGGCCACTTTCCTCAGATCCCACTGAGGAATACCCTAAGAAACTGCACCATCTACTCAGGACACTCCCTACACTAACACCGGAACAAATCAACATACCCTTAGAGCCCTGACCGGGGTTATTCTATCTACTACCAAGATCCACAAACCTGGAAACCCTGGATGCCCCATCATCTCGGGCATTGGTACTCTCACTGAAGGACTGTCCAGATATTTGGACTCTCTACTCAGACCCTATGCCACCAACACTCCCAGCTATCTCTGTGACACCACTGATTTCCTGAGAAAACTACAATGCATTGATGATCTTCCAGAAAACACCATCCTAGCCACCGTGTATGTAGAGGCTCTCTACACAAACATCCCACACACAGATGGAATACAAGCTGTCAGGAACAGTATCCTTGATGATGCCACAGCACAACTGGTTGCTCAGCTCTGTAACTTTATCCTCATGCACAATTATTTCAAATTTGGTGACCATATATACCTCTAGACAGAGGGACCTCTATGGGCACCCGCATGGCCCCACTATATGGCAACATTTTTATGGCTGACCTGGAACAACGCTTCCTCAGCTCTCGTCCGCTCACGCCCCTTCTCTACCTACGTTACATTGATGACATCATCATCTGGACAACATCGGAAGGAAATCCTGGAAGAATTCCACCATGATTTCAACAGCTTCCACCCCACCATCAACCTCAGCCTGGACCAATCTACACGGGAGGTCCACTTCCTAGACACCACGGTGCAAATAAGTGACGGTCACGTTAACACCACCCGATGCCGAAAACCCACCAACCGCTATGCCTACCTTCATGCCTCCAGCTTCCACCCCGGACACACCACACGATCCATTGTCTACAGCCAAGTGCTGAGGCACAACCGCATTTGCTCCAACCCTTCAGACAGAGACCATCACCTACAAGATCTTCACCAAGCATTCTCAAAACTACGATACCCACATGAGGAAACAATGAAACAGATCAGCAGAGCCAGACATGTACCCAGAAGCCTCCAGCTGCAAGACAAGCCCAAGAAAGAAACCAACAGAACTCCCCTGGCCATCACATGAAGTCCTCAGCTAAAACCTCTCCAACGCATCATCACTGATCTACAACCCATCCTGGACAACAATTCCTCACTTTCACAGGCCTTGGAAGACAGGCCAGTCCTCGCCCACAGACAGCCTGCCAACCTGAAGCATTATTCTCACCTGCAACTACACACCGCACCTTATTAACTCTAACTCAGGAACCAATCCATGCAACAAACCTTGATGCCAACTCTGCCCACATATCTACATCAGAGACACCATCACAGGACCTAACCAGATCAGCTGCACCATCACCGGTTCATTCACCTGCACGTCCACCAATGTAATATATGCCATCATGTGCCAGCAATGCCCCTCTGCTATGTACATCGGCCAAACAGGACAGTCCCTACGTAAAAGGATAAATGGACACAAATCAGATATTAGGAATGGCAATATACAAAAACCTGTAGGAGAACAGTTCAATCTCGCTGGACACACAATAGCAGATTTAAAGGTAGCCATCCCGCAGCAAAAAACTTCAGGACCAGACTTCAAAGAGAAACTGCTGAGCTTCAGTTCATTTGCAAATTCGACACCATCAGCTCTGGATTAAACAAAGACTGTGAATGGCTAGCCAACTACAAAAGCAGTTTCTCTTCCCTTGGCGTTCACACCTCAACTGCTAGAAGAGGGCCTCATCCTCCCTGATTGAACTAACCTCGTTATCCCTAACCTGATTCTTGCTTGCATATTTATACCTGCCTCTGGAAATTTCCACTACATGCATCTGACGAAGTGGGTATTCACCCATGAAAGCTCATGCTCCAATACATCTGTTAGTCTATAAGGTGCCACAGGACTCTTTGCCAATACATTTGAAAATGTAGAAAAACATCCAGAAATATTAAACACATTTCAATTGATATTCTATTGTTTAACAGTGAGATTAAAACTGATTAATCGCAATAAATTTTTTAATAGCGATTAATTTTTTTGAGTTAATTGCAAATTAACTGTAATTAATCAACAGCCCTAATCGCAACTGATCTTCAAACAACAACAAAAAGATATCTAGCTCTGTATAACTGCTATGTATGCCATGCAAAGAGATAGGAGTTTGAGACCAAATACAAGGGTCAACAAGTCTTTAGCAGTTAAGTGCCTTGTAGATGAGAACACAGTAAGCTGCAGAAGGAGCAGGGTAGAGATCCAGTCAGTCCCATAGCACCCTCTGCTGAGCCAATATTGGACTCAGAAATTGAATGGCTGGGATAATAATGGACCATAAAACTGTGAATTAGAAAGCAAAGAAATTCTCCATCTCCTAATTTCTTGTCTAACATCCCACCTAGAACTTCTTTTCTGGGCTAACAATCAGGAACCCCAATGTGAAGGAAGGAGGGATGGCCCAATCCTGCAGCCTTCCTGGGACTGTAGTCAGTGATTAAGTAAATGGACTTGTGCAGGTAGAACTGCGAGGTCTCATGTGGGTCTAGTTGCAGTTAGGGCTGGAAGAGAGAAGCAGCCCCCTCCCCCCAACACTTTAAGAACTAAGGTACTCAAAAAAAATGACTGAAATAGACAAGGAGAAAAGGATAATGGTCTAACACAGGGGTCGGCAACCTATGGCACGCGTGCCAAACACAGCACGAGAGCCAATTTTTAATGACACGCTGCTGTCTGCCGGACCCAGGCAGACAGCAGCGTGCCACTAAAAATCCTGCCCGGCCCGGCCCGCTCTTTTCCACCCACCGCTCTCTCCTTGTAGGGCAGCAAGCTTCCCCCTTCCCCTGCCTCTTCCCCCAGTGTGCAGGGTTCCTGCCCCTCCTTCTCTCCCTCCCTGTGGCCGATCAGCTGATGGCCCTTGCCACAGGGGGGAGAGGGAAAAGTGGAGCCACAGCACGCTCTCTGCTCCAGAGACCTCGGGGAAGGGGGTGGAATCAGGGCACCCCAATCCCCAGCCTGCTCCTTCACCCCCAGCCCTGTTCACAGCACACTCTGACCCTCATCTCAGTGCAGAGAAAGGAAAAGAATGGCTAGAACCAGGTAGGTACCTACTCTATGTGGACAGGGCTGGGACTCCAGACCAGCAGCAGGCTGAGCCACTCAGCCCACTGCCAGTCTGGGGTCCTGGCCACCAGCCCTGCTCAGCCCGCTGTCGGTCTGAGGTTCTAGCTGCCAGACCCTTCCCAGCCGGGGTCCTGGCCGCAGGCCCTGCTCAGCCCGCTGCCAGCCTAGGTGAACGGAACCCCAGGCCATCAATGGGCTGAGCGGGCCGGCGGCATAGGATCAGCATTTTAATTTAATTTCAAATGAAGCTTCTTAAACATTTTGAAAACCTAGTTTACATACGACAACAGTTTAGTTATATAATATATAGACTTATAGAGAGAGACCTTCTAAAACACGTTAAAATGTATTATTGACACGCGAAACCTTAGATTAGAGTGAATAAATGAAGACTCAGCACACCACTTCTGAAAGCTTGCCGACCCCTGGTTTAACACAATATAACGCTCACAACTCTGTGCTCTGCTCCTAAACTCCAACACCTCCTCCTCAAATCAGCCCAGTTCCTATATTTGTTGGTGCTTATTTAAGCAGCAGTGCCACGCGTAACACTGCTGATGCCAAGTGTTCAAAATTCATGAATCAGCCCTCTAAAAATCATTAGAATTTTAAAAAGCAATACGCTTGGAGGCAGGCGGGGGGGGGGGGGGGGGTTAGTTGCCCGCTGTTTCTCCAGCCTTCAGGCTGCTCTCACATCATGTTTTCAAGGTTTTCTCTGCCACCAAGAGAGGTAAAAAACTTACTTCAAATGACAGTCCAGAATCTCTCCTCATCACCCCACTGCAGAAACTGGAGCTTTGAGAAAACTCTCAGTTATCACCAGATGCACAGTGACATCACCAGGGCGGGCCATGCTCCCTTCCTCGGGGTAGCGCAAGGTTGGGGCTCTCCACGCGGCACAGGCCTGCCGACCTTGCAGGAGCGTCCCGGAGACTCCGGGAGTTAAAGATTAATCTTGAATTAAAGACTGAGTGTCATGGGAGGAAGCCTCCAGGAACACCTCCAACCCTCGCACCGGGCTGCGGGGGAGTAAAATGCACAGGCTGAGCCTAGCGCCCCTGAACGGCGGGGAGGGTCTGAGGGGCTGTAAGGGACCCGCTTCCCCCGCGATGGACCCCCAGCACGCGGGCGGGGCCTGCAGCCCAGCCAGCGCAAATCCCCGCCCACCGAGCGCGCGGGCTCCGGCTCTCACCTGCCGGCCGCGGGGAAGGCAGCGGCGGCGGCAGAGGCGGCCCGGGGGCGGCAGGCGGGCGAGCAGCTGGCGGTGGAAGGCGCGGAGCTGCTCCCCAGCGAAGCGCTGCAGGGCGTCCCGCAGCAGCACCAGGCAGTGCCCGGCCTTCACCCAGTTCTTGTACTCGGCGCAGTTCAGCCGCGCGGCCAGCTCCGCCAGCTCCATGGCCCGCCCCGGCCCGGGCCCGCATCGCCTTCCGGGGGTTTAAGAGAAACTCCTCTTGCAATTCGCCTACTGAAATGACAAGCTAACCTTCAGGGGCTGTACTTGCATGAGTCATGATTACGCCTGTCATGGGCCCTTCTTTTTCAGATCCAAATGCAAATCCCATCTTCCTCAATTGATATAATCTACCCCTCATTGCTAAGTGAGGAGCGGGAATACCACCTCAATGAGCCACTTATTTACTGCTCTGATAGCATAGCAAAGGATGGCAGTTTAGATTATGATGCATGTATCTTAAAGGTTGATATAATGAGAGATTGCTACTTTGAAGGAAAGACTAAGACAATAAAGAATACAGCCCAAGCATAAGGTGCCATATTCCCAAAACATTGCAATGTCACAAACCCATGACAAAAAACCCTTAGCAGAACCCTGAACACTTAAGGCCACCAGAGCCAGAAGTTAGGAAAAGCATAAGTGAAACAGTACCTCTTACAGCTCAGGCTTAGACCTTTATGGAGGAAGAGAACCCTTTACCTTGGTGTAAATCCAGCCAAATTAATTTTGTCCAACGGGAGAAGTCTGTTAGAGTAGCATACCTCAAAGGTTCCATGCACAGAGCCCTGTGATGATCAATTAAAAATATATCTTACTGAAATGTAATTGCAGGGGAATTCCTGGTAGCCACGCAGATTGCTGAATGGCTGACAGACCATTCACTAATATATTACAAAAACCCTTCACCCTGTCAGAAGCCTCGTTTATCCCTCAGCATGCAGTGTAGTTAAACATTTTCTGCTTTGATAGAGGAGCTTATTTCTGACAGACTTATTACATATGCTAGAGACTAAAAATTCTCTAAGATCATTCTCGTGCACATTTTTATCAAAATACATATATCCTACATATATCCTACCATCCATCAGGTGGAATTTACGCCACTCACATAGTATGAGGGAAATAAAAGTAAACAGAGCATTTAGAAGCATCACTCATCTGCTTTTGAAAATAAATATCCACACTTTGCATAATGGTCTTCCTTAGTATTTGTGCAACAGCAGAAGGATCTCAATGTAGTTTCCACTATAAGACACTGTTTTCAGTTAGTTAAAAGTTTAGCAACATAATAAGTATTGACTGAAATTTTCCCTGCCAGGTGTCTGTCTCAGTTTTTTAAAAATAAAAAATTTCAGCCAAACACACTTCAGCAATGTCAAAAAAAGGAGGGTTGGTAATGATTTATTGTCCATTTAAAAAAAATTCTGGCAACCTTTTCTTTGAACACTCTAGTGTTCCCGAGCTTTGGAGCAGGAACTTGAAATTTGGTAGGGGATGAACCTTTGAGTCAGGGATGTGCCTTTTATCATCCTTGTGAAAACACACCCAAATTTGACCACATTATAAGACTTGGGGGGGTGCAGTAACTGAGGTTCTTCAAAATGGTTGTCCCCATGGGTGCTTCACTTTGTGAATCTGCACCCCCACACTTGTAATCAGAGATTTTTAATAACAATGCCTGGTTGGGTCACACATGTGCTGTCCCCATCTTGTGCCATCTGACATGGTTACATAACCCTGTGCGACCAACTCTCCCTCAGTTTCTTCTCTATTACATTCTATGGTGCAAAAAAACTCCAAAGGAGAGGAGAAGGAGGAGGGTAGTGGAGCACTCACAAGGACAACCATCTCAAAAGAACCTCAGTTCCTGCACAAGGTGAGTAACCTTCTCTTCTTCAAGGAGCGTCCATGTGGGTGCTCCACTTTAGGTGGCTGTAGAGCAGTGCCCCTCGATGGAAGAAAGGGGCTTCGAAGTTGCAGCCGTGGCAGATGATAAAACCACACTTACCAGTAAAGCATCTGATGAAAGTGCTGCTCTATGGCATAATGCTGTGTGAATGTATGGGCTGATGCCCAGATTGCTGCTTTGAAGATGTTCATAACTGGTACATTGTTGAGGAAGGCTATCAAGGCAGAGTGTGCTCTGGTGAAGTGTGTATGGATCCCTTGTGGGTGTGGTAGCTGTTGATGGCGACAGCAAAGGTAAAAGCAGCTGGAGATCCATTTATACCGCCTATGTTTGGAAATGGTATCCCCCTTAGATCATTTTGTGATGGAAAGAAATGACTTTAGTGACTTTTTGAAAGACTTTGGCCTCTCAATGTAAAATGCTAGCGCTCTTCGGATGTCCAGGATGTGAAGCAATGCTTGTTGTTTATTCCCATGAGGTTTTGGGAAGAACGATAGGGAGATGGATGGGTTGATTCAAATGGAATGAGAAAACTACTTTAAGAATTCAGGATCTGGTCTCAGGGTAATTGTTTTAAAAAAATATTGTGTGGGGGTGTGGCAAAAGGACCCTGTTCTCCTACTCGTCCGGCGGATGTGATAGTGACGAGAAAGGCCACCTTTAATCGAGAGGTGGAAAAATGAATGGATGGATGGTGTTGGATGGATCCAGCAATAGAAAAAGTGGCAGGCGTCTCTGGTCCTTGACCAAACCCTCAACATTGCTGTTTAGAGGGAAGTTGTTGGGATATTGAGGGCTGGGAAGGGAGTGGTCTCCATCTTGCGGGTTGCTGCCTCTGCGGGTCACGTTGCCTCTGAAGTTGTGTGTAAGGCGCAGATCTAGATCTTTGCATTGTCAAGTAATACTTCCGTGTGTGTGTCCAAAGATCTGAGTCGTTCGGGAGTCCTTCAAAGTGTGAAGGGACTTGTGTGTTTTGGCTGCAAACAACTTGGGGCCTTTGAACAGGACACAGCTGGTTGTACCTCTTTGGGAAAACCAGAGAGGTGGCGCCAGGAAGCTTGTTGCATTCCTATGGGCATGGCACTGAAATGTGCCGCCATGTCTGCAAAGTCCAATGAAGTTTGTAAAGTTGTGCAAACTAGGAGCTGATTCATGGATATAAATGCTTTAAATTGTTCCTTTTTGTCCTCAAGTATGTGTTCAATAAAGTCAGACATTGAGTAATCTGAGTGACTGTATTTGGCCATTAGTGCTTTATAATTTGCGATCCTAAAACCACAGGACTGCTTAAGAGTAAGCTTTACGTCCAAAAAAGTCCAACCTTTTCCACTTCCTCTCATGCGGGGTGTTGAATGGTGTTGTCCGCCCCACTTGTTCACGCCCTCTACCATCACAGAGTTTGATGTGGGGTGTAAAAACAGAAATTCCATTCCCTTGGAAAGGACAGAGTATTTTTTAATCTGCTCTTTTGCAGACGGGTGGAATTGTTGCTGGGATCTGCCAGATGGTCTTGGCTGGGTCCACAAGAGCTTCATTTATTGGAAGGGCAATCCTGGAGGAGGTCCAGCAACTTATGTTGGGACTCCGCAACTTCTTCCAACAGAATCTCCAGGGAATCTGCAATCCTCAAACTTTTCCTGGAACTGTTTAAAGTCAATCCCTGTCATGGGTGGTGGAAGCATAATAGATTCATCTGGAGAGGAGGATGAAAAATTGGCATCTGGCATGAGTTCCTAATCTGAAGTCTCCTCCAGTTCCTCGACTGCCTCTTCCAGAGGTTCAGAGGGCCCAGGTACAGAGAGTGATGGAGAATGCCTTGACCGCTCCTTGAGTGGACTGGGACGCTTAGGGTAGTGTGGGCAGTACGCTGCTCATGGGTCCCAGTAGGACCACTGTGGTGGAAAAAACATAGGTGGCGGCATCCATGGGTGTCTGTACCATCTTTGAGTTTCAGATCTGGTATTTATGGTGCTCTGGTGGACCTTGTCTTGTAGCTGTGAGGATAGGTGAGGAGTGATGGGAGGAGAAGATTTCCCCTTCTTCTTCATCATCATCCTCATTGCTAGATGAAGGAGGAGCTGATCTGGGTGGTGCGGTAAGATGGCACAATACCAAGCATGCTGGAGTAAGGTCGGAACCGAGGCGTGGAGATTCCGGTGCTAAGACTAGAAGATCTTTATTGAGAAGAAATTGCTGCGGTACCGAGAGCATCAGTACCGAGGAGGGTGTTGTCGGCCATACTGATGCCTTTACCTCAGTGAGGAGGGTCACATGCTATGTGCTGTAGAGGCAGAAGGTGGCACCACAGACTGTAGCATTGCCAAGCTGCTTGGTGCCGCATGTTTGAGCAACTCCGGTAGTACCAAGGTAGGTGTGATAGTTTCCCTTTAGTGCCTTTTTCCGAGCCAGCCTGCTTAGGGTCTTTGCCTCACATAGTACCCATTGTACTGGATGTTCCTGCTACCTCAGAGATGAACGGTGTTGGTGCGGTCACTACCGATGGGGTCTGACAGGTTGGGGAACGTCTCTTTTTGGCGGATTCCTGAGGACGGGAGGTCTGAGCCCGCTTATTTGTCGTCTTTTTGGCGGAGTGTTCCTCTGAGAGGGTGGTGGGGAACCTCTACCAGATGCCACCGCTGGTGCTCAGTGCCCAGGAGGGGTCTGTGATTTCAGACACCAGGCACAGAGACTTTATCATGAGGAGTTTTAGCTGTAGATCCCTAGCTTTTCTGGCACAAGGAAAGTATGGCAGTATGAGCATTTCTATGGTAGGTCTAGCTCCCCAAGACAGCAGACACATTGTGAGTGCCCTTCAGACCCCAGGATTGAGGACTGGCAAGTGAGGCAACATTTAAAACCCGGAGAGCCGGGCATGAGGGAGGCTAACTATACTACACTAAGGTGTAGCCTAATAACTGAAACTTAAATTCCTAAGAATAAAAAAAAAAAAAAAAAAAAAAAGAACAGGGAAGACATAGGGTAATAAATTAAACTATTAACTAGTATTCTAAAATTAAAGATAGACAGATTAGCTCAGAGGCGCTGCCAATTGTTACATCTCAAGCCCAGGGTGGCAGCGAAGAAACGGAGGGAGGGTTGGTCGCACAGCACTATGTAACCACCTGAGATGGCGTGAGACAGGGACAGCACATGTGTGACCCAACCAGGCACTGGAGAATTTTAGTAGCAATTACAAATGCACGGGCGCAGATTCACCTAAAGTGGAGCGCCCACGGGGACCCTCCTCAAAGAACAGCAGCAGTTTGCATGTGCTCAGTGGAGACTTGCTAGAGCTTAACAGATAACCTCTATGAAGAGCCCATCCTCACTAAGCATGCTCCATCTCCTCACAGCTCTTACACATGCAACATCTTCAGAGCTGCTAGGCTTACTCCAGGCTAAAGGAGCAAAGCCACACTTTCACAGCTGCTTAGGATTAGGGTATCAGAACTGAGAGCAGGGAGCCCATCCCTCCTGTGCTCACAGTGACCTCCTGCTGGCACCAAGGCATCATGGAGGATGAAGCTTCCTGATTCAAATGCAGACAAGACTCAGACATAGGGTGTTGTGAGGGAGGGGTGGGGGTAGATTGGGACAAGAAGCCTGGTCAATAGAGACTGGGACTTGAGGCTGACAGGACAACTGGTAACTAATGGAGCAAGGAGAGAGAGGTGACAACAAGCTGGGATGTGGGGGGAGAGACTGGAACAAGGGTCCAGGAGAAGTGAGGACACAGATTAGATGAGAAGCTGGAGGAGGAGACTGGGAGCCAGAAGGGACAGGGAGCATGAGTGGAGAAGGGAGAGATAGACGGGGGATTGGAGAGTGAACTGGCAAAGGCTAGGCAAGGAGACTGGGACGAGACACTTGGAGGAGCAAGACTAGGATTTACTGGCAAGGAGAATGGACTAGGATCAGAAGCCTAAAGAGTAGAGACTGGGGACTTTGATGAGTGGCGGGGCGCAGAGAGGAGAAAAACAGATTGGAGATGATGGGCCAGGAGTCAAGCCTAGGGTGGATGAGCAGAGTCTGTGCCCACTGGAGCACATTCCGCTCCAGAACATGGAATGGAAGCCTGAATCTCATGATTCCTCTGCTGTCAACAAATATCTGTGAAACCCATTGTTAATGTTGCAAAGCAAAGCACTAAGAAGTTAGGAAATACCAGAATTAAGGTTGCCTGTGAAACCTTAATTCAGCCCCTTATGTTTCCATTGTCTATCTCATTCTTGTGTCAGTAGGCAGCTTTGTCTGAAACGGAGTCAGAAAGTAGCAGAAAGTGCTGTGCTCCCAGGCAGTATTCTGTTACTCAAATGGACAGCCAAACCTTTCCATAACAATAATGCTCTGTGTGGCAAGTGGGTGTAAGTGTCTTTCTAAAGTGCTCAGCCCATCCAAAGCCCTCTGCCTCACAGCACTCCCGTCCCTGAACATTAGTAAAACAGTGATCACATCCCCTTCTCCAGATGGTTCCTTAGGGCAGGCAGCTAGTGAATATGGGAATTATTATACCATGAATAGTAACCTAGTCTAGTATCTGATGTAATGCTTTTTCAGCTCCATGAGTTCTGTTCTACTGCAGACATCTTTAGTGCATCCCTCATCTAGTTTCTAATTTCAACCTACAGGTGAAGGCAGGAGTTGAATAAACTAGGTTAAAAGTTTCAAGTGTAGAGAGTTTAACCATCTTTTACATAATAGATAAATACAAGAGAAAGGGACCAATATACACAGAAGGAAAAAAAAATAGCTGAAATTTGAAGCAGTGACCAACGTGAAGGATGTTCCAGATAGCAGGAACTTGAGAGGAGATGGCTCTTCCACCAAAACAGATGCATGTAGAAAGCCCAGGAAGCCGCTGCTAAAGAGAGAGGAGTAAAAACACAAAGTCCATAAAGCAGGCACGAGTAAATCCACGGAGCATTTTTAAAATTAGTTTGGAATTGATTCTTAAGATGAATGGGTAGTCATAGAACTATTTGAGAATCTTCATTAAGACTGACAAACTTTTTCATACCTTCCTTTTACTTTCCAGTTTCCCAATGTAGTGTCCAACTTGAGAAGTTAAACATGAAGTTATTTCTTCACTTTTCTTAGTCAACTTCAGCTCTCCTGAATCAGTTTGTCCAACTTCACTGAACACAATTTGAAAAAAAGATGGCTTTGTAATTCTTCTACTTCTCCTCCCTTCACCATCTGACCCCTATTCAAACATTATATGTAAAATTAAGGATTTAAATAGTAACAGCAGTGGGGGGAGAAGGGGGGTCCTTAAAATGAAACGCAGAACAAGAATGCAGGAGCACTGAGAAAACATGCCTACTCCCACTATATCATGTGGCCTTTGCTACGTATATGTGGCTTCTTTTCACTTTGATAAAAACAAACTAAGATTATATTTTAAATAATGTTTATAAACTAGAATTGATACACTAAATAAGTACAGTTTCCTTAAGATTTAAAAATAATCAGAATTATTGGCAGAGTGAAGAAGTCATTTTTGGGGAGCAAAATTATTTCTTCCACAGGGTTGGGGTCAGAGAAAGGATGGGGCCAAAAACACAAACAGCCATGTAGGAGATAAGGCAAATGATCTGAAGTGGCTGAAAAAAACCTGATAGTATTTTTAATTATAAAATGTGTCACATCTAAGACAATAACATGTATATCACATTTTAGTCAAACATTTTACAACAATTCACTTCCTAAAGTGATACAATAGAAAGGAGGAGAGAAGTTCATGGAAATCATACAATCTCAGTTTAAGGTTTTTTATCTAGTTTATTAAATATTGCTTTTTGGGGTCATGTTTACAACAAGCCCAAATAATTTGTTTAAAGATTCAAAGCAGTAATATTAAAATACAGTTTCAATATAAAGTTTGTCACAGTTTTACAGTATTCAAAATGACAGATCTGCCTTAAAAAAAACCCAAGTCTATTACACCAAAACATAAGAAAAACAAAACAAAAAAAAAACAAACAAGTTTGGCATTTTCATAATCTTAGTATAAAACAGAATATTAAATCTATTAGCGGCAAGCTGACACTTTAATCTATTACCTAGTCTGAAATGTATCCCTTAAAACACACTATACAAGAGCACTATATAAAAGTTATGTTGATCATTTGATGAAAGTGCATCCCTGAAAGTTTCCCAGTTTAATATATTTAGCTCTTTAAAAAAACGCATGTCAAAATGTCCTCTTCTCCTTTTTTTAATTGAAGGCTTTACTTCAGAGTTTGAGATTTTTGCTGCTGAGTCTCTTGTTTTTCAGCCTTGTTTTAAAAGTCTCTATGGGCGCCCACCAGGGGTTAGGGCAAGATTAACCATTAAATCACGAACAGCTCCAAATATTGTGCATTCACCTGGAAAAGGAGAAAAAATACAAGTTAGCATGACAGAGAAAAAAATGAATTAACAATCAGGGGTTAATTTAATTTGTAACAAGCAAGCAAAGTATGCTACTCAAGCTTGCTCCACGCTGGGGCTCACACAGTACTTTCTGATTTTTAAATACTGTGTAATACTTTAACATAGTGTAAACAACTATAATTTACCCACACTGGCTGATTACCAGTGTAAAAGCATTGTTTAGACTATGGTTTTAGCCTTAGAAGGGAAAGTGCCTTAAAGACAGTGCTAATTAAGACTTGCAAATTCCACTGACCTCAGGGACATTGCCTGCATGAATATGTCATTTCAGGAATATTGTTTTGGTACCTCTGGTACAAGTTTCCAAACCCATTCACTCCAACAGTTAGAATTTGTGAATATGTCACGTAAAGTAATTTCAGCTTGAATTTCTCAGCACAGTCTCTGGCCAGCCATAAATCTGCCAGAAACTAGTGGCAGCTAGTATTAAGGCTTTAATACCTTTTGAGTCTCATGAATCCATGGGATGATTTATCATACAAGGAATTTCTAGTTCTTCTGTAACCTGTTCATAAAAAGCTTACGCGTGGTGCATCTGACCACATTTAGTTTCATAAAAACTTCAAGAAATTGACAGAAATTTACATATAGTAACTGATTACAAGCAGCAACTAAACTTTTTAAGAAACCCAAGAAGTTTGAAACTAGTGCTGGGTGGGAAATGGTTTCCTATCCCACAAGAATTTAAGATGTCAAAAAAAATTCCCATCCTAAAAATCAGGATAAAAAGGCAAAATCAAAATGCAAAAAAGTTTTAGATGGGGTCAACTGAAACTCCCCCCCCCACTTAAGTTAACTTAAATTTTGAAGTGAAAAGTCATTTCAACACAAAACATGAAACTGTTTCAAAAATGTCAAAGTGAGACATGACAATTTCAAAATTTCTCAAATTTTTTTTGAAATGGGAAATTCTTCAAAATCAACCCTTTCTCATGAACAGTTTCAACAAACCAACATTTTCAGCAACAAGTTCCCAGAAATGTCCCTATTTGAAACCTCTTATGCAGATCAATTTCAATGACCTCAACAGGTGTTTTAGAAGAATTTGACAAAAATATAAAAATATATAAATCACCACAAGCCAAGATCAAGATATTTTCATCTTTATTCCAGCAAGACTCCAGATCTCAGGCCACACAGTTCTCTAATTCCTTTCCATCAGGAAATGTACAGTGAAGGATATGGTACAATTAAAAAAAAAAAAAAGTTTAAAACAATAAGTTTTTGCCTAGTCAGGTTTTTTGGGCTGCATTCTTCCTCTCCACTTAACTTTGGGCTACTTAAGCAGTGTCAATTAAGATCTGTTATGTTCTGCTGCCGAGGGATGATGGTGTGATCTAAGTGATTAGAGCCGAGTGCTCTGGGAGCCATTAATCCCGACTGCTGAACCAAACAGTCACAGCATGACTTTGGACATGTCATTATCGACTTGCACCGTACATCCAGCTGCAAAAATTGGCTAAATAAAATGCAGTACCTCAGTGAAAATCAGATATTCAGAAAAGATTAGCTCAGGTGAAGTGTAATAAAAAAAACTGAAGTGTTTGAAGGCCTTGGCCCTACAAGCTCCTCCACATAGGCAAACCCTAGCATCCCCACAGGGTCCAGAGCAGCTTGCAGGACCAAGGCACAAGCTTAACCACATTGGTCCACAAAATACTGTCTCTCTTGGGATTCTCTGCCTTTTTTCAATGTAAGGTTAATCTTTTACTGAACAATTGGTATTTGATTTCCTTTTGGGGAGGTGGGGTGGAAGTCTTTCCTGGAAGAGATTCACTGGGTATTCACTAGGAGTTAATATTTCAGGGAAACAAAGATTTAGGCAGTGTTTAACAATAGGTACCTGAAAATAAAACTCTGCCAAAAAAGTCACTTTTCAGTTACTAGCATTTTATTAAAAGGACAATGAAGTTGAGTACAAAATACTCTCACAAAAAGAGAGAGCAAGGTAAAAGATACAGCCAAAATGAGGCAACACTGATTATAGTATACAATAAGTGTAAATAGTACCATAAGTGTTACTTCATGGATTTTTAATCAGTTCATCTCATTTGTCCCATCCGCTCTCAAATATTTCAGTTGTGAGTATAACACAGGTAAGTCAGTCTTGCCATTTCCTGCCATTTTTATTGCTGCAAATCACATTCCTACAGTGTGCATGTTTTTGTAACCACAAAGATGGAACATTTATCAGCTATAGTCACAATCATTCAGACAATAGGTATTTGTCTTTGTTGAAATTAAACAATTTGAGGCATTTTCCTAAACCATATTTATGGATACAGTCTTGCAAAAACTATAGTTTTCTGACAATGGATCAGAAGTAGGTGCTAGAATATAGGGAGTGCAATTCTCCTTCCTTGGCTAAAAACAGGCAGGAAGCTCTTCCTCTTTGCCCTGGCATAGGGAGTCCCCATTCCACTCTGGCTGGTATGGTGAAAATTTCACCAAGCTGGGGAATAGGTTTTTCGCAGGAGTGGGTGGGTGAGATTCTGTGGCCTGCGTTATGCAGGAGGTTGGACTAGATGATCATAGTGGTCCCTTCTGACCTTAGCATCTATGGATCTATGAATCTGAAGTGAGAACAGCAGAAGGAGCTAGTGCCTTGCTGGGAAGTTTCTGGGTCTCCCAATCCTTCCAACCAGTAGGTGGAGCTGCAATAGCATTTGTCAAAAGTGATGTCCCAGCTAGGAAACCCCTCTTCACTCCTCCTGTAAAAAGAGATCTGTCCCCAACTAGCTATCCCTCTCCTTCACTGGGGAAAGGTATAACCTCTCCTACCCCTCCAAAGAGACAAAAGGAGAACACTCTCCACCCAGCTATACGTCTTTCCAAAGGTCTTAAATTTTTTAAATGGCAGCAAATTGCATCAAACATTTCAAAAGTTTCCAGCAGAGGGACCCCCCAACCCCAGCCTTTTTTTTTTTTTTTAAACACACATCAATACAGACACTATATGCTGGTAGAAATGGGGCTGGTGTACACAGGAATGTCCCCTACCCTACTCCACATATTTCCTTGACTGGATAGGATCCTACTCGAGGACATGGGCTTCTTTCAGATACACTTTTTTCTTGTCCCCATTCTGTTCCATGGGCTGTGTCCCATCTCATTACATCAAGATCTATAGTGACAGCTACAAAAACTGGTGAGCTCCACCCTCCTATCTTGATCAATTTACCAAAGAACAGATATCTCAATTTTGGACATTCCAAGTAGCTTTGAAGATTGTTCCCTATGCCGTGGCATTCCAACAATATTTTACTGTGAATTTCATTTAATCATAACTTCAGGAACTGAGGTACTCCAGTTAGGCTCGGAGAAATATCTATATTTTTCCCCACTAGTACTCAACAAGAGAGAACTTGCACTTCTGAGACATTCAGTTAACTTTGTTTTTTGAAGGAGTGCTATTTACCCAACTGAGCATTCCAATCTATTGTGTACAGAAATATTGTGGGTAAAACTCCTTGTAAAAAAATATTTATCACTGTGTAAGATGTTATTCCAAAACATCAAGATCACCACCTATTAACTTTAAACAATTATGTTTGGTTAGTTAAGTAGAACAAACATGTCCTGTTATACGTAACATCATGCTCAGTAATAAAGTGCCCAAACCTGTTTATCTTTAAATCTACAAATGGGGAGGTGGTGCAGGACTGAGATCTCTCACACACAGCTCTTGGAAAAATGAAATTGCAAGTTCAAAGTTATCTCTCAGAGTTCAATTGCCCTCTTCCTCATCCTGCTAGTTCTCAGAAAAGGTCTAACACAGGGTAAGAGGCAAGCCACAGAAGGAATTAAAGTAGAGGATCCCATGAGGTCTGGGAAGCCTTGCCCAAGCCTTGTTTGTTTTCCCCCCTACTCATCTACATTGCTATTAAGTTTAATATAACAGAAGATGCAATATTAATGTGAACGTGGCATGATTTTCATAAAAATAGGCACATCCCTAGCAATTTAAGATGTTAACATTCTAAAATTCTGTCACTCCAAATGAAGCATCAAGCATAACAAAAGTATTGTGAATTAGATTAAGATATATAAATACTTAGAACAGAAGCAGAATTCAGCCTTTGAGTTCACCATTTAAACCCTATCGCTGGTGTGTTTTAAAAAACACTTTTTTTTAAGTGGTTAAATAAAAATGTTGCAGCAAAATTGAAACAATTTTCATTCCTAGGAACAACTTACATGCAAGAGCTTCACAGCACATTTGGTAGAAAGTGAAAGTTTTCACTGCACCCATGACAACACTGGTAAAGCGTACATTCAGCAAACAATCACTCCGATCATTTTTCATTCTTCACGATACACGGACAGTGTTTGATCAGGGCTTTAATATATCTTTATGCTATTCTATGGAAACGGTTTATTAATCTATGGTAAACCATGAAATCAGATGTTTTACCACAGCATTAAAATTGTTATTTACACTGAGTCCACTCATGAACACTATGTTGCTGTGACTGCAGTAGCATAAGCCATGTCAAAATACATGCATTCTACCTCCTAGACAAACAGTAAACTAGCTTGTGCCATTAATACAACCCTCTAGCACAAATGACTGGTATGGTCTCAATAGTACTCAACAACACATAAATTAACCCTATGGGGACCTGAAGATCACCTCAAGAAAGGCTGATCGATCCTCTCTCCACACAGACATGCATTACAAATCACTAAAACGAAACCCCACTTATTCTTAAGTCTGAATACTTCTTGAGTTCTGTCTACTGGATATGTACAGTACCTGGTCGTGGAGAATTCAGTTCTGCAAACCTCTTTAGAATACTGCTAACCAACATGGGAGCAGCAGCGGAAGAGTTCTGCTGCCTGGGAATGTCTGCCTGTTGCGTTGTACCCGAAGCCATATCATAAATTATTGGGACAATAATGCTAACGGCTTCCTGTGGGACTGTAGTTTTCTGTGTTAACTGAAGCTGTGGGTAAAACAAAAACGATAAAGAGTGCATTAAGATGAAACAGTATTTTTCAGACACACACATAATGTTAGGATAGTTGCCTTGCTACTTCAAGCCCTAGCTTGTAGTCAGGTCCTTTTTTATTTCATTTCCTTTTAAATTATCTCTATGTGGGGAGAACATTCAATACAGTAACACACACAAACTAGGTTTCACATAAAGATTCTATACCTAAGAAAAGGTATTTAAGTAAAACGAATTGTGGCCATAGCTTTCCACATTGTCTTCATCCTACTGCATATACACAATAAATTCTTCCCATTTTATATGAGCCCACTGTCCAAAACAGAACCGCTCATTGCGGCAAAACTTCTAAACATTTCTAGGCCTATATTTTATTCACATCTCATATTTCACAGATAACAGCTCAATAATTAGGAATAATCTACATCCAGTCTCAAGACACTATAGTTGAGATAACCTCCTAAGGACCCATTCGCACTGCCAGTACAACTGATTTTGTAACGGGTTGAAGGCACCATCATCTAAGCCTGACGATTAACACAGTTCAGTTTGTGTCCACACAGTGGCTCTCCTGACATCAGACCACATTTGTATCGCAACATTCTGGGAAAATGCAAGCAACTATCCCACAGCGTTTCAGCGAAGAACAGAAAGACCAGAGGACACAAATACAGAATGGCACCAGCAGTGCATGAAGCAATGAATTTTAGGATACTTTATCACAGCATCTCCAGAGAGCAAGGAAGACGACTAGCCAAAGAAGGTACGCAGGAATAGTTATGGGGTCATAGCCACAGAAAGGGAAAAAGTGTGCTGAACGATAGAAAAAAAAAAAAACCCCAGTATGCGACCCTAGGCTTCTTGCAACAGCAACATTTTTAGCTACCATGGTTACTAGCCAAGAGTAGCCATGCCATGTGCAGACAGAAGCCAGGTTTAGAGAACTGACCCTTCTACCAGCTGGTTAGTAACACTGCTCTCCTTTCAGACCCTGTCCACACGGCAGCTTTTAATAAAGACAGCTATTATACTTACGAAAAACAACATTTTGGATTTCAGCACAACAGCAGGTGTTCCTGGAGGTGCAATTGGTGGGGCACTGGGAGGAATCGTTAAACAAAACTGCACATTCCATTTCAATTGGCTTGCTTGATCAGGGAACTGTTTTAAAAACATGCCACAGAGAACATGATAAAGCAAGGCACATTAAGGTAACATATGTGTTTGACTACTGTAGCATGTTGGTACTGTTAAATGACACTTAAGCTAGACTCTTCAAGCTTTCAGATGATTTCACATTTAATATAAATATAATTAAGAGTTAACTAATCTCCTCTTGCTATGAGAATGGTTCTGTGAATCTACACTGAGATAGCAATGAAAATACTATACAAACACACAGTTGTGTTATTTTCATCAAATGCTTAGAGTCTAGGGAGAGGACAAGTTTTTGTTGACCTCTTCGTAAGAAGCACAGTGAACACATCTTTACTGAATTTATGCATTTAATATTACATTCTGTATCTTCATTTACACTACAGGGTGGAACTCATTCTGCAGTCACAAACAAACAAACAGATTTTTATTATTTTAAGCACAGACTTGGAGTTCAGTAGTCTAAATATTGTCAATAAAGTTAAAAAAAAAGTAACTTACCAACTCCAGTTTCATGATGTGTACACAGTCCCTGAGGATATGTGTAGGAGCTCCTAGTAGTTTTGTAAAGGCTATTAGCGTGTTTGCTTTAAATGGTGGTCCTGCAACCTACAGTAATACAATACCAATTAGTACGGTCCATCTAGATCAGAATTGGTCAATTTGCTATGTATATAGCACCACAACTGTGCATAGCTGTTAACCTCTACTCTTATCCTGCAGCTCTTATTCTCATCACTAGTTCCACTGATATCAAGAGAATTACTCATGAATAAGAGCTGCAAAATAGGCCAATATTAAAGTGACATAGAAAACAAGACATTGAATGTTAGTAGTTTAAGTACATACTCTTGTTTCAAAGAATTTCTCCAAAACTTGTAGCTCCTCTGGCTTCCATTGTCCTGCATTTTCAGGTGTTACTTTTAGCTGCAAAGTCTGGTTGGTTTTCGGATTAAGGGCAACCCTGCACTTCAGTGCATCTGTCTTAAACATTATTACACCTGGTTCATTGGAGTTTATTAGCTGTAGCTGTATGAACAGAAACACCACATCTAATTAGTACTTCATGGAGCAGGAGAAAAACAAACTCACTCCTCAGACCCCCCCCAAAATTTTGAAGGTTATTTCTTTTAATAAGAGCACCAATTAAGTTTTGGCCATATAAAAACATCACCTTCAGGAATAATACAGTGCTAGATCCCGGCCCCAACTCTGCTCCTTTTGCACTGGTCTGGAAGCACAAAGGAGTAGAAACTGACCTCCCCTCCACAGCTGTTGATTACTTCAGCATGGAGGGAATCTTCAGCACTTCCTCCCCATCCCTAGGGCTAAGGGTATGGCTAGATCATGCTGAGTTCTGGTCATTTCCAGCTGCTGGGGGGGGGGGGGGGGGGAGAGGAAGGGGAGAAGAGACTCCTTGGAACGTACAGCCAGCTGGAAAAGTTCAGAGCAGCCCCAAGCCTGCTCCATGCACCACTTAGAGTAAAACCATCCCCAAGATCAGGGATCCATAATCTGACACCATAATGGCTCTCCACCCCAACCTGCTGCACCTAGGGGGGACTGGGTATCAGAGGATCTGGGCCCCAATCATCATCTTTTATTTATTCTTTTTTTTTTTTCCCCCAAAGAACAGCTATCACATTATACGACTGCACAGGTTTTCCTTTTTTTTTTTTTTTTTGGGGGGGGTGGGGAAGGGCACAAGGGAAGGGAGGAGAAATCACACAATATTTTGCATACAGCTAGGAAGGGTCATTTATCAAGAACTCAGATACTACTGTGATGGGAACATGTAAATGCCTACACAGAGGGACCAGATATTTACTGTAGTCAGGTAAGTAGGAGACTCCACACCTAGAAGTGTGGGATTCCCTGAAGTTAAGGACTTCAGAATACGGTCAGCCTAACTTTGAAGGGGATTTAATTCTGTGTTATACTGCATTAATAGACTGATACACTACTGTTTCACTTTGCCAACAGCATGAATAGCATAAGCAAGAAAGTTAAAATGTAAGTTTGAGATCCTCCATATTTATATAGAGATTTACTAGCATTAATTAAGCCCTCACACCCCTCCACCCAGATATGAGGGTTAGGAAAGTATTACGCCCATCATACTGATGAAAAGAACTGAGGCAGGGAGATTCAGAACTTTTTCTTAAGTTCATACTTGAGTCAGTGAGAGAGCCAGGAATAGAACACAAAGGAATCCTGACTCTTCAACCCCTACTCTAATCACTGGACTTCATTTATTCTAGATGTATTATACACAGTTGTTCAAAATGGATGCTGAAGGTGTATGGTGTTCCAACTAGAAAGTTGGAAACATTTATTAGCAGCAACGTTCTGGATATCTGCTCTTACTTTCTCTTTTTCTCAGATGCTGAAAGCAATTACAATTCAGACAGAATAGTCTGTGATTTATTATGAACCAGACCTATAATGCAAGCATGTGACAAACAACTATTAAGAAATTTACACTTGAAAGTCAATACTTAGGGAGTTACCAATTAATCATTTAAGTACCGTTTCTTGCTGGATGATCCTCTGAAGGTGTCGCCTCATAATAACTGATCCAAGGAATCGCTCTAGAGGGGAGCAAAGATAGCTACCAGCTAGTCCTGGTACAAGCCCAGGAGTAGGAGAGGGCAGCAGTAGAATATTCAAGGCACTGTGAGTGAGGATTGTGGGGATAGATGCAGCCCAGGAGCGCTGAGGTAGTTTACGAGGCGGAGGCATATTAGTTGGCATTGTTTGGGAACCTGATGGAAATAGAAAAATTCTCCCTTATTGAAAGTATACAGAGTTTGACTGCACGTTATGTTTTCAAATTTTTGGAAGATACTGTACAAAATAGTAACAAAGATGACAGTCCTTGCCCCAGGGAGCTCACATGGTGTCAGACAGCATGGAACTGATGGACAAAACCCAGAAGTAAATGGGGATGGGTTTGGAGGAAGAGGTAACAACAAAACTAATAGCATTACCATGAAAGCAGAAGTTTCATTTTGCCAACTTCATATATTTAATGACTAATTTTTGCTTTATCTTCCCAGTTAGCTCCTCCTCAAGGGAATTTACAGCACTAGCTGCCATACAACATAGGCCCAGCTATAGCAACAAAGTCAAGTAGTTATGGCGATTATACTCAACCCATGCAGAGAATCTCAGTAATGTTAGCAACTAGTATATTGGCCCTTTTTTCTCTCCCAAGCATCAGAGGTTAGGGGTGAGCCAGCAGATGGCAACTTTGTACTCAAACAGTGGGCAGAAGTGATCAAGAAGTATAGTTAAATCAATCTTGCCAAGATCATTTCACAGTGTTGGTGTGACATTTTACTATTCTTGTACTCATATGTACTTTCAGATCTTCTTCACACTGCTGCTATTCATCTGGACTTCTCCTCACCATGAGGTATCAAAGGCTTAAACACAAATATTCAATCAACAGCTCAGTAAATAAACAAAAAACCTTCAGAACCAGATAAAAACAGATCCAGTGCTAACCATGATTTGACTTGCTTTCCATTTTTTATTAATTATTTAAGACTCACACTGGGCCAGAATAAATGCATATATGTAGCAAAGTATTATTTTACTACTAAAGGGTAGCAGATAAAAATAAGGAATACTACAAAAGAGATGGAACAAGAAATATTAACTTTAAAGTGCATCACAATTATAATACTGTTAAATATAAAACTTACTTGTTCCAGCTCGTGGGGAATGAGAGGCATCCGGGACTGGAGAATGGAGAGAAGGATTGGCTGGCGACATTCCAGGCATGCGTGCAGCTGGTGAGGGACCAGACACTTGAGGAGATCCCGGCCAATTCCCTGCACGCTGACTGGGCGACATCATTGTGTAGGGTGAACTAGGGTCTATGGTACCTGTGAAATTCTCAAGGTTATTTTTTAATTAAAGCTTTTCTTAAGTCGCAGAAAATATGGCTCACACACAATGCTTTCAAACGAAGTATTCAAAAACTCCGTTTAAAATACCAGTATGACACAGCATCCACTTCCTTTTATCTCACACTCCATCTGTAAGATGTAAGCATTTTAAAGAATTAAATTTAAAATATAAGTTTACATACTTATTACTTTGCCTTAAATTCTATTAGTTATTAACTAGATTCTGCAAAGGGATCCTTCCATACAGAGTCCCACTGACTACAGCAGATCTCTACCTCCCACTAGCTGTATGAAAGCTGGACACAGTGAAAGACAAAGGGTGTAGTTTACTCGGGAAAATGCCTCAGTAACTTCACTTCACTGCAGTAAAGTTCCATAATAAAATCCATTTGTGTATACTTCTAATAACAAATCAGACTATAGTGTCTACAACAGACTGTTTCTCAGTTACTTGACTGATATGCTGAAAAATAAATCCACTCTTAATTTTTGGTGATTTAAGTAGTAGTGGTGTTATCGAGAGCAGAATCTAATGTACTGTAATTATAGCAGAAGTAATTTGAATAGAGTTTTCCAAGTAATTCAATAACTGAAGTGGGGGGAAGGATCAGTTGCACTTTTCTGTGCACTGTAAAACAAGACTTGGTCAACAATTTTCAAGTTTTAAGTTACTGAATCTCTTTAGCCTGTTCTCAATTACTTCCCTTTTTGACTCAAGCTGCATGTGAAGGTAATTAACAGAAGTTGTTTTACATTTAAAGATACAGGGTAAAGTAATTAAATTCAGCTGAAACCGTGGCCTCTTAGTGATACTGCATGATAGTCTAGGTCAATTTTCCACATATTAGTAAGGGGCAGTGAGTGATTGGTACAGTAACTGCTCACTTAATGTCATCCCGGTTAACGTTGTTTTGTTGTTACGTTGCTGATCTATTAGAGAACATACTCATTTAAAGTTGTACAATGTTTGCTTATAACATTGTTTGGCCGTGGGGGCTTGGAACCAGGGTGGCCTCCCCATCAGCTCCCCTTCACCCCCGCAGCGCCTCCCGCCTGCCAGCAGGCAGCCCCACGGATCAGCAACTCCCCCCTCCCTCCCCACACCTCCCACCTGCAGCAATCAGCGGATTCTCAGCATTCAGGAGGCTCTGGGGAGAGGGGGAAGGAGCAAGGACTCCCTGCCCCCCTGAATGCCCCGAAACAGCTGATTGCTATGGGTGGGAGGCACAGGGAGGGAGCGGTTTGTGGCATTCAGGAGGCTGGGGGGGAGGGGAGAGGCCATCGCATGCTTGGGGAGAGGAGCTGGAGCACCCCCAGGCACTTTAGAAAGAACAGCAAGAGGATCAACTGGACGATCCACCCTCTGACTCCACTACCTCAACCAAGCTTCACAATCATCATTGCTGAGTACAGTATTAAATTGTTCGTTTAAAATTGTTTAAAAACGTATACTGTATGTGTATATAATGTCTTTTGTCAGGCAAAAGATTTTTCCCTAACATCTCCGTCCCCCAATTTACATAAATTCTTATGGGGAAATTGGATTCGCTTAACATCGTTTTGCTTAAAGTCGCATTTTTCAAGAACATAACTACAACGTTAAGCGAGGAGTTACTGTACTTAATTTTCAATAGACTAGCAACACCTCAAAGTAGTTGAAAGCATCTGTATGGCTATAATTACCAAGAAAATCCACATCCACACAAACTGCTATTTCAAGCCAATTGCTGAACACTCATTATTCCAAACAGTGTAAATCTCTAGACCTGAAGAAGAGCTCTGTGTAGCTCAAAAGCTGGTCTCTTCCATTAACAGAAGTTGGTCCAATAGAAGATATTACCTCACCTACCTTGTCTCTAAGTCTGCACAGACAGGGCTTAATTTTAAGAAAGTTTATTGTTCATGTCAATATAGAGATGTACTATTACAAGAACTCACCATGTGGGCTGGCAAAGTTAGCTGTTTGTCCCATTGTTATTCCAAGAGAGGAAGGCGAAGGAGTTGGACCAAATGATGCTGGTGATGGAGCTCTCAAAGCACCACTAGGGGAGCTTGCAGCATGCAGATTTCCTAATAAAGATAGCCAGATACAAACAGCAATTCATTGTTGTTTCCTACTTTTCCTTCAAAAGCTTGAGTAAACCAATAGCAAAGAAAAATCAGAAAAAAGTGCTCTCTCTTTTTTAGAGACATGTCATACTAGTCCGAGTTATCTTTACCCCCAGCAGCTGCATCTTGGACATGAATCAGCAACCATGATACCAATTTATTCAGTAACCAATCCTTCTTCAAAGGCAAATGTGAACTAGAAATTCTATAGTACATTTTACACGTATAATACATGACATTCTTAGGCAATAGGTAAAACATTTTTCCTTGTTATATCAGGCGCATCAAACTAACTTCAGTTAAGGTTGCATAACTATTTCCAATTTAAGCTCTGTTCTCAGGTGCTCATAACTTTTTGAAGTTTACACTTAGTTTTGGTCTCCACCCAAGTGTAAACGTCTGGGAGTAGAAAGTTGAAATAGCCCTTTCAGAAAAGGACCTCTAAAAGTGAAGCTGTTTGATTTGATCAATTTAGGTGCCTGTAAAAATAATTACCTGTTATGCAAGCACAGCAAATGCCAATTAAGGAAGCATGGCTGAAGTTCATGTAGAGCTCACATGCAGTGTAGCTAAGACCAACCACACTGTGCAAGCCTCATAAGTAACAGAAGGTCACTTTATGAGAGAAGTATGCCGTAAATCATACTATTCTTGAGAATATAAAAAGCGTACATTCCATAACATCTATTGCCAATATAGAATTGAGAGCCATCTTACCTGGTGACTGTGTATGCATCATGGAAGGAGATGGGGTCACTGTGTTGTGATAGGATGTGGGTGGTGAAGTAAGAGGGTAAGCTCCTGATGCTCCTGCCTGTTTTGCAAATGGCTGAAAGTGTCAACACAGTAAAATGGAAGTCTTCAATGATTTCACACTGAATCTACTAAGTACTAATGTTAATAGATTCTGCAAAAAACTGATGGTAGTTTGATATCAGATCTGTCTAATCAGCTTAACACCACAGCATCCAAGTCTTCAGACCTCCTTATTCAGGGCTTGCTGCTTTGTTCCACGGTTTTTGAAGTCTTCACTCCCTTCCCTCAAACCACATAAACACTATCTTTACACATCTCACCCTCTTCTTCACTTCCACCCTCCAAAGACCAAAAATCCAATACAGGTCCTCAGGTTACCAAAAAAATCTTGTAGTTTAAAACCACATTGTCTCCCCGCAATTACATGCTCCTCTTCTGTTTTAAATAAGACATGTTGAATGGTTCTCCAGAATGGCAGTCAACATGCTATGTGCTATCTATAATGCTATCTCAAAGTAAACATACATTTTAAAACATGAATAAATCTTCCAAGGGCTATTTCAAAGCACTATAGTTTATACCAGGGGTCTCAAACATGCAGCATGCGGGGCTATTTCCTGCGGCCCACCAAGCAGCCCGCACCCTCCCCACCCGGCCTACCTCCAGGCCAGGGGTGGGCAAACTACAGCCCGTGGGCCACATCCTGCCCGCAGGATTGCCCCTTGGGGCCCCGCGCTGCTCCCTGAAGCGGCCGGCACAATGTCCCTGCGGCCCCAGGGTGGGGCGGCAGAGGGCTCTGTGCATTGCCCTGGCTTCCAGGCACCGCCCCCTGCAGCTCTCGTTGGCCGGGAACAGGGAACCACAGCCAATGGGAGCTTCAGGGGAGGTACCTGAAGGAGCAGCAAGGTAGCACACAGAGCCCTGTGCCCTCGAGTCCCCTCCCTCCCCTGGACTGTAGGGACGTGGTTCCGGCTGCTTCCCGGAGCGGAGCAGCGTGGGGCCGGGGCCAGGGCAGGGAGTGGTGCGGGGTGTGGCGGGGACTTTGGGGAATGGGGTGGAATGGGGGCGGGGAAGGGCAGGGGCAGGCCCTCATGGAAGGGGTGGAGTGGGGGCTGGGCTGGGGGCAGCGAGTGGGGGGGTGTCAGTGATGCGGCCCTCAGGCCAATGCACTAGTCCTCATGTGGCCCTTGTGGTCATTTGAGTTTGAGACCCCTGGTTTATACTTGCTTCTCATCTGCTATTGCCATTCCTCTCGGGGAAGACACAATACATACATTTTTCTAAAAAGGTAGATATAAATTATGGAGAACAATGGAGATACAGTGTAACTTGTGGTTTTATTATTTTGCCTACATTTTACCTGTTGCTGTGATTGTTGGGGCTGAAGTTGTGATATCAATGAATCCATCATGTCCCCCCCAATAGGGGAAGGCGGATTATCATCCTCATTTACAGATCGTCTTCGTGCATCCTGATTGCTGTCAACAAACATGTTCAGGAATGTCTGTGGATATATTTGATTATTATAATTTATTACATGCCTCTAACAGCAATTCTATACTTATAACTGATCTAAGCATCAATAGCAGTAGTGTATGTGTGCTATTTATAACTTATTCGGTTATCCCTAGATTAAAATATAAATTCCATTACTTGAAATACAATTCACAAGATCAGGAAGTCAAAGACCAATTTGGTTACAAAGAAACTGTTGCTGTTTGCCACTCTGGCAAGTTCACCCTCAAAATTCAGTAGCCTTTCATACCAATCTCCTATTAAAAAGGTAGTAAATGTTTTAAGCAACTCTAGTTTTCTAGATCAGTACAAGTTTGTTCCCGTAGAAGTTTTGGCAAAACAACCCCCTTCCTGTTAAGTTCTACTGGCTTGTGCCAAACTGTTATCAAAAGATGGAAATCTACGTCTCCAGCCCTCAAATACAAAAAATTGACTCCAGGTTGGTTAAATCAAACTCAGGAAGATCTATAACATTTGTGAAGCCAAACAGCTCTCAGAAGGTTTAAAACTTGAAGGAAACCATTAACCAAGAAATAAAATAAGGTACATAATAATTAGAAGTAAGTGTATAAGAATCATCACATACTAGTCACTGGAAAATAATTTTATAAAGATTCTGTATTTAGATAGGACCATCGATTGAGATGTAGTTGTACTTATAATTTTGCAAGTGTAAAAATTATCTTTATAACAATTCCCTTTTTCACCTCCTCAACTAGAAATGAACCCTTTACTTAGAAGGTATCCTCAAGAAGAAAGTCAAGTAAACTGGAAAGGCATCTGCATTCCCAGTGTCCCCTGACCAACCACCAATATCCTAGAAGGCTTTGAAATTTTTGTTTTTTAGCTAGTTGGCACAGAAAAGACAATGAATTTGACTATTAAGGATATCAAATATTTATCTGAAGAGAGGTTTCTAGTGCAACCAAAGGACATTTATGCACAGCACTAATTTCCAGAATCTATGGCTTATAAAAAACAGGAATAAAAAAAAAGGGTAAGAGCACAGCTAGTCCCTGGAAGTTTCTTAAACAAAACCACCACCACCACCACAAACCCACCACACTTCTCGAAGATACAACTTACTTGGAGGAATTATGATCAAATCAGCCTGTGTCATTTCAAGAGATTCTTCTCTTCTTTAAAGAAAGACTCTACAATACCAGTGAGTGCCCACAGAACCTTACTTAATTTGATCAAAAATAAATCCAAACTTGTTAACCTACAGAAATGCAGGCATCCAGAGACCTTTAAACTCTGCCCTATAGTATCACTAAGCAATAATCATACGATTAAGGTATTTTAGTGTTGTTGGTCCTGGATTATCCTAAACTGATTTTTAGAGTCAGATTTTTCTCTCTCCCCAACCCATTCCACATATTACCCATACAACCTTAACTCTATGCAAACTGTTCAATATATCTTACCATGTTTGGGTTGATTTTAAAATGGTAAAATCCTTGTGGTGTATTTTACTAATTACTGATATGTACTTTCAACCATAACTCCATCTGAACATAGCTTGCCTAAGAACTTCCCTTTCTCCTCCCCCCAAAAATTTACATGATCAGTATAAAAATAAATCCAAAGAGAATGGTACCATGAGAGATTTCCAATGATATGAAGCATCAGCCTTAAAATTAAAAACTTTAAATTGCCATATTCACTTGTCTGCTCTAGCTGCTTTATGCTATTCTGGAGCAGTGCAGGGCATACTGGCCAGTTAAACTGTATTTTGAGCTGCTTTGTGTTGCCAGAGCAATAGAAAGTACTGGGAATTTATACTTCAGATTCCCCCTTGCATCTCATCCTGCACACACCCCCATTTTCCTCTCTCTCTCCTGTACCTCCTACATTCCCCTACACACAAGCACACCAATCTTCCCCCGCCTTCCTGTCCTCTTCCCCACTACAGACCCCTACTTCCTCTCCAACCGTCTGTGTAGCTCTGGAGCAAGGGTAGATGTTGAAGAAAAATATTTAGCACTAGTGTTCATTCTTTGCCATTAATTTTCATAACTGAAAGTTTCTGTCAGAGGCTGGTACATAAAAATCTTTCAGAAAATTCAGAAACTGCCCTCTTTAAAAATGGCTGCCATTCCCATTTCTCAGTAGGACTGAAGCATAGGTGCCCTTTTTCAAAAAGGGCCACTGCCTCCCATTGTTTCCAGTGAGAGCCCAGCCAGCCATCATATTTAAAAGCAGCCTCTGGCTTCAGTCCTGCTGAGAACAATGGGAGACTACAGCCTTTTCAAAGAAGGCAGTTTTACATAGACTTTTCTGAAGTAGAAAATTATCCATCAGGCCCTGCTGAAGAAGCAGCGTTCAACTATGAAGAATGGGGAAAAATTACCATTAATCCTAAAAAAGTCTTTAAACGAGGCTTAGGTATGAAAGAAGCCTGAAGCGTCTGCATGATTTCATTATTAAGATCATTCAGGAGCAAAAAAAACAAAACAAAACAAAAACAAAAAACAGTCTCACATTGAGAGCTAAGTTTCTTGTTGGACACATTTTGAGTTAAAATAAATTTATACTAATTAACCAGTTTACTTGTAAACCAGAAAATTCTGTGCTCAAAAAGAGTAAGTGCTGTAATTTTGAGGAGATACAGTGTATTCTTCACATATAAATTGGCTTTAAATGAAAAGCTCATCTCAACCTGCACAATGAAACCATGAGTGATGCTTCCATAAGATGCCAGAAAACACAAAAACAATTACCTTGAGTCCTGGTGCAGGGTAAAAACCTTCAACTATTTTACTATTGTCAAAAAGACTATATGCTCCATCACGTATTGCCACCACCCCACGGCTCCGGCAGTAGATGTCAATGCAGTACATATTCCTAAAAGCCAGCCTGATGTGCGTGGGTGACTGCGGCAGGATTGAGAAACACTGATAAGCAATGTTGATGCGTTGAGTCAGACCCAGCATTGGCACAGTTGGAAGTTTGTTGATGGCAACTAATGGAGCCTGAGTATCAAACAATACCTGCAAGAGAACAGACGTTGAGAGATCAATTACCTTCCACAATCAATCACAGAGTCTATCTTTAAGGGATCCAGGCCTAGTCTACACTACAAAGTTAGGTCATTGTAAGCCACCTGGCATAGATACATGCACAGCTGGGTCAAACTTAAATTTGTCTCCCACCAACATAACTGCCTTGTTACAGCGACACAGCAATACCACCTCCCCAAGTCACAGTCAATGTACCAAGATCAACACAAGTGAAAATGTAGACAATGCGTTATTTATGTTGACCCTAACAGTCCTCCAGCATCTGTCCCACAATTCCTGACACTGACCACCCTAGTCACAATTGTGAACTCCACTGCCCAGAGATCACAGAGGCCCCGCCCTTAAAGCCCTGAGAATTTTTGAAATGCCTTTTTCTGATTGTCCATCTTGGCAACTCTCTAGTTCTGTGCAACTGCCTAGATCACCATGCCAGCTACACATTCCAGCCACACTCCAGCTTGGAGTCAACAGGAGATATTGGATCTCCCAGGCCTGTGGGGAGAAGAGACTGTGCAGGCACAGCTGGAGACCAGCAGCAGAAACATGAACATCTAAAAGCAGATTGCACGGGGGATGCAAGAAAAGGGGTAAACAAGGACCAGCAGCATGGCCACATGAAAATGAAGGAACTGTGTCAGGCATATCAGAAGGCCAGGAAGGCCAACCGTCGATCCAGTGCTGAGCCACAGACCCGATGCCTTCACAAAGCCATACTTGGCAGATATTCCATCACCACCCCACCCGCCACCATGGATACCTCTGAAGAACCCGAGACACAGACCCCTGCTGTGAACATGAAGGATGAAGAGGAAGCAGGTCTTGAAACCAGGGGGGTCAGTTATGCCGTGAGCCAAGACCTGTTTGAGACTCCACCACAGTCCAGTCAGTCCCACCAGTTAAGCATGGGTGAGCCCAATGAAGGGAAAGGATACTTGGGTAAGTCTGTAAATATATTTCCCATTATGGTCTTGGCAATTCCAACTTAGCAGGAACAGCTATCAACTTTTCATTAATTTACTCATAGGAGAAGAGGTAGCAGCACAACTACAGAAGGCAGTGCCATCTGCTTTTCACTCCCCTGTGGAGTCAGGCAAAGGGGCCATGCAGAGCAGTTTGTTTATGTAGACAGGGATGTTCCTTGAATCCTCCTGAGTGATTCTGATGAAACTTTCATGGAGATACTCTGCAATCCTCTCCCAAAGGTTTCTAGGGATGGCAGCCTTATTTCTTTCTCCACGTAGGGCACTCTCTCACACCATTCTGCAATGACTCCAGCAAGCACCGTTGCAGTACACAGGCTAGCACATACAGGCCCTGGTGGCTTCAGGACACGAGCAGCAGCTGTGCTCTCTGTGCTCGTTTCCCTCAGGAGTCAGATGTCAGCCAAAATCACTGCCGCCTGTGGAAAATGGTGCTAGTACTCAGTGCCTTTGCCCTATACACAATTTCATGCAACCAAACAATTCCCTCCTCATTTCCCTCACCCCTGGTGGGCCATACTCACCATGGCTAGTGCTGTAAATGGCGCCATGCACGAGAACCCAAAGCAGAAGCGTCAATAAGCACGTCTTGTTTACAACTTATGGGGAATAAGGGAAAGGAGTTCTGAATCTTAACTTTCACTTTCCATTGTGACTATACTGACAATGGTACCTCAGTGTGTTTTAATTACAGCTGCTGCTATTCTGGTCTTGAGGGGTTCGCCTTCTACACTCACGGAACGCCTGAGCCAGATAAGGAGGAGAAAGAGGATGACTTCGGATGACATGTTCAGTGAGATCCTGTAAGCCAGTGCTACATCAGACCATGAGCAAACAGCCGGGAAAAGGAAAGAGTGGACAGGCAAAAGACCCAGGACTCCCAACAGGAAAAGAAGAGGGAGATGCACAAGGACATAATGGGGCTTCTCCAGTAGCAAACACAGATGCTGCAGATTCTTGTGGACCTACAGGTTCCACAGTCACATGCTCACTTCCCTTTGCAGTACATAAAGAACTCCATTACAGCATCTCCCTACACCCCCCTCAACATTCTCATGTGGCATCAGGGGCTGCATCCATACCCCAAATCACTCCATCCCAGGTGACATTAAGGACAACCACAACTACACATTAAGTAACCTGTGAGATCCACAGCTGCCCTATGCATAGGTAAAATGGACATGAACGTACTTTCCCTTTGTTAAGCTTCATTCCATTATTAAGTTCTTAATGTATTTACTTTTAAATTGCACAGAATTTTACTTGCGCTGGTTTTCTTACTGAATAAAACCTATTTGGAAAATAATTAATCTTTATTATTAGTTCCCAATTTATGCTGCAGAGTGCCTAGCAGTTATGAAATCACCCACTTACTTGTTATTGTACAATGTGACAACTCATAGGATCAGTCACAAACAGTGTAATAATCATATATGTACTAGCACTGCAAAATTAATAGGTGCATTGACAGTGTTATATTCATAGATGTGCACGACGCATCACACAATTCCTAACAAGCCCCAAAACAGCAGGCTAGGTAGAGCACAGTATACCACAATACACTACTGTGGCTCACTGTTAAAATGCACTTTCGAACTCTCTCTGAGCTGTATAGCTCTGCCCTTAGCTCCAACAGCCCCTGTGTCTGGCTGTTCAAACTCAGCAGACAGCCACTCCACCTCTGCACTCCATCCTGGCAGAAACATTCCCCCTTTGCTTCACAGTTATTATGCAGGACACAGCAGGCAGCTATAACCAATAGGATGATTTTCTCACAGAGATCCAACCTTGTGAGGAACCACCACCAGCATCTGTCCCTTCAATCTACCAAAAGTGCATTCAACTGTCATTCTGCACCAGCTGAGCCAGAGCTGAATCTTTCCTTGGTACTGTCCGGGGGAATGTACGGCTTCATGAGCCAGGGGAGCAAGGGGTAGGCTGGGCCTCCCAGGATCACCACTGGCATTTTAGCATCATCAACAGTAATCCGCCAGTTGGGAAAGAAAAGTCCCTGCTTGCAGCTTTCTGAACAGTCCTGGGTTCTTAAAAATGCAACCGTCGTGCACCTTCCCTGACCAGCCAACAATGATGTTGGTGAAGTGCCTCCGGTGACCCATCAGTGTTTGCATAACCATAAAAAAAAAAAAAACAGCCTCTTCTGTTGATGTACTCTGTGGCAAGGTGGTCTGGTGCCAAAATAGGGGTGTGTGTGCTGCCTATTGCTCCACCGCAGTTCAGGAACTCTGTGGCTGCAAATCCATTAATTATATCCTGCAGATTGCCGAGAGTCACAGTCCTGCACAGCAGGAGACGATTAATAGCCCTGCACACTTGCATGACAACAGCCCTCACAACAGATTTTCCAACTTCAAAATGATTTCCCACTGACCAGTAGCAATCCGTCATTGCACAATACCACAATGCCGCCACCACCACTCCCTTCTCCGCTGTCCGTGCCGCTCTCATTTTGGTGTCCCTACGCTGGAGGGGTGGATGAGCTCGGCACACTCAGCCAGGAATGTGGCCTTGCACATCTGAAAGTTCTGCAGCCGCTGCTCATCATCCCAAACCTGTATTACAATGTGATCCCACCAGTCAACACTCATTTCTCAGGCCCAAAAGCAGCACTCCACCATTCGCAACTGCACTATGAACAGCACCACCAACGCTGAGTTGGTTCTCGCTATATCCCACAGCAATCTGTCAAAGAAATTGTCACATTCCCCGCTGATTCGGTTCTTCTTGTGGCTCCACAACTACCAGATTGAGTGTCCTGGGCTTGCACCACTTAAGGCAATAGCACAGAGATGTACAGGCTCCATGCTTCTGTCAGAGAAGGCAGACAACGAGGAGCACTGCATGGGTTCATAGGATTTTTTTTTTTTAAAGGGTGTGAAAATTATGGGATATAGATGACATTATGGGATGGAAACAGACGCACACTGGGAAGTTGACCCCTTGCTCCCAATCACCCTGCATAACTCATTTCTACTCCCCCATGCATTGCCAAAACTTTCCAAAATAGTGTGTGCTGGACAGTGGCAGGTTGCACACTGGGATAGCTACCCATGGTGCACCACACTGTGCATCGACCCAAGCACTTTTGGTGAGTATGAGCAGCACAGATGCAAGGAGCCAAGAATGCATGTGCACAAGCGATATGCTAACTGCGATGGCTTCATGCCGGTGTAACTTGCATGGATCCAAGTTTATAGTGTAGAAATGGCCTCAGAAGAAAAATCAAGTCATGGAGGATAATGAGCCCATTACCTGCTCTTCCTCAATCAGCATGAACTATCAGTAATTTATTAAGGGTCAGATTCTGATACCCTTGGGAAAAAACCTCAAACATCAGAATCTGGGCCTTAATTATCTTACACTTTTCTAAATTCTATCTTTTCATAAAGAGAAATAAAATACAGTTACCTGTAATAACTGAACCACATTTGGTGTTTTATTGAACATCTCCTGGAGCTGGTGTAGGATGGTATTGTGACAATTACTGCAACCTGAATTTGGGCCAACTGTTCCCAATGAAATGTGGAATTTTTGATGTATGGAATTCCACTGAATACTGATCTAGAATACCAAGAACAAAAGAAATCTTAGAAACTGAATAAAACAACTAGATCAGATTGCAAGTTGTGAACCAGAAACTGAAAATTACATATACATAAATATGAAAGTAATTGAAGTCAAAATGCCATGAAGAAAGTTAGCATAGCTTTCTACAAAAGCGTGGGGTTGGATTTTTTGTTTTTTGTTAAGTTTATCTAGGAAATCCCCATGAGGATAATTAGCAAGAGATGGGGGGAAAAGGCAACTATAGAAAGAAATTAGGCTATTTCCTTAGTGTGTTACTCAGAAACCAGAAGCCTCATTTGACCAAAAAGGGGTGAGATAAGGGAACTGGACTTGAGCGCTTGATACTTCAATATCTACAAAACAGATGTAGTTGAGACTCATCCAGCCTCACCAATACAATACACTGAGACGCTATGATGGGTCAGGCCAACGTGTAATGGCAATGTTATGCAAAATCCAGTGTGCTATTCGTGCCATTTATGGAAAGTAACTAACCATTACAATACACGTTCTACATGTGCAAACAAATGCTCTAAAAACCCAGGTTAAAGAGAGCCATGATAGATCCATGTGGCATTGAAACAGTCCACAGTAAAATGGGGAAATGTTTCATATGACTCCTTTTTAGATTAAAAGTAGAAAAAACATTAAATTTCAGAAGTTTCGTCAGAGACTTCATTTTATTTTTTTTAAGACAGCATTCCATCCATAACTGTCCTCCTGGTATTTAACATACCAATTATGCAAATATCTAGGCATCCAGCAAGTTAATGATGGTCTGCATCTATTACTTATAGCTTCCCTGCTTTTGTTAATATGAATTTTTTACTGTTATTGCAATAAGGTGGAGGGCTTTTTGCTTAAGTTCCAAAAGCTCTGAACCTGTATAGTTTCTGTTTTCAAATGCAGCTTTAGAAGTGTACTAAGAGTTACTTACTGAGCTTCCCTTGGTAGTTCCATAACAAAGGATAAGCTTGCGGTAGTTATAGACACGAACCTCAGAGAAAATATTTAGGTGGTTGGGTATTTCTTTTGAGGAAGGGGAAAAAATAAGAAGGTAGAGTGAGAAAGCTTACATATTTATATAAGATGCACCAAAAGTGTAAAAGGAAAGGAGAGTATTTTTGTACCTGGCAAAGATCGTGCAAACTCCAGCACACATTCATACAGTCGAGCAATACTGTTCCAATCATTGAGGAACATCTCAACAACTTTTCGACCTCCAACTGGTTCAGACAATTGGTTTTCGTAAGTCAGGTAGACATGACGTGTTGGTCCTGCAGTGTCAATAATGATTAGCATTTGACAGAGAACATGGTAAAGAGAAAGGAGTTAAATCTGCAAAATATTTCTGCAAAACTAACCTTGCTCCCTGGAAGATGTGCTGTTAAGTGGACAGTTCGCAAATATCAGCTCAGCCACCCATGTGCGGTTATTTCTACCTTGCAATCGGAAAGTGCAATCAAGGAGAGACCGGTCCAGAGCCTTCTGGGTTTCCTCACTTGTACCTTTACATGGAGGAATTCTGTCCATGAAGAAGAGAGTGCACAGTTGTACACATTACAGTTCCATGAGTGCATAATATAGAATACATGTTAAAATATTTTCCAGAAAGACATGTAAATAACTTTACTTGAAAGAAAAGATGCTCTGCAGAACAATGAATGGAAGAGAACTGGGACTGGAGAAACGAAGCCAGGTATTTTATTCCTTTCAGGAACTGTATCGAACTATGAAATGCCAGTCTTACAATGCAAGTAAATCATAAGAAAATGCTACAAAACATTGTTAAATGAGGGGAAGATCAGCCTCAGATAGATCTACAATCAAAGCTGTTGTCAAAATAATTCCTCTGAAAGGAGCTCAATTCTGCTCTCCTGGCTAAAGTAGAACTTTACTGATGAGAGACTTCTGTAGAGAAAGTAGTTAAACAAGGTCTTTGTAGGAGTCTAGTGTCAACTTTGATATTTTATTACCCAGGCCTCAAATTGGGATCCAGTTTCCCTTTTAAAATAAGTCTTCATTCTAAATTCAATATAACAAACTTGGCTAATATTTTAATTCCCAAAAATATATTCATACACCAAATAGTGATGAGCAAATTCAGAGAAACCCCTAGAGCAGTAGTTCCCAAACTGTGGGTCACAACTCCCATATGGGATCATCAGAAGATGGGGTCACAGTGATCCCTATTGTGCGGAGGATGCTATTTTGCTCCACACAGCATGACTTTGCACGTAGGATTGCCTGGCGTCCCATTTTCGACCGGAACACCTGGTCGAAAAGGGATCCTGGCAGCTCTGATCAGCACTGCCGACCGGGCTGTTAAAAGTCCGGTCAGAGGTGCTGTGCGTCTAAAGCAGGCTAGTCCCTACCTGTCTTGGCTCCACAGTGCACCGCAGAAGCGGCCAGGACATCTGGCTCCTGGGGGTGTGGGCCACAGGGCTCCGCACACTGCCACGACCTCCGGCACCGGCTCTGCACTCCCATTGGCCGGGAACTGCGGGCCAATGGGAGCTGCAGTAGCAGTGCCTGCAGGCGAGAGCAGTGCACAGAGCCTCCTGGACCCCCACACAGCTTAGGAGCCAGACCTGCTGGTCGCTTCCGGGGTGCAGTGTGGAGCCAGGACAGGCAGGAAGCCTGCCTTAGCCCCGCTGACCAAGGGCCGCCCAAGGTAAGACTGCACCCCAACCCCCTGCCCTAGCCCTGAGCCCCCCTACCCAAACCCAGAGCCCCCTCCCACACCCTGAACCCCTCAGCCCCACCCCAAAGCCTGCAACCCCAGCCCAGAACCCATACCCCCTCCCTCAACCCCACAACCCCCTCCCACACTCTGAATGCCTCGGCCCCACCCCACCTCCAGCCTGGAGCTCCCTCCAGCACCCCAAACCCCTCATCCCCAGCCCCACCCCAGAGCGCGCAACCCCAACCCAGTGTCCGTACCCCCTCCTTCAACCTGCAACGCCCTCCCACATTCCGAATCCCTCGGCCCCACCCCCCCAGCCTGGAGCCCCCTCCTGCACCCTAAACCCCTCATCCCCAGCCCCACCCCAGAGCCCACACCCTAGCTGGAGCCCTCACCCCCTCCCACACCCCAACTCCCTGCCCCAACCCGCACTCTGAACCCCTCATTTATGGCCCCACACTGTAGCCCGCACCCCAAGTTAAAGCCCTCATTCTCCCCCTCCCCCCCCCCCGCACCCCAAGCCCCTGCTCCAGCCCAGTGAAAGTGAGTTAGGGTGGGGGAGAGCGAGCCACCAAGGGAGGGGGAAATGTAGTGAGCGGGGGGGAGGGACCTTGGGGAAAGGGCAAGGTAGGGGCAGGGCCTCAGGGAAGGGGTTAAAGTGTTCAGTTTTGTGCAATTAGAAAGTTGGCAACCCTATGTGCATGCGAGGTCACAATGCCTGGAGGATGCCATTTTGCTCTACAAAATAGCATCCTCTGCACAGCATGACCTCACATGCATAATACTACTAGGTCACACTGTGCAGTCAATGTCATTTTATAGAACGTTCTATAAATGGCGTTCTCCACGTGGCATTATCTCACACATATGGTGCGTGCAAGGTCACCCTGTGAAGGGGACACCATTTTGCTCTTCAAAACGATGTCCGCCATGCTCTTTGGGCTCCCAAGCTAAAAAGACTTCATTAAAATGGCGTCATGCATTCAAAAAGTTTGGGAACCCCTCTCCTAGAGGGACTCTAAGTTGATGTAACTTGCATCTTCTTTCCAACACTTGGAAAGTTAAAAGTTGTTAAAAGTTCACATGCCCTCTACAGTCCTTCTTTCAAACTTGCTTAGACTTCATATATCCCTTTGAAACATGGCATATGGAGTATAAGGGCTTGTATACACAGTTGTGTACTGCTTTAACTATAGCTGTTTCTAAATCAGTAGTTAAAGCAGCACAACTTTAGGGTAGACATAGTTATACCAGTATAAAGGTGCTTTATCAGTAGAGCTTATTTTCATTACCAAAGTATGAAAAGGTTACATTACATTATACAAGAGGATTTTTTAAGATGGATATAAATCCTCTTGATTCAGGGTATAAGCTAGGCAATAAATGAGGGGGCTTAGGAAGAAACTTCCTCTACAAGCAGTTTCTCTCTTCAGGATTCCTCTAAAACAGCTGGTATTGGCCACTGTGGGAGACAGAACACTGAACCACATGCACCAATGGTCTGATCCAGCATGGCAATTCCTACATTACTGGCTTAAGCCATGACTACATCAGAGAACTCTCCTCATGAGCTATCACTAAAGAGGTCACCTGCGGTTGCCTGAACCAGTTGTCTCTAGATATTAGGATCTGGGCCTACTGATGAGTATTCTCAGTGAAAAGCCCTCAGGTTAGGAATTAGCCTCCTTCCACTGGTCCATTAGAGCCCAAGTCTGTTGATCTTCAGAGCACAATACCAGGGATTCTTGTTAAAGCATTCAAGTTTTTGCTTGAGGACAAGTGATTTGAGATGTGGGGAAATAAAGATTGCTGGCTTCTACAGAACATCCCTTTTCTTTCACTTATTGAGAAAAGGTTTAAAATTATGTTAATTTCAGGTGTGCCAAAATACAAAAAAGGGCACACTTCAAATCTACAAAAATAAATGAAGAAGGAAGTACAGTTCAAGAAAACCATACACTGCTATATTAAAGCCTTCACCTGGCAGAAGGATGAGAAGGAAGCTGGTAAGAACTATGGGCTGGATGTATTAGTATAATTCACATTCCTGGAGAGAGGTACTGTGAAACGTCCCAAGCCAAGGTTCTAGCCTCCCGATTGCTAAGAGATACACAGGAAACCTGGGACACAGGCTAGTTGTAGAATTGCAATTCCTGCCAAGGATGGTAGCAAGAGATGCTAGGTTAGCAAGCCATCTTTGGCTGGAACAAGGATGGACAGATCTTGGCTACGATTTTATCACGGAGGTCCCGGAATCCTTGACCTCTAGAGACCTCCGTGACTTGAGCCTGCAGTGCCAGGGAGCTGCAGGGTCTCTCTGCCACCCGTGGTGGCTGGGAACTGCAAGCTCCGGGCCGCCGCCCACGCGCTTGGGCCGCTGCAGGAGGCGGAGATGCCCCAACCTGAGAGCCACAGGAGGTGGAGGAACCCAACAGTTCTGAGCCTGGGCAGAGTGGGGACCCTGCAGCTCCCCATTTTGCCATAAAAGTCAGGGATAGGTCACAAGCTTCTGTGAATTTTTCTTTATTGCCCATGACTTACTAAAAATACACAACAGAATCTTAGCCTTACTTATAGCTGCTGTGCATTTGTCATGTTTGGAAGAGACAGAGACCACGCCCCTAAGCTGGTCAATTCTCATCTATGAGCAGACACCAGTACTGGCTGTTCCAACAATAAAGGGCAATATATTATTTTCCTACTCTTCCCCTCCCCACCACAGGCCACATTACCTTAAACGACTGGGGGTATAAAATAAGCCATTGTTTAAAACGAAAATGCTTTTCAAAGTTTAGTGTTGCAAGGTGTCAAACTCTTTAAATGCTCCTTTTTCCTAATACTGTTCACGTACTTGATAAAATGAAGTGTATAACAATATCTTACTTTAATAAACGTATAGCATGGCTGAAGCCATCTCCTTCTACCTGTACTCCTTGGTGTGGAATCTCCATATTAGACAACTAAAGAAAAAGGAAGATTTCATTAAGTTATAACAAACAAACTCATGCGGGGGGGTGGGGGGGGAGGGGGAGGGAGAGAGAGTGTGCACTTTCCCAAAGTGTGTATCTTGCTACAAGTGACAGTTTCACATTCTGAGCATGGAAAATTGAGAACACAGGGGGCCACACTACAATCTCGTCTCCCCTTGACATCCCACTATCTCCCCTTTTCTCTCTTCACTGTCCCCTGTCCCCTTTCCCTCTCCAGAGCATCAGTTGTGGCAGGGAGTCACAGCTGCAGCTGGAGTAGGGGGACCATGCTCTAAAGCACCCAGTTGGCCCATGCAAACAGATTCCTGACATTTAGATGGAAGGCAGAGAGGACTAGAGAAAGAGCAGTATGCAGGCATGTCGGAAGACATGTTAGCACATGCCCCCAAATATAGATAAATCAGTTTGTATAAAGAAATTCCAAGAAAATTTTAATCTCATAATACTTACCTCCATACGAAGTCCTATAAATGGCATATTTGTATCGCACATTGCTACAAGATGAGCTAGGACTTTATTGAAGGCACACATTTCTCCAGACCGTTTTGGTTTCTTAGATTCTACAGAACACGGATCACCAGACAGCTAGAATTCAAACAGAGAAAGATGATATGTACTAGCCTGTTTGGAATAAAAACGGTCACCCTGCAAAAATGTGATAATGCAGAACAAAACCTTGATCAGCTAATACTCATTGGGCACATATGGTTACTCTTAAGGGTTAGAGGACTCAACCGGGCTCATTTAAAACCATTCTATAATTTTTTCTCACAAAACAATTTAGTGTTTAACACACTTTCCAACCTTCCTTGTGCAAACTAATTTACTGTGTCCACACACAGTACACCCCCCAAAATATTATGGGTCAACCTGAAGTACCTTTCCACATAGTGACGAGATCAACTCCTCAAAATAAAGGTTTTGGGACTTGCAATCTACATTACCTTACAATCCTTTAAATTCCCTCTGAATACTCACTTAAGCCACAAGACTTCAACAAACCTCCTACTTACACTTTTTACAGATTCACTGTATCACTGAAATATTTGAAATACACTAGCTTTTGCTCAATAATCACAGCATCTTATTGATGCTGCCTCATCCTTTCCCCTATCCCTTCTCACTGTCCAGTCACAGCCTCCTCATTGCATTATATCTGAAGTTAGTTTGTAACAAAGGAGCTCCCTGTGCAAACATCAGCAGACGACACTAAGGAACTGCAGCAAAAATGTAAAACACAACCCTATAAACAAGCACTTTAATATATGTAAGATGGTATACTTTTGTAAAACAGGATACTGATAATGCATAAACATATCTGATATTTCGGAAACTAGAAAGGCTCCAGAACTGCCAAAATTATGTAGCATAGACAAGGGTCTAGTTAAGAAGAAAAGAAAAAGAACCCCCCACACAAACAAGAGTTACTTAAACACAACTGAAATAACCAGGAATCACCACAATCATCCTGTTTATTTTTTAATGAAATACAAAGTCACACTTAAAACATACACTTTATATATCTTTAAACATTAGGTCCAAGAACACTCCACACAGTTAGGGTATGTCTACACTACAATTAGACACCTGCAGCTGGTCCATGCCAGCTGACTCAGGCTGGCGGGGCTCAAGCTAAGCAGCTGTTTAATTGCAGCGTAGATGCTCAGGCTGGAGCCCAGGACCTAGGACTCTGTGAAGTGGGAGGGTCCCAGAGCTCCAGCTGCAGCCCAAACATTTATACCACAATTAAACAGCCCTACAGCCCGAGCCAAAGTCAGCTGGTACAGGCCAACCACAGGTGTCTAATTGCAGTGTAGACATACCCATAGTCACATAGGACTGGGAGCTGAAAATTAATTTTCTAGATCTTGACCCTGCAGTGAGCACAACACAGACAGGCTCCTTGCAGGGGTCTCAGTGATGACTTCAGCAGGACTTTGCCATGCAGATCTCATTGTAGGATTAAAGTTTTAAAGTTTCCATACCAAGAAATGGTATAGATGATCTTGATAGCACAAAGCTGCCAAGTTCAAAACTGAACAAGAGCCCTTTAACTTTATTACTTTTCATACAGTCATCACATTTTTAATTGGAAAATTTACACTATATAACTCCATCACGTGAACTCAAAGTTCTTTCCATCTATTCACCATTTCTTGTAAAATATCTCCCTAAAAAACCTTCTACATATATTCAATCCATGATAACACCAGGCAGAGTAGGCAAAGACTACTTAAAAAGATAAACAGTTAAAACTGTATACATGTAAAAGCAAAATTTAGGGTTACTAGACTCTAGTGATTAAAAACAGATCAACTATTTGAGTATCAGAGTCAAGTTTAATTAAGTTACTATTACTATTCCAATATAACAAATTAATGTTGCCTTTATCTAACATCTACTTTATTTAAAATAAATATGTAAGCCCAGGTTGTCAAAACTAGTAGTAGTAAAGTCAGAATGACTCAAGACCCCTAATCTGTTTGTATAGCTGCTAAAACAAGGGAAGACCATACACAGTGAAAGGGTATTTGACTAAAGTCTCATCTACAAATGGATCTTATTATGGAATAAGGTAGGGTGTGTATTTAAAGCGCAATAACTTCACTGGAATAGCTACTGCAGAGTAGCTTATTACACAATAGCCATTCTGCTTCATTTCCCTATGTAGACAAGCCCTAATTGTTGTGAGATGTAAGTGACGCAACATTTCAAGTATGTCATTAGTAAAGCTGGCAGCGAGCCCCACAAGCTGCATTTAGCTTTGAACTGGAACAAATTAATCTTTTAGGTACTTATAATTCACCTACAACCAGACACTAGTCACAATCTGAAGGCAAACACAGGTTTAATGTCTGTTTCCATATGGAGGTACAAACCTTGCGCTTGGCACCGCCTTTTGCATGTTTCCCACTTTTTGTGTCTAGTACCAACTCCTCTATGTTTGGTTTGAATTGCTGTAGTAAAAGTGCAGTAGCAGGGCTGTCATCTCCCTCAGGACAGCTCACAGACAGAAAATGATTCTTGTACTCCAGTTCTGTGGGGTTGCCAGGAACTTCAAACATCTCTACCACCTATATTTAAAACAAAACATTCATTTTGAGAAGAACCTTGAAAAAAAATTAAAAACTAACGACATTAGGTTTTTTTCCTCTTCCAAAAACTATTTTGTCTCTTTCTAAAAAGATTATATTGTAGTAGGGAAAAGAACTCAGGAAGAGAAGGGAGACCAGCCTGCTAGGAAATAAAAAGAAAGCTAGAAGGCTTGTGGGGTAACAAAAACGGATTACATTCATACAAACCATATTGCTTAACAGACAGACCCTCAGAGCTAGAGAAATGGGGACTAGACGTTTAAAGCAATCATCACTGGTAGATAGTCTAACATGCTGTATTTAACATTTTTTTTTAAAAAAAAAGTGTGTGTTATGCTTGTCTCCAAGCACAAAGTTCAGAAAAGTGTTTTCCAATTACTTACAATGTAGTACTGTGGAAGGCGAGTGAGTTTGATAAACAGTTTGTGCTTGGAAAGGTTTCCTACAGGATGGCTAGCATAATTAGCTAGCTGCAATGTTTCACTGGTTACTGTAGGTAGATGTTTTATAGACTGTTTGCATCGCTGCTGTCCAAGCCAAAACCTTGCATTAAAAAAGAAAAAACATTAATGCTTTGAGTTTTTATGTATTAGAATGCTCCAAAACAATAAGTCATACAGGGTCACTATCAAATTAAAAGTTATATACAAAGTGAGGTTAAAGTTAATTACCCTAGACCAATAGAATTTTAAAAATTTGATTTACTTGTCACTATTAATGTTTATATTTTGTCTCCATCAGCTTCGGTAACGATAATTCAATTTCATTTATTTATAGTTCATTTCATGCTTAGATTCTTACTGCTGCCACACTTGGATTTTAGAGACTACAGGGAAGTGTTCTTTCATTTGAGAACTATATTCAGTGAGATTTTAAAAGACTTTGCTGGAAACATTTCTGTAGGATTACACAATTAGAGAACACCTTAGAAAACTCTGAAGGTTTTAATGAGTTCACAGTGTGGCCCCTTCCAACTTTACCATGACCCATTAAAGAAAACTTACTGAAGAAAAAAATTATTCTTACTTCAGTGTTCTGGCAAGCCGTGTCACTATTTTTTAAACAGACATTGATACTGCACTATTCTGTTGGTTTCTGCTATTTTCTAGCACAATTATATGAACCTGAAATTTCAGGTATGAAGGCGGCCTGACCTGCATAGAAGATATTACAGCACATTTATCCTAATATTCTGACTCCAATTCAGTTTTATATTTGAGATATATACAATTGGATTCTGATCACACAGGCAAGACAACAAGTCACAGCTAGGTCTGAGAATGAGCCAGAGATATAGAGTTTGATTTTCAGATGTACTGAGTATCCCGTTTCTGTGGTCTCCAGCTGGAGTTTTGGGTGCTTGGAACCTCTGCAAGTCAGGATAATAATGCCCAAAAGTAAGCCTGCCATGTCCTAATGGCGGTTTTAGAATAGAGCAGAGCTGCCTCAAGGATTGCAATGCTATCTTGGCCTTCAGTTACAGGCCACAATTTGTAACACAGGAATGTTGATAATTTCCCAGGGTGCCAATAGAGTACGACTCTTACAGTAGTGTGCTGGGATTTTGGGGAGCTTCAGGGCAGCGGGGGAACAGAAGACGGGATTTTGTTTTCACATGGCTTTAAATTGTATTTGTACTATTTGTTACAGTCAGGCTTGGAAGGCTCTAGGGACATAAGGGCATATATTTGATTAATATATTATTTGCTTAAAATTATTAGGTGCAGCAATCTTAGGGCTTCAGAGGACATCTAAATCTACAAGTTAGAACATACCTGAATGGTATAAACAGATCAAAACTGAAGTGCTAAAATAACTGGATAATAAGTGGAATGCATTATGCTGACAATGGGCAACTCCTGTTGCTTCCTCTGCTGCTACAAAGGGGAGATTTTTTTTGCAGCAGAACTAGTAACATTCAACTGTGTAAGAATGTGGGAGGAGGGAAATAGGATTTGGGGACACTGTGCAGGTCTGCACGCACGGTGAAATTTTGACCCTAATGAAGTCAGTAGGAGTTGGCATGGACTTCAGATGAGACAAGATTTCACTCATGCAGTGTTGCGAAGCCCAACTACAAAGGAGCTCCTTGTGCAAACTCACATGGGGAGGGATTTTCAGACAGAGTGGGATAAAGGCAGGCTAGGAAAGGGCTACGGAGTCTACTCCAGCAGAGGGAAGAGGAGATAGCCAGCACCCTAACTTACTTGCGATAGGGAAAGGATACGTCCCCACAATGCTAAAGAACTTATTCTTATATGTTATAATTCATAATATGTAAGTTAAATGAATAATTCCAAGATCACTTACTTGAGCTGTTGAAGCCAAGGGATAATGCGTTTCATGTCATCATTGACTGACTTCTCTACGTCATCCAGTGTCAGCTGGTCTATAAAAATGTAAATATTTAAGTGAGCAAAAAGTCTAACATCTACTTTGTAAATAGTGAAATTTGGACCTCTGAGTAAGAAACAACTTCTTGTATTTCTGTTTAATTTGATACATATACCCACATTTTTTATATTTTTTATATATATATATATATATATATATATACACACACACACATATATATATATACACACACACACACACACACACTCTTAAAAGTGAGCAATAACTTTTGAAATACTACCCCAGCACAAAAAATTAGTTATACTGTTTTGAAAAACTAACCTATTTCCACTTTTCTCATACAATTTGAAACTTAAGTCACCGAACCTGTTAGCCATGCTGTGCTGAATACACACATACAAGAGCAGAATCTTAAAACCTGTTAGGTCACACCAGTTGTTTACACAGAACTCTAAATATAATGTGCATTAAATCACTCCATCCAATAAAAGCACCATCCAATCATGATGAATCATACAAAACATGCAATTTAAACAAAGCCTAACTATTTAGTATGTATTGTAAAAGGATTAAGCATTCAAAGTATCTTAAATTAATTGAAAATCCAGTCACATTAAGGATTTGTAAATTTATATACCTAATTTTAGACCAAGACTGCAACATTCACTCATGTAAGCCTTATTCATCTACATAGTTCCATGGAGTCAGTGGAATCACTCACATGAAGTTTACTCACATAAAGGAAGCAAGATTAGAGCTTTATGAATATTTATGAAGTATTAAGTATGACCTATTTCACCTACTTACCGATTCCATAAAGCATTAGTTGGAACATTCCAGAATGAAGATCTACAAAAATGTGAAGACATTCTGATCGATCACATGGCTCCAAAATTGGAACAACAAGAGTTGGAAGAGCCGTCTCAATGAATGCTAAATAAAAATTAAAATTACTACATCGCACATGACGTTCTGATCCACTTAAACAATGGCCCATCACAGTCAACCAAACCTAGGATCCTAATCCTGCCAATCCATATCAGTAATCCTCACTTGTAAGTACTCCCACCAAATTCAGCAGGACTATTTGCACATTACCTCATTTCTCATGCAAGTAAGGAGTTGCAAGAAAAAAGGCCCCTATGTTGAAACAAGGTTAATGCTGGAAAAGCAGCCAGAAAAGCAATTTATAGTTAAGGGAGAACGGTCAAATCCCTAACACCTATGAACAACAGGATGCATAAAGAACATTGAAGACCCTATCCAACTGCTATCAGTTTCAATAGGAGTTGGATCAGACATAAGTGCTCAATCCAAAGGCTACTGAAGTCATTGAAAGGACTTTTATTTATTTTAGAATATAACAAGTTTCAGACTAGAAGACTTCAGCCCCTCCATCCAAAACATAATGCACTACAAACTTTAGCTTCTGTGCTATACGTAAAATTAGATATTATCTGCTGGGAACACGTTAAGTACGTAAACTTTCCAAAGCAGCTATCAATGTATGACGACTTGAAACCATATCTTGCTGCTTGTGAATACATTTTACTTTTTTTAAACGTATCATTAAGCTAAAAGAAGCACTGAGAAACAAGGAACTGAGAAGTGAGGGGGACAAAGATGACAAAACCATTTACATACACAATAAAAGAAATAAGATTAAATGTAGAAGTCATAACAAACACACATACAATTGTCATTAACATTGTAGCTCTTAAGGATGGCTTTCAGCTCCTGAAGTTTCTGATGAGATCTCGCATGCACGCTGTCTATTAAGAGTTTTTCTATTGATAAGTGGTCAATCTGTAGAAATAAAATTACAAGAGCAAGTTTAAAATAAAATCTAGGTACTACGACAGGAACTTGTAATACATTTGAATAAGACTTCCTAACTTTACAAGTGAACATTTTAGATTGGTTTACTGTACAATTCTCTGTGAACCTTAATACACCATAAATTTGTACCCACAACTAAAGTATGTCTGGCCAACATCAAAATAACCTTAGCTCTGCCCCTAGTGCAGCAACTTAACACCGAAGGATAACTGGGGGAGAGACAACTAGAAGAACTTACAGCTTGTCTGCAGAGAAAAGATTCAAAAGTTATACTGGTATAACTGCCCATGTGGAAACACTTTATTTTGGAGTAAGAGGGGCTTTTTTTGGCTTAGCTTAAACCATTTCCAAAAAGACAGAAGCTAACCTGAAAAATGCCCTCTTTATACCAGAATAAAAGTGTGTCTACTCAGGGTTAGATCAATATAACTATAGTGGTTTAAATTCACACTTTTGCTAATACTATAGCATGTAAGACAAGCTCTCAGAAACAAATCTTACCCATCCATAACAAAGGGTTTCAACTCAGTGACCAATAGCAGTGGAACTCCTTCCTCATAATCACATATTGGATGACTCCAGTTTCTTCTACAACCATACAAAAACCACAACAAATATTGTACAACAGCCTGCTTAGACAAACAGCTTACTTCAAGTCATCATTCTCCATTAAGACTCCATAGATTCATCTGTCTTAAGATTTTTGTTTTGTTTAGGCCCTTACTACTATGATGTCTTACTGTCAATCTACCCAATGTGATTATTATGCAAACAACAATAAATACAGAGGGAGTGCGTAACTATGCATACAAGGTCTCTAGGCTCAGATCACCAAGTTAGAACAGTGAGATGAAATGAACCAGTGTGTGGTAAGTCATGAACTGAAAATGGCTTCACACATACCTCTATAAACTGCAGTCTTGTTTTAGGAAGGGTGCTCAAACACATGTTTGAGTTCCACTGATGTCAGTGGGACTTACACACATGTTGAAAATTAAGCATGTGCTTTTCTGACTTGGGGCCTATATAATTACACTGTAAACTCCTTATATCTGTTATGAAGTAAGCCGGAAAGTGGAAGGAAGGTCATGGTACAGTTACTACATCAGTGGCTATCAGCCAACTATTGTCCAAACTTCTTAAAAAACTGCGGGGTGCAGAGTCCTTCATCCTTACAATGAAAGGGTTGACAGGATCAAGCCTTAGGTATGAAGACAACAAAGAATGGAAGATCAGGGGCTAATGTTACTTCTAGAGGGGCAGAGTTAAGGTTTGTTTTGTGCTGTAAAGATTTCCCACTGTAAGGATGTTCATGATGGTTTGAGAATCATATAACTAACCTGAGTTAACTATTTCTATTGCTTACTTTTTATGGTAAGCACTGGTATCAGCATGTCACAATTTGACTTAACAAGGAAGTTACAAAAGACTTAATTACTTAAAAATTCAGGGCAACAGAGGTTTGTTTTGCCAAACTTAACTAGTACCATGTCAAGGGAAGTTACCAAAGTAAATATCGCACCCAAATAGGAATGAGGGTTATAGTTATTTATTTCAGACCACTCTGACTATCCCCACATATTTTGTTAGTTTAAGATCAGGGGCATTAGTAGATTAAAGATTCAATAAAACAGACCAGTGAGATTATCTACAGTTATTGTGCAGAATCAAGTTGTACATTTCTAAAAACTGAATATGTATTAAACTTTTAGGATAATACTTATAAATACAGGCCAAGGTTTCAAACATGACTAGTAGTTTTGGGTGGCCAACTTGAGACACTCTGAAGAGGCCTATTTTCAGAGGGCGAGTATGTGGGAACTCCTGAAAATTAGACCTTTCAAGATGTCTCAAGCTGGCCACACAAAATCATTAGTTACTTTTTAAACTCTTTGCCGTAGTTTCCACCACCCCTTTGTGATACAGTAAGTGAGGCATTCAGAAATTTTATAGTAATCTGTGAAATATCCTCTAGATCAGCAATTTGTGGAGGTCATAAAAGAAATGGCACCTAACCAAGAACAGAATTTGATGCTGAACTAGAGTCTGAACTCTTTGAATAGAATCTGGTAGTGAGACTATGTATTAACTCAATATAGTTAAAAATGCTTGATTTAGAAAACTAAATGCCTGCTGCAGCTGGAGAGTTTTACCTTCATGGCTCTTTCCATTAATCTGGAGTCACAAGCTGGCAGGGGAGGTTCATGGGAAATTTGCAAGGGTTTTGAGACATCACTCTCATCAATTTTAATGGTGACCTTGTGCAGAGATGCAGTTCCTGTTTTTCTCCCAACCACCTGTTGGCTTTAAATTAAAAAAATGCAATATTAAATAATTTTATATTTTAAAACAGTCTAAAGGTTATTCTTGCTGAAGCACTCCAAGCCATGTGGTGATATTACAGCTAGTGTAATCATAGTGAGGAGGAAGACGTTTCTTCAGTAGTCAATATTTGATTACAAAAGCACTGCACAGAAAACATTAAGCCAGTTGCGCTACATTAAAAGTGATTAGAAGAATAGTGATAAAATGAAATATTTAAACTGAGCACATAAATTAGCTTACAAGACTCACTACTTGCAAGATATCAAGTAAGATGTCAGATTAAAGCATATTAGATATATGAATCAAAACAGCATCAACAGTTACGCTAGCTAATATATGGCACCTAAATAAATGTGGTTCAATTTTCTGAGGCACTCAGCACCCACCATCCCCACCTAAGTCAATATGATGTGAAAGTGCTCAGCATTTCTGAAATTCAGACCACATATTTAGGTGATTAAATATGGTAGTTGAGGAGATCTAGCTTTCAAAATTCAGGTTTGAAAATTCTGGCTAAGTTTATTAATTACAAATACACCAACATTTAAGAGTCTTCTTGCATGTCTTTCAGCATAAATAAGTCCTTAAAATTATTTAACTTACTTCCAAACAGAGAGTGAGAGACACTTCCCTGCATGATATCGTTCCACTTGCACAAGGTCACCCCAACGTTCCCGAATCAGCATTAGTGTTTGTGAATGCAAAACTTCTAATTGAAGCGATAAGCAGAAGGAGTCTAATGAATGGAGTTAAGCAAATACAAACACCCTCTGTATGCTATACCAATTCACAGTAAGACAACAGAACATCACAAATCTTTTCTATGGTCCTTTATACATACTCACTGCTTCCCCAAAACAGATAAATACTTGGTGGTAGTTTATTTTTGTACAGTGTCAAGTATTTTCAAAGCTGTCTTTATCTAACTTCTTGCACAGCATCCTGTCTTAGAAAAGAGTACCCTAGAAGTTTAACTGCTTCAGATATTTGAAATCAGACTGCCTTTTGGTGATGGGAGAATATTACAAGAAATGCAGTTCATAATGAAGTTGGTAGAAAAACTTACATTCTTGTTATTACACTACAAGCTTATCTTAAGAACGTTTTTATTTTTGCACAGAATCACTTGTTTCATTGACAAGTATTTCACACTACCCAAATATTAATTTATCCCTTGTGTGAACGAAGTCAGTGTAATGACTCGTGCATAAATTATTTTCCACTTTACTGTCCACAGTTTGTAGACTTTTGTTGCACCTATTAGTCAATAAAGATTGTTGGCTACTGCACCTTGAAAGTCAGCATTTTATTCTAGATCATTTGCCACATGCAGCTACCCAAGTGTTGTAGGGGTAAACAGTTTAGTACACAAAGCTACCCATCCTGTTTGCTTCCTGGTGACCTGAACAATCAAGTGAATGACACAATCCAGGTAAGTATTAGACACTGCTTCTTGCAATGAATCTTTCCTGCTGGACCATGAGAATAACCCCAAAGACCATTTCCTCTACGCTAATGGGCATTATCCTTGAGCTTAACAGCATTTATGTTCTCTTTTGAGCTCTAATCACTAGAGGGTGAGGCTATTACATCATTCTATTAAAAAGCCATCTTTGGAAGGATACGTAGGCAGCTGTACATGTCCTGAAGTGGTTTCTCATCAGCAAAGAGTCGAGACTGAACCAACTGATGAATGAAGCTGATCTGCATACTATGAACCAAAGCTCGACCATCTTCCATGAATTAAAAATAGTTCACATTAGAGATCTAAACATCAAGTCATTTTAGGAAAAGACTACCACACTGAAGAGCTTCCAAAAGGTTAAAAGGTATTTAGCAACTTGGGTTCTACTGAAAAGAAACAGTTTTCTCAGTATATTTGGGGAAATGCCATTGAGACTGTACCCCTAAAGGTAAAAAGTACACAGAGCAAGGTAGTGAAAAACTGGACAATATGTATGATTTATCCATATCAAGTTGGTAGAGTGCAAACATAGGCTGTACAATTAGTTTTAATGCTGATTAATAAAACACCATTTTCAGAGCAGCTCCCCAGATCAACATTAAGAAAGTAAAAATAAAAGACGTCTGATGTTACCTCCAGTCTCTTTGTCCTCAACCAGAATTTCCAGTTTGAGGAGGCGCCATGGAACGTCAGGGTCATCTCCCATCACTGTCAAGGTAGCTTCAAACTCCCCCTCAACTCGAAATTTCACACGGCCATTAGCTAGGAGAAAGTTCAAGCTAGTTTTTTTATGCTCAGCATGCTAAACAGGCCCTCAAACTTTAAAGTGCAAGAAGACTTCCAATATAAAACAAAATTAATCTTTTATGATCCCTAGTCTGCTACCTGCATTTCTATAAAAATTTAGACAACTATTAATGTTTGTGAAAGCGGAAATACCAGCCAGCACAGTGTGGGCACATCCCATGTAAATTTCCTTAAACAGTATTACTTTAGTCAGGACTTGTAACACACCTGTCAGTTCAGTATAGATTATCTCCTGAGCAGCCTGCAGACACTGAATCACGTGAAAAAAATATTTAACTGGTAGTTTAACATTTCCAGAAATGAAAGGCTAATGAACTACTTCACCAATCACTAAGAATGCATTTTCAATTATGGAGACTATACCAGAACACCCCTCTACTGTAGATGCAGCCTACACTGATAGAAGAAGTTTTTCCTGTCAGTGTAGGAACACTGCTTCCCTGAATAACATAGCTGTGTCTGCACTGGTCTGAACAACTGTTTTTTCACACCCAGACTGACATGGCTATGCCAATAACAGCATTCATTTTAGACCAAGCCTGAAATTCTAGCCTTATCTTTTTATTCTTTAATGCACACAAGTGTACAAAGTGCCCTGTGCGTGCCCCCAAGTGAGAGTTCAAGCATTTACAAATTTGCGAACACCCAACTTTAGTACAAGTAATGCACCTTGATGAAGGCTACCCATACCAAGTTTGACCTTTTCTAGTTCCATCCGCAGGTGTGAGAGATTCTGACACACACACAAGCAAGGCTATTTAGGCCACCTATCTGTCTTAGATATTTATTCCAAGAACACCTTTGTGAGCAGTATTATCTCTACTTTAGATAGGGAACCAAGGCACAGAAGACTGACTTGCCCAAGGTCCAAAGGAAGTCCATCGTGGAACAGGAAATTGAACCCAAGTCTCAGATTAGCACCATAGCCACTGGACCATCCTTCCACTCAAGGGCCACTGCAATCATGTGACTAAGTATGCCATATGATTATATAACTTACCATTCTTTTACAAAGGCCACAATGGGTAAAATTTTCAAAAGGAACTGAGTCACTTAAGTACTTTTGAAATTTTTACCAAATACTACACATTTAGACAGAGTAACTGACAAATCCAGAAAATTCAAAGATTAAAAACCCAATTCAGTTACCCTGCCTAGAGAAAAATGGATCCAATACTGAAGTTTCAATGACTTCATATTTACTATTACATGCACTAATGGACAATTTTAAACGCAAAACCCTAGTTGCTAAAATCAGGTTATTAGTTAACACCAAAGGGAAAACGAGCCACAGGAAATGAGGGTGGGAAGAAACAGAAAGGTGAGGCCATTTTGTCTACCAAGCATCAGTAGGGGAGGACACAGAGTAGGAGCAGACCCCTGATCACTAGAAACTGTGCAGAAATATAAGAAACAATGGCTCATGAAGACCAATGCTACAGTCAGAACAGAAGAGCAACCTTTCCTTCTGTTGTCAAAGTAGGGCTTTTTGGAGATTTGTACGGTGGGTTTAAATAAGACTATATGACTCCCAATTCTTTCAGGCTGTGGGAAGTATGTACACTAATGTCCCATAGGGGCAGGGTTTCAACCTTTTTAGATGCTTAGAAACTTTTTCCCAGTCATGTTTTAGTTAAAAGTCTAAAATCACTATTTTAATTAGCCTGAAACAACTGAGTCTTTAAAAGTAACTTCAAGTCCTTACCAACTGTAAGGTTCGCCAACTGTGGAGGAAGATCTGTAGTCACCAGTCGATGTCGAAGAATCTGGTTTAGCTGATGAAGTGTGGTTTGCTTTTCATTTTTTGTTATTGGGTCAGGAGGAATTATTTTATCCTGTTAAGGTAAGTATCAACATGTCTATCTCTCTCAAACCGAAGTAAAACCACTACTAAATAAATTAACTTTCATAAACGATACAGAAGACTAACACTGGAAGTCTGAAAGTAGAATAGGAGGCAGTATTTATATTTAAAAGCAGGCAGTTTTAAAACACGCATTCCATAGCCTCTTGAATTTGCCTTCCAGTGAACTGGATTGTGCCCTAGACAAACCACCTTATATTTAGGAAGAAATCACTAAACTCAGCCCACTTTAGACTATTGCAGACCTTGTACATCAAGTTGCCTTAGTATTCTTAAATGATATTGCTACAAAAATTAAGGTTGATAGCCAAATTTTTATATTTAAAAGAAAAATAATCTAAAGTTCTATGGTCTTACATGACTTCAGAAAAGCTTGCTTAACCAGAATGCAAGCTAAACAAGGAAATTACAAAGCAGCATTAAAGATAGCTGAAGGTGTTTCCATGGATCTCTAGATACAAAAAAGGCTGCTGTTTAATCCTGGAGGGATACTATAATAGCATGTATTAAGAGGATCATCGCTACAACCAGAGACAGTGTGAGCAGCAGATTTCAATCTCATTTTAGGTTAGTTGTATATTTTTCTGGGGTTTTGGTATAGTGTGTGCAAATACCAATAAATGACAAAGGAAAAAGGTTTGTTACTATGTTGGGTCCTAGAGCAGAAGTAGTCTAGCAAGATAGAATCCTTGATAGGGAAAAGTTAGCCTGTTAATAAGAAATATTCTAAATATAAACAAGTTAGAATTTTGCACATTTTATAATTGGTTCTGTATTAGCATGCACTTCAAAGAGAAATATGTACTTTATCTGCAGTAATTACAGGAGGAGAAAGATGTTTCACACCATTAGTTTCATTAGTTTGTGTTTGTTACCTGATAAGATATTTTAGGAGGGATCTTTTTCAGCTATACTGTAAAGACATTTACCCTTATACATGTTGGGAGACGTGGATATGACCCAGTTGTCAACACATCAATAGCATATGGGATAGCAAAACTGGGCAGGCGAGCATGAACCAAAGCATCTCTAGCTAGTGATGCCAGACGATCAGCAGTGTCCACAAAAAGGATAGCTTGTTGATCTAGAAAACTTGATATCATCTATAAAAGAGAAAAAAAAAATACTGACTGCTGAAGTCAATCCCTTGCCCAAAGTATCTCTAAATAGTATTTCCCCCTTTTCTCTCCCTCCACCCCCCACAATTCAAAAAAGCCTATATTTGGGGTGAGGTGAAAGGAATATTTTGGTAGTTTCTTAAATAAATACTTAATCAAGGACATTTATACATTTTATTTCTCCCATCACCAAATCCTTTATAGATAAAAATACCAGATTCCCACTCTTTAATCAAAGGTAAGTACCTCATTTCACTTCTACTACAGGGTGGTTCAAGTCTGAATTTAAGAAACTCCTAGGGAAGGAAGACAAGTTCAGGGAGCTTAGTTGGAACAGTCCTAGCTCCTGCCTTTGCACTACAATTTAAAGTTCTCCGAGAACAGAGCTTCCATTAGTGGGTGGCAGCTCTCTTTACTTCTCTTCACAGAGCATGTGGAAAATGTGAATGGGACCTTGGAGTTTTTTATTTATTTATTTTTTAAGTAATTTCACAAATGCTTCATCTGTGAGATATCCAACACCAGAATTAGGAGAAGAAGAGTATTTTGGAGGCAGTGTTGCTGTACCTGTGTCAATCCCAGTATATTTTAGAGACAAGGTGGGTGAGGTAAAATCTTTTATTGAACCAGCTTCCATTGGTGAGAGAGACAAACTTTTGTGCTTACACAGATCTCATCTTCAGGTCTGGGAAATGTACTCATTGGTCCAATAAAAGATCTCTCATCCACCTTGTGTGTCTAGTATTTTGGATGGAATGTTAAGGAGAATCATTTGGTTTCAGCTTGTACTCCACAACAGAGGTTTCCACTCCTACATACTATGGTACGTTTGTGGCAGTTAATTTGCAGACTGTTACTGGATTATCACCATACTTATTTATATTCTGCCAATAAACTGACTTTTTGCAACATGCTGGACTTTGAACTCATTTAACCAACAGCAGGACTTTACTATCTCACAGTGCCTACATAATGCAACCAAGTGTAACAATAAGAACTAGTGCTGAGATCAATGCCCCTGCCCTTCACCCCCACCCCATCTCCTAACCTCCAAATGTTCTCACTCCTGATAAAATAATATTGAAGACAATATGCAGTCATGCCTTTTGCTTTCCCTATTCATGAGTTTTTGGGGTTTACTGCAACAGTGTAACTGTCTCTTAAAGAGAGAAGCGACATTACTACTATAAAAAATATAACTTACAATTATTGAACAGAACGAGGAGAGCAATGTACATTTCACGTACATTATCATATGGAATCTGGCTTTTTTAATGTGAGCATTTTATAATCTATTCAGAAGGTACTAAAAAGCTCACCGACAAGTTTTAGGTCATTTTATACCAAGTTAAGTTGCTAACTTACCGCACATTTTTCCACTTTCCCAGCATTGTTAGCCCATTTTACTAAGGCTAATAATCGAACAAACAGTTGACGTGTGCGGCTTGCAAACTGCACAATTTCTATTTTTCTGTAAAATAAAAAAATCAAGAGTTAAGTCAGTACTGAAACATCTCACAAAGCTGCAGTTCAGTTGCAGTGCAGTTTGCTAAAGACAATTACATAGAAAATGCCATGCATCACATAAAGTTTATACTTTGCAAAATGTAGCATCAATTTCAATTGTACAATTTTTTTCCCCACAACATGGTTTAATCTTTTTATACATCAGGGCGTGGTGCTGAGGAGTCAAAATTCAGGATGCCTTCCTGAGACTTTTGTTTTTTTCCTCTTTACTTGCAGAAATGCTACATGTCCAGTCCTTCCCCCCTCCTCCCTCCCCACATTTTTAACAATTACTCTATTAGATACTGGCCACAGCCTATATCCATAGCCCCATCTGTACTCTTCACCACAGCAGAAGCCTGTCTATAGCAGGTAAGAAAGGCAGAGAGTAATGCTTGGATCTCAATTCACGCTTTCATTCCAGTCTGTAAGACGCCATCTACGGTATGGGAAGCTTCTGATCTCACATAATTTGGTCAGAACCTATTGACTTCCAAGGAGTTACTTTGAACTTACACAATTTTTTGCTGTAAATGCTGCTGCAAGGTTTAAGCTACATTAAGCAATTCACAAAAAAAAAAAAAAAAAATTTGTAGTCAATAAAGATACATAAATTTAAGGCCAGAAGGAACCATTATAACCACCTAGTCTGGCCTCCTGCAAGACACAGGACACAGAACCTCATCCAGTAATTTCTGCATCAAGCCAAAAAAAAATTGTTGGTACTAAAGCATATTTTAGAAATATATCCTGTCTTGTAAGACTTCAAGTGATGGAGAAATCACCACATCCATAGGCAAGATGTTCTAACAGTTACATTTAAAAATTTGCATCTTGTTTTTAATCTGAAATTTTCTAGCTTCAGTTTCCAACCACAGGTTCTCATTGCATCTTCCTGGTAGATTAAAGAGCCTTCTATTATAAGAAATCTGTGGCTCATGTAAGTATTTCTAGTCACGATCTAGTCATCTCATAATCTATTTAGCCTATGCTAGGGAAGGTCGAGCCCCTTAAATCACACTATAGTGTTATTTTCCAGACTGCAAATCCATTTTGTAGCTCTTTTCTGAACCGTCTCCAATTTTTCAACATCCTTTTTGAAGTGTTAGCACCAGAACAGGACACAGTATTCGAATAATGGTCTCACTAATGTCCTATACAGAGGTAATACCACCCTCCTGCTACTATTACTACTAGTAGTAGTATATAGTCCTCAGTTTATCATGGATCCCGTTAGCTAGAGCATTGAACAGTGAGCTCAAATTCAACTGGTTATCCATCACTATCCTTAAAAGCCTTTTATAGAGCCACTGCATTCCGAGATATAGTCCCCCATCATGTAAATGTGACCTACAGTCTTTGTTCTTAGATGTATGAGCTTGCATCTGGCTTTATTAAGAGACATATTCTTTGATGAAGATGGCTCTTCAAAAAGCTAGTGTAAAGCCTGTATAAAACAAGTAAGTATAAAAGAAGAGCATAACAGATTTTCTGATCACTACATAAGAGAGATCACTAAAAAGCCTGCTCCTCTGTATTAATGGATATTTAGCAAGTATAAAAAAAATTGTCCAGAAGGTAGATTAGGAGTGAAGTAGGAGTAAATAACTCTTGCCATTAGGAGGCAAAGTCAGTCAATGTTTCAGAGCTATTACTGTAACTTAATATTTATTTTTAATTACTAAAACCTTACGTTAAAACAAGTTCAAAACTTTTGCTTTTTAATTAAAAAAGTAGATTCTTTTCATTCTCCTGTGTAGACAGGGCCCTTAATGCAAATTAAAATGACATCTACTGTTTGTTGAGACATAACACCTCATTCACTGACTAAAAACACAGATTATTTTGGAAAACTGAAAGTTTATATAGCTTTTCAAAGTATCTGAACAAGAGTTTTCTTTTAATACTTCCCAGCAGGAACTCTTTGCTGATGTAAAGCAGGAATGAGAATTCAACTTCTATTTGTATCCATTGGAAAGCAGGACCCTTAAGAGTTGACGTACTGCAAGTTCAATTTAAAAATATGTATCATGTAAGTCATTGATCCACTTAGATCAAAAATATACACTACTTTATATGTCACTAGAGAGCAAGGAAGGAAACAGGAATTATGAACAGTGAGAATGCACAAGTTACCTGTTATCAAAACCCAAACCCATAGTTTCCCCACTGCATTACAAATAAGTTCTCAGTACCACTGTAATATATCAAGGTAGTTTCCTGTCCAACTGCTATTTTGTATTATTGCGTGTAATACTGAAAGTAATTTACTCTTATCTATGTGGAGCAGTTAGAATCTAGTATTAGTGGTGTCCATTGTATATAATAAAATTGCATATCTTTCAAAAAGATCCTAAAATATCAGGATCCATAATTTCCTACAAGCTTTGCTTATCAAGGGGTCCTCAAGAAGAAAACCCTAGAAAGGGACTTAAGCTCTAATTAAAATCCATGTTAAGTTTAAGCCTGCCAAGTATCACGCCTTCATCACTGATGGGTGTATACTGCCTGTCATCAAGACAGCATCCTGCAAGCAACCACTATTCCTTTAAGAGGTGGTTCAGGAGTCTGGCACTATTAAATTTCTCTGCATCATTACTGCTGCTATGGCAGCTCTCATATGCAGGAGCAAATGAGTAAGTTGATTAATTAAGCAACATCCCTTACAGCAATTGTAGGCAACCTTAGAGAGCTAGAGAACCACTTCACCAAATGGCATCAGACAACAACAAAAATACATCCTAATATCACACTGCAGCTTACCACATACTGATCCAAATATCACAATTCTATTTAGATACGACAGATTGTTAAATGGTTACAGAGACGCACAAGCATTGTCCTTCCTTTCTCCTACCTCTCCCCCACCTGGTGAAAGACACCCAAGCTGATTCAGTCTATTGACCAACTTGACTGTGTGAGCCTCACAAAGCAAGTTCCAATTAAACTCACAAATGACACAACAGCCACGTATGCCACTCCACCCCCCACTGAACATCCCCAGGGGCTAAAGATACAGGTTGAATGCCACTGCCTGTAGCAAATGGAGTAACAATTGTAAGAAACATGGAAGATTAAAAATGAAGAGAAGAGAGAATATTGGGCACGCAGCATGTCTTCAAGAGAAGAGGAGAAAAGAAGTCCCAAGAAAACATCCCAATTTTTGACCCCCCTAAAACAAGGATCTGGTTGTGGAAAAGATTAAACCAGGGGTGAGCAAACTACGGCCCATTGGCCGCTTCCGGCACATCAGACTTTTTATTCAGCCCTCAAGCTCCCGCTAGGGAGCGAGGTCAGGGCCTTGCCCAGCTCCACCCAGCACTCCCCCTGCCCCCGACTCACAATTCCCTTGATGAGCATTATCTTCCAGCACGCAGAACCACACCGCACAGTCACGACTTCACCATGCTGTTTCTGGGATTGGAAACCCCCCCACAACAACCGTCCCCCCCACCATGCAGCAGCGCATCCAATCCCCTCCTCCACTCTTATGGCCCCACCCTCGAGAGCCTCGAAAACGCCCAGGGGCCGCACTCGTCTCAGCTAAGCTGCCTCCACCTATGGTGCTTGGTGTCACTCCCTGCAGGGCCCCTAGGAGTCCCCGGTACCACCCCATAGAGCCCGCCCGTCGCACCACACCCCATGAGTCCCTCCCTCTCTCCGCCTCGGTAACATCCCTTATAGAGCCCCCCCATGCTACACCTCATAGAGCATCCCTCCCCCACCGGGCATTCTTGGCCCGCCATACCATTTCCATATGCGGCCCTCAGGCGAAAAAGTTTGCCCACCCCTGGATTAAATCCCGTTAAAAAATAATTTTGTACAATTGAAATCTATGCCATATTATGCAAAGTACATGCTTGACCTGAGAGATAGCATTTTCCGTTTAACTGTCATTAGAATTATTGTGATTGAATGATCTCCGTATATCTTCAAAACTAAACTAGATCAATAAGAAAAAGAGTTAACACAGATAGCAAAGAAGCCAACATTACATATTCTGGCAGGTTCTATAGAAGCTACTCAAACCTCCAAAATAAGCACATTAAGTACAGTACTTTGACCTCAGTAAAAAAAGAGGGATATATTTCTGAAGAAAACAGGTTCCCAAGTCATAAAACAAAGCTTCCTCAACTGTTGTCTAAGGAAAAGGTGGACCTCCTATTATATAGGACGGGCAAACAAGAGGCTTCTTTATTCTATGTACATTTTTCAGCTACTAGTCCTGCATTGGTAGAATTTCCTTCTCGACACATCTGTATTTGTTTAGGTTCTTATTCTCTTTCCCGCTAGATTCAATATCAGGTCAGGCACTCCCATCCTCCAAGTTTTAATGTCTTATCTCTTCCCACACAGAAGGGTAATGCCCTCAGCTGAACTGCACTTCTTGCTGGGGAAAGAACGGTTCAGAGGCACATTAGCAACAGAATCCAACAATCCTAGGTAGTTTCAAATTAACGTTGCTATTGCTATCATGAAAAATGCTACTTCTATACAGTAACACAAGGACAATCCAATAAAGAAATCATTTTTAAAAGAAATCATCTTTTATTCAGACAAGTCTTGAATTAAGAAAAAATATTTTATTTCAATGATCCCACACTCACCTTAATGTTAAACTTAAGCATGCATTAATAGCCCACTCTTGTTGTGACTCACCTTTCCATGTCAGTCTTTCTTGGTAGTCTAATAAAAACATAAAAGCATTATTTAATGTTATATTACATTTCAAACATTTAGATATTTACCTATACATTCATTTGCATCCAGTGAGGAGATCTTATCATTATGAAATGATTAAATTTAAGAGTTAGCACTACTCCAACATGAATACACCACACACTTTGGAAAGGGTGTTCCAAGATGTTGTGTAGTACTTCTCAATATTCATGCAACTAAATTTGTCAAGTTTTACTGTTCAACAAAAGTGCTAGTTTGATAGCCCTAGAAATAAGAGTTGTCTATACATACAACAGGTGCAAAATAGACAGCATCAGCATGAGATCCACCACTATGATCTACCAGCCTGACTAAAACTGGAATTAGAAGAATCAACTTGAGATGAAAGACTTTTGTCTCTCTGCTGAGCTAGCCAATATGGATATCAATAAGTACTTATAAGGCCCCTAATCACTGTAGCTCATTGTCCTGTCTTCTGGAGGGTTGTCAAAGACGAACTAACTCATTTAATGTAGGTCACTTAATAGCATAACTTTTGGCCCAAATGATACGAGGTGGATTGGGAAGAGCTGCCCGTAAATATTCGCAAAGCTATCTCATTATCCACCTCCAAATTCCTCCTCAAAACTCTTTTTTGTCATGATGCCTAGAAAAAGCTTTGCAATGGTTAGGCCACTATTGTGCACAGACCACTACCTATCATGCTGACTAATGTTGTCTCTGTTGAACTCCTCCCATCTATTTATAATAGTCTGTTGTGTTTTGTCATGCTTAGATTGTAAGCTTCTTGGGCAGAAAGCATTTTTTGTTCTGTACTTGGAAGCTACATTTTTGGTCACAGATCTGGACAGGTCAGTACTTTGTGTGGGACAGTGAATTCTACGCAAGGGAGATCTTCATGCAAAAATAAGCATATTTTATAGCGCTAAGGAGCCCCTCTACTAGCCAAATGCACAGAACATGTGGCATGCATTGAAAATCTAGGACATTCACATTTGGTTGAGATCCTGGACAGTCTATAATTCAATAGTAGATCAACTGTCCAACATATTCTTCAAGCACTGTTAACCCTGACTTTTATTTTGTATTAATTACATGAAGTTGCAATGTTTGGTATCATACCACAGTACACAGTGTGCCTCATGCAAATATTTTGATAATACATAGAGCTAACTGAATGTGAAAATGCAAGAAGTCAGTAGCACTTACATTCAGTGCATTTTACTGTGAAAACCCTAAAACTCAAATTAACACACACTAGACACTGAACCAAGATTGTTTATTTTCTTTACAGATTACCTGTAGATAGGATTTATAAAACGTCAGTGCACCACAAATGTGCCTCTCCAAAACCAGCTGAAATTCTAAAGTGGGCATGTCATGAGAGTAAGCAAGTCCATGGATATACAGTTTGCATCATCAGATTCAGTAGTTCTTGTTCTGCACAGAACTATGGGTACTTTCTCATTGGCCCAATAAGTTACTCCTTTCTGTATACCCATCTACACCACCCTGAACGTTCATCAGAATAGCTCAAGAGATGAGAGATAGTTTAGACACTAAATTAAACACAGTCTTTAGATTTAAATTCACTCCTTGTTTGTGTTTTCACATCAAGCATCGCAGCAACCAACAGTAGGAGGAAACAAGACAAAGATGGACGAGCTTGTTCTCATTGTCCAAGCTATTTTTTTATTTTAAAGCACTTAAGTGTGAGACTTTAAGAATCTCTCAGTTTAACATATTATTAATGTAGATAATTTAAAAACTTTCAAGTTCCAATACCACTAGAATTAATTTAGAGGCAAATTTAAATGCTTTCCGTCCAAGCTTTTTCTCTGCTCTCCACCTTTTAGCCCATTTGACGGATTCCCCACAAGCATTTAGAAGGGGATGGGATGAACCTGGAGCAGGTACAAAGCCGCGCAAGGTCTAGCTCCCCCGGGGTGCAGGCTTCGGGCAGGGGCAGCTCCGGGAACCCAGCACCCTCCCCAGGGACAGGGCTCAGGGGCAGGGAGCGGGGCGCCGAGCGCGGCACTCACAGGTCCGCCAGCACCGTCAGCTCCGCGTAGGTCCGGTGCAGCAGGAAGTCGATGAGGGTGCTGAGCCGGTAGCCGGGGCTGGCCGCCGCCGCGGCGGTGCCCGGAGCCGGGGGGGCCGGGGCCGAGGCGGAGCCGCCGCCGGCCGGGACCAGCTGGTTACTCTCCAGCTGTACCGGCGCCATGGGGGCGGCAGCGCGCCAGCCCGGGCAGGAAGCGCGCGCGCGCGCGGGGCCCCGGCTCCCCCCGGGACCCGACCAGCCGCAGGGACCCCGCGGCGGCTCCCCACGACCCGGCGCGAGCGGCCGAGCTCCGGCAGCAGGGGACGGGCAGAGAAGGCGGCGCCAGGAGCCTCCGCGGAGCTCAGAGCCCGCTCGGCGCAGGGGCCGCCGCCATGATGGGGGATGCCGAACCGGAAGAGAACCGCTGCGGCGGACCGGAACGAAAACCCTTCCGGCGAGCCCCGTCCGCAGCCCCGCGGGCTGAGCGGCGGCTCCCTCGAGGCAGCGCGGGGGGCGGGGCTAACGCGCAACGGTCCAAGCACGCGGGAGCGAGCGAGCGGGCGGGGGGAGATGGTCGGGTGCGGACAGAGACTGGGGCAGGCGCAAGCCCGGGTGGGGACGGGTCTCGAGACCGAGCCGGAGGGGCGGGGCTGCTCGAGTGAGAAGGGGCGGGGCAAGCAGCAGGGGGCGGGGCGGCGGAGCGCAGCCCGGGAATGGCCCTGGCGCTGGGGCAGCGCGCGGGAGGGAGCCCGGCCCGCCGCTGCCCGGAGCTTGGGGGGGTGGGCAAGCGGCCGCGAGGCGGCGGGAAGCAGTCGCTGCTCTAGTCGGGTGGCCGGGCTGTCCCCGGGGGGCGGGGGGCTCGGATCAGGGGCATCACGTGGAACTGCGCCCTCAGTGGCCGGCCCGCGCGCTTTGTGCGGCCTGGCTTTCGCAAAGTGCACAATCCGGTTGGGAGCCTCCGTTTTCGGGTGCCCAACATGAGACACGTTAAAGGGGGTCTGGCCTTCAGACAGCGCCGAGCCGCCACCTGCTGCAAATCAGACTCCGGAGAGGTGTCGCAAGTTGGACACCCTCATGTACGGTTTTGTTTTTTTTAAATATTAATAATGTGGAGAAGGTGGAATGCTGCGCAGGATGTTGCCTTGGCCTTACATCATACGCTCTAAACAGAGTCGGACCTAGTCATGCCCTATTTGCATTTAATTATAGCCAGTGGTGAGCTGGAGCCTGTTCGCGGGAACCGGTTGTTAAATTTTGAAGCAGTTTTAGAACCGGTTGTTAACGCGCTTCCCTGCAGGGGGCGCTGAGGCTTTAATGGGATCTGACTGGGAAGTGATGTAATTCCTCCTCCAGCCACCGGGGGTGCTGAGCTAAGGGAGCCATGTGGGCTGCCGCCTGGCCCTGGGCATGAACCCTGTTGCTGCTGCTGGTCCCCTGGCCCTGGGGCTCCCGCTGCTGCCTGGTGGGTCCCCGACTGCTGGGCCTGGGCTGCGTCCTGCTGCTCTCCTCGTGGGTACCCACCACCCTGCCCGCAGCCACCCCCTGCCTCCAGCCACCCCCGCACCTCCTGCCTGCAGCCAGCCCCTGTCTCCAGCCGCACCCTGCACCCCCTGCCTGCAGCCAGCCCCTGCTTCCAGCCACCCCTGCACCTCCTGCCTGCAGCCAGCCCCCGTCTCCAGCCACCCCCTGCCCGCAGCCAGCCCCTGCCGCACGCATGTGAAAAGGAGCTCATTTCTAGTTCAGGCCCATCTTTTTAAAAAAGAACTTTAGGCAGGGTTAACATACATCCGTATTTTCGCGGATAGGTCAGGCTTTTTGGTTCTTAAATTGCCGTCCAGGAGGAATTTTTAAATGTTAACATTTAAAATGTTTTAACATTTAAAAATTCCTCCTGGGAAAATACGGATGTATGGTAACCCTGTTGGTACAAAAAATACATACTGGGGCACATCCCTTAAATCAGAACTTTTTATAGGGAACCGGTTGTTAAGATTTTGGCAGCTCATCACTGATTATAGCCTAAGGCGGCAAACCGACAAGCAAGAGGCAAAAGAAAGGAAAATATCTGCCTCAAGTGTTGAAGCAAACTAGTGAAAATAAGGAACCAGTGAGTAACTGGTTTCATTTTCAAAATGTATTATTATTAAATATTTATGTTACCTTTGTCATAATTTAATGAACATATTTTAAAAGATAATTTGGAAAAGCAGAACATGGATGGGTAATTATTTTTAATTTTAGGATTGTGCCTCTCTAATGTGATAGAATTCTTTGAATACATCAACAGAATAATAGATGGAGAACCAGCTGACAGTTTTATTTGGACTTTCCCAAAGTGCCTTTGACACAATTCCTCACAGACTTTTAAAGAATCTGAGTAGCAAAGGCTCCATCCTAGGCCAGGATTATCTAGTTAACATATGTTTAATAATCTGAAAAATGTGAAATATTTGCAAATGACACAAAATTATTTAGGATAGTGAACACTAGAGAAAACTGCAAGGTATTTCTAAAGTTCCTGTCAAAGGCAGGTAAATAGGCAGCAAAATGGCAGATAAGATTCTGTGTTGACAAATTCAAGATAATACACATCAGAAGAAATTATATGAACTGATACATATGTTTGGCATCTAAATTAACTACAATCACTGAGAAAAAAAACCTGGATATCACTGTGGAGAGTTCAATAAACAATTCTGCTCAATGTGTAGTCAAACAAACAAATGAAAATATTATGCCATCATATAAATAAGTGATATTTCCTGACTAAAGAATGCAGAATCAGGCCCAAGGTATCCTGTACATGTGCAACATAAAATGTAACATCACTTTTTTTTTAAGTAAGATAAATATCACAGCTCTATGTCTTATTTTAAAGTGTACTGCAATTTAATTCCATGTAAAATGCATGTAGTATTAATGGAGGATATTCTATACATTGAAGATGTGAGACTGAAACATTATCTAACTTACCTTCTTTCATTCAATAGACCTCACTAAATTAAACTAACTGGGACATTGATAGTGAATTACTGAATTTTGCAATTTAGTAAGTAAGAATAATACAACATAAATGTACTTTGTCTGTAAATGAAGTGTTTTGTAATTTGACTCTTATAGCACTCTCCTATTAAATCTTTGCTAAGAAGCAGGAAGTGGACCACTGGGGGAGGTAAGGGGTTTCCAGGCTAGTTAAATGCAAATTAACAAATTTCTCCTCTACTTTTATTTGCATGCATTGGCTTAGTTCAGCAGTTCCCAGTGTTCTGCCTATTAAAGTTTACTACAAATTCATCTGTATTAATAATGAGAAGAAAGTATGTTTCAGTGGACAGGAAACTATATTAAGAGTCAGAGGATCTGGGTTCTGTTTCCATCTCTCCCACTAACCTGCTTTGTGATCTCCAACAAGTCACTTCATTTCTGTGCCTCAGTTTCCCCACATGTAAAATGGGGATGATGATACCTGACCTCCTTTCTGTAGCACTTTGAGAGCTATAGATAAAAAGTGCTAAATAAAGTACAGCTAATAAAGCATACTGTAGATATTTTAGATTGGCACTCAAAATATTCATAATAGAGAACTTAGATGTTGGTGAATCAGACGTATTTCTATTTAGCTGCGGAGCTGACAAGGTTTTAGAATCAAAGGGGAGGGCAACTTGATAAATTTCTTTTTCTTGAGCAGGTTAAATATTTGTCCTCCTCTGGAGCCATCTTTTAAACGTTTTAGCTGAGCCAGAAAGATGGACTGCACTCTTTATATGGGTACTTTCTAACTATCCTGTCACAGTATATTTTAGAGCTTGGTCATTTGGTTCCCAAGTACAACAAATATAACGTCAATCTCTGGTGTCACACAGCACTGCTTAATGACACAGATACTTTCTTCACTTGGTGCTGAAGAGCTCTTCTAATAGTCATATGTAAACAACACAAAAATATTATACATTGCAGAGGTTTTGTTGATTGATCATTTGTTTTATTTACAGGCTTGCTACAGTGTTTAGCACTGTAATATCTGAGCGCCTATATAAATTATATGTGCAATAAAAGTTTTCTATAAATAATACGTTTTATATACATTTAATGCTTTTAAGAATTAAGGCAGAAAATGTTTGTATAGTTCACCTTTCACATACAAGATCCGTTACTGTAATGCTAAGTAAAGTGTACTAGTTTATGAAGCTTCAAACTTTCATTCAATAAAATTAAAGTACACAGTACTTATAAACTAACATACATCAATATGCATTATACAAATATCAATATCAAAATGTTAGGTTTTTCCATTATAACAATCTTATCAGTATCAAACTTTCATCTACATGGATATGATACAGTTCAACTGAAAATTATTGATGTTATTGTAATCACAAAGTAATATAATGGAACAAATTACTAGTTTATTATAGCATTTGTTTTTATTAGTGACTACTTTATCCTTTGAAAATTCAGTGTTCTGTAACACAGACCATTGGTTTGTCAATTATGCAGGATTTTTATACCTACAGTAGAGCATTCTTTGTACAACGGGGAGAGTATTAGTTGTGTATTGCTTATAAGTACTACTTTTTGTGATTATTAAAAGTCCAAGTTTATTTTTTTAAATGTCTTTTTTTTTTAAATGGTGGTTCCATTTTCTTTCTATTTTGTTCATATGATCAGATTTGGGAAACATTTGGTTTTTACATTTTTAAATTGTAGAAGAATTTACAGTAACAGGTGAAAATTTTGTGGTAATCACTGATGCCTTGTAAAACAGTGTGTTACTGTGACAGAGAATCACTTGTACAGTTTAGTAAAGTACATTACAGTTCTAATTATATGTCTTGAACAACTTAAGAAAAGAAACATTCTCCAAGTCAAAATAAAAGACTCTATTTTCTATCTGTGAATATACAAAAAGTCTCTTCTCTTGAAATACTGCAAATTGCATAGTTTTAGATTCTGACCATATTCACATTGCTCTGAACTTTACCAACAAAGTAGATATCCACTGTAAATTCTAAATCAGTCTGTCTGTAGGAGACAGGAACTAGAGTTACTAACAGTCCTTTCTATCCTCAAAAGAGTGGTTGTCATCATTATTGCAATCCAATTAATTATAGCTAAATTTACTGTCTCAGCCACACAAACTGTATTTTTCATTAGTGAAGCAATGCAATGTGCAGTTTTACAAGTAATTCTGAAATAGGAGCAAAACAGTTATATCGTTTTTTGACCTCACATCTTGGAAAGGCTAACAGAGAAAAAGAAACCCTTGATCTAGCTCATGGCAGTAAAGAGATGAATTGCAACATTCAGTTATTGCCTTAAGAAGTTGACAATATTATCAGTAAAACCATGGTTCTCCCTGTCTACTGCTTAGTGTTAGTCACAGAATTTGGAGGGGGGAAAGATACAGAAAGAAAATACAATGTGAGCAAATATTTTAACATGAAAGTATTTATGGAGAAATGAATTTATTTATAGAAGCTCCTCAAAAGATGGAGAAAATGTTAGGGAAAGTAGGCCTGATTAGTCATGCCCAGTGGGAGAAGGATTTCAGCTGTGAAGTGTTCTGTACAGAGATCTTGGTTAAGTTACAAATAGACTGCTTGATCATAGTTAACTGCTGCTGGCTAATACATCCACATCATGCAAACTCGCAATGAGGCCCACTCTTCTAAGACAACTAAATTCTGGTTCCAACTCTTAATTGAATACCCTTTGTAAATCCACAAATAAATGACGGCTGTCAAGCGATTAAAAAAATTAATCGCGATTAATCGCATTGTTAAACAATAATAGAATACCGTTTATTTAAATATTTTTGATGTTTTCTACATTTTCAAATATATTGATTTAAATTACAACACAGAATACAAAGTGTACAGTGCTCACTTAATATTTATTTTTTATTAAAAGTATTTGCACTGTAAAAAAAACAAAGAAATAGTATTTTTCAATTCAGCTAATACGAATACTGTAATGCAATCTCTTTATCATGAAAGTTGAACTTACAAATGTAGAATTACGTACAAAAAAACCTGAATCCAAAAATAAAACAATGTAAAATTTTAGAGTCTGCAAGTCTACTCAGTCCTACTTCTTGTTCAGCCAATCACTCAGACAAACAAGTTTGTTTACATTTGCAGGAGATAATGCTGTCTGCCTATTGCTTACAGTGTTACTGGAAAGTGAGAACAGGTGTACTGATAGGATTGTTGTAGCTGGCGTCGCAAGATATTTATGTGCTAAAGATTCATATGACCCTTCATGCTGCAACCACCATTCCAGTGGACGTGCATCCATGCTGATGACAGGTTCTGCTCGATAACTATCAAAAGCAGTGCGGACCAATGCATGCTCATTTTCATTATCTGAGTCCGATGCCACCAGCAGAAGGTTGATTTTCCTTTTTGGTGGTTTGGGTTCTGTAGTTTCCGCATCAGAGTGTTGCTCTTTTAAGACTTCTGAAAGCATGCTCCACACCTCGTCCCTCTCAGATTTTGGAAGGCACTTCAGATTCTTAAACCTTGGGTCGAGTGCTGTAGCTATCTTTAGAAATCTCACATTGGTACCTTCTTTGCGTTTTGTGAAATCTGCAGGGAAAGTGTCCTTAAAATGAACACCATGTACTGGGTCATCATCTGAGACTGCTATAACATGAAATATATGTCAGAATGCAGGTAAAACAGAGCAGGAGACATACAATTCTCCCCCCAAGGAATTCAGTCATAAATTTAATTAACACATTTTTTTAACGAGCATCATCAGCATGGAAGCATGTCCTCTGGAATGGTTGCCGAAGCATGAAGGGGCATACAAATGTTTAGCATATCTGGCAAGTAGATACCATGCAATGCCGGCTACAAAAATGTCACCAAATGCCCGTTCTCACTTTCTGGTGACGTAAATGAGAAGAGGGCAGCATTATCTCCTGTAAATGCAAACAAACTTGTTTGTCTTAGCGATTGGCTGAACAAGAAGTAGGACTGAGTGAACTTATAGGCGCTGAAGTTTTATGTTGTTTTGTTTTTGAATGCAGGTATCTAACCAAAAAAAAAAATCACATTTGTAAATTGCACTTTCACAACAAAGAGCTTGCATGCACTACAGTACTTGTATGAGGTGAATTGAAAAATACTATTTCTTTTGTTTATCATTTTTACAGTGCAAATATTTGTAATAAAAATTATACAATTTGATTTCAATTACAACACAGAATACAGTATATGTGAAAATGTAGAAAAAACATCCAAAATATTTAATAAATTTCAATTGGCATTCTATTGTTTAACAGTGCGATTAAAACTGCGATTAATCGCGATTAATTTTTTTAATCGTGATTAATGTTTTTGAGTTAATCGTGTGAGTTAACTGCAATTAATTGACAGCCCTAAAATACAGGCCTACACCAGTCAAAAGCGAGGACATTCAGAATTAAGCCTGAATCACCTTTCTCAGCCCACACCAACGTTACCTAGGTAATTGTCTGAGTTTCCAATTTGAGCTACTCTCTGAGAGTACCTTTCTTGGACAATTTCCAGGACTGGCAACATTTTTGAAGGGGTAATTTCACAATCTCCCACAACATTTATGACTGGTAGGTGTAAATTACCTTCAGCATGCCTTCATGTAAAAGTAGGTTATAAACAACATACAACGAGTAGGGTAGGTCCCAGATATCTAACATATGGCTTCATGTTTAACTGAATGGCTGAAAACTTAGGTGAAAGTTTGTTGGTAAACTCCTTGGACTCATTAATGACAGGCCTGGTAAAGAGAAGAGATACAGTAAAGGGGCAGACTGTGGTATTAGCAGCCACTGCAGAGATATTGGAGATGAGGGGCACTGCACGAGTGGCAGTACCTGGTAGCACTCTGCATATGGAAAAGAGAGGCAAGCAGAATGCCACCAGGTTCGCTAGGGAAAGGCAATCACAGAGAAGGAACAACTCCACCCATTGCCAGCCTTGAAACAGCAGCTGAGGCAAAATGAGGTCATGGCATCACCTCTCTTTTAGGTTGTATAGTTCAGCGGCTCTCAACCACTGCAGATATGTACCCCTTTCAGGAGTATGTACCCCTACTGTACCCTTTTCAGGAGTCTGATTTGTGTTCTGTGCCCCCAAGTTTCACCTCACTTAAAAACTACTTGCTTACACAATCAGACATAAAAATACAAAAGTGTCACAGCATACTATTGCTGAAAAATTGCTTACTTTCTCATTTTTACCATATAATTATAAAATAAATCAATTGGAATACAAGTATTGTACTTACATTTCAGTGTATGGTATATAGAGCATAAGTCATTGTCTGTATGAAGGTTTCAGAGTAGCAGCCGTGTTAGTCTGTATTCGCAAAAAGAAAAGGAGGACTTGTGGCACCTTAGAGACTAACCAATTTATTAGCTCACGAAAGCTCATGCTCAAATAAATTGGTTAGTCTCTAAGGTGCCACAAGTCCTCCTTTTCTTTTTGTCTGTATGAAATTTTAGTTAGTACCGACTTCACTAGTGCTTTTATGTACCCTGTTGTAAAACTAGGCAAATATCTAGAATAGTTGATGTACCGCCTGGAAGACCTCTGAGTACCTCCAGGGGTACACGTACCTCTGGCTGAGAGCCACTGGTCTAGTTCTACTGGCGGCACTAAGACCTTTCTCCTTGCACCAAGATTCTGGCTGCCCCTTGTGCAGGAGCCAGAGGGATTGCTTCCTGGTCCTTCTTCTCCACCCATGGCACACTCACGAAAGAGCAGTTAGAATCTGGCCCATTGGTGGTTTTGAGTTTCTTATTCTGTGGGGCAAAAACTGCAGCCTGTAGGCTGAATGTGGCCAGTTGTTGGCCCACCAGATTCTGCAGAATTTAAACTTTCATTTAAAATAAATATGTTCCTAGCCTGTCTGGCTGTAAAGAAACCCTAACTGATGAGGATTTGATGTAGCTGTTTCACCATTGGATAGTGCAAAAAACCTGACATGGAATTTTGCTAAATTTTAACATTTTCCTTTAGGCTGAGAACAAAGATAATTTTTAGTCCAAAGGGCAATTATTGTGTGGGGGGGATTGTGTTACAGAAAGCCATGCACATCTGAAAATAAAGTTTTATAATGCAAATGTCTCCTCAAAAATAAATAAAACATAGGTACTACAATATTGTAACATATACTGTATATATCATATGGGGAAATGATTGAGCTTCCTCTCCATACATCTCTTAGGAGTCTTCTTCCTTCGGGCTTGAAAGCATGATTGAAAAACAGAGCAATAGAAAAGCTATCTCCCTCACTCTACCGCATACAGTGCTAGACTTTCAGTTTAGTTCTGCAGGTGTAGCAGCTCAAAGCAAGACTGAAACACATGCAAAAAAATGGTATCTTTTCAGCATATTTAGGACAAACAGAGCATTCACAGCTAATTTTAAGCAGCCTTCAGAATGCAGTATAACACCTATGAACTCACTCACACTTAATTCACTTCAGTCTGGTATTTTTAGAAATCATCATGCAATTCAGCAGTACTCCAGCCTATAACTTTTTTGTAATGGATGACTCAGCTCTACTTCCCATTTTTATTTATAATTAGCTTGTAGGCTTTGCCTACACACAAAAGTTGTATGAATTTAACAAAACTGGTTTAAAAACCAAATTAAATAAGTGCAACCCCCTTGTGCGGTCCCCTTAAATCAGTTTAAGAGTCCAGTATGTCAGTTGCCTGACAATGGGTCACAGTTTAGTGGGCATGAGTTTAAGCAGTTTGCAGTGAAGTATGGGTTTAGACATATAGCCGCTACTCCCCGTTGTCCCCGATCCAATCAGTTGGTGAAAAATGGTGTGAAAATAATAAAAGTGCTGATAACTGTTAAATTACAGAATGCCAGCAGTGAAGCCTGTGTTGTCACTTGCTGATAGTTTGTTCAATAGAAAACTCAAAACAAGAACGCCTGCACTGTTAAAAATTAATGTCAGTCACAGGGCGGGGGTTTGCAGATGGTTTAGGCAAAAATTATATCGTTTGGGATCCCAGGAACTCCCGCCACTTCTTGAAAATGATGCTGTGCATCTGTGTGATGGGAAACAGTGGTGACAAACAGCAGTGATTGCCCTGCGGTGATGTGAGCTTCTCCGGTTTTTGGGGTGACAAAGAGATGACACCTTTTACAAGTCCCAGAAAGGAGGGAGATAAGTACAATGACTCTGCCATTTTCACCAAGAGGGTCTCTAACAAGCACAAACCACAGCAGGTTGAGGCATTGGAGCTCCAGAACATGGAACAACCAGAACAAGTGGGCTTGCTGCCTCCTGACAGCAGTAGGGTTGAAGTACCAGGGGAGGCCCATGCAATAGTGCAGGGCACCTTAAAGAGTAATTGAACGTTGTAAGTACATGTAGTTATTATATTGGCGAAAAGTATTTGTAATTGTGTGTTATATTAATGTTAAGTTTTAAGTGTTACTGTTATTAAGGTTTGGCTTAAAATGGAAGACATAGAATTGGGGACTGCTCTCAATAAATATATCAGAGGGATAAATACCGGAGAGGGAGAGGAATTATTTAAGCTCAGTACCAATGTGGACACAAGAACAAATGGATATAAACTGGCCATTGGGAAGTTTAGACTTGAAATTAGACGAAGGTTTCTAACCATCAGAGGAGTGAAGTTTTGGAATAGCCTTCCAAGGGAAGCAGTGGGGGCAAAAGATCTATCTGGCTTTAAGATTAAACTTGATAAGTTTATGGAGGAGATGGTATGATGGGATAACATGATTTTGGCAATTAATAGATCTTTAAATATTCGTGATAAATAGGCCCAATGGCCTGTGAGGGGATGTTAGATGGGGTGGGATCTGAGTTACCCAGGAAAGAATTTTCTGTAGTATCTGGCTGGTGAATCTTGCCCATATGCTCAGGGTTTAGCTGATCGCCATATTTGGGGTCGGGAAGGAATTTTCCTCCAGGGCAGATTCGAAGAGGCCCTGGAGGTTTTTCGCCTTCCTCTGTAGCATGGGGCACGGGTCACTTGCTGGAGGATTCTCTGCTCCTTGAAGTCTTTAAACCACGATTTGAGGACTTCAATAGCTCAGACATAGGTGAGAGGTTTTTCGCAGGAGTGGGTGGGTGAGATTCTGTGGCCTGCGTTGTGCAGGAGGTCAGACTAGATGATCATAATGGTCCCTTCTGACCTTAGTATCTATGAATCTATGACTGTGTCTTTACAGCTGAGCTTCCCAGGCCGAGAGTCTTTCTTGGTGGGGCACTGTGAAACTCTTGCAGTTATGCACAGCCAGTTGAAACTAGACACAGAACAAAGCAGAGCTTTGGCAAACTCCTTAAGTACTGAATGATCTGTAAGCACCACAGCTGTGAGGAGAATGTTGTATCACTGCTCTCTTGGAGCATATATATTCCATACGGGGAGCAATATGTTTTTCTCTCCTTTTCATTCAGCCTCAACCCAGGCATGTCATTTTTCTTTCATAATAGGCATCATAGAAGCCCGCCACTTCATTGATTCAGTAATACACCAGCCAACTCCATCCTATCCATTTCTTTCTTCACCTTGGGATCCCTGCCCTCCTGCCCGCTGTACTAGTGCAGTGGTTTTCAACCTGAGGTATGCAGACTATGTCTAAGGTCCACAAAAGGTTGGCATTACCATAGAACAGTGGTTTTCAGCCTGTGGTCTGCGGACCCCTGGGGGTCCGCAGACTATGTCTAAGATTTCTAAAGGAATCCTCACCTCCATTTGAAATTTTTTAGGGGTCTGCAAATGAAAAAAGGTCGAAAACCACTGTGCTAGTGCATAGTGCATGGCTTTGTCTTTGTGCAGGATCTGTATTGGTTCTCCTTTAAGCAGGGATTTTTTTACCAAACACTATTTCAGCTTCCTTTATGCCTTGTATGCGGTACATCTTAATGGCTGTGGTTTAGTCTAGAAGGCTACTTACAGTGGCCCAATAATGACAAAGGTGTCACACACCTGGCCTTCAGAGCTAGTAAAGACTTTGAATTGACCAGACAAATTATTTGGCTTCCTGGGTTACTGAACACTATCTTGGGCTGCTTCAGCTGAGAGCTAGACTCATCTGCTTAAAATCTCTTTAAAATTCAGACATTTGTGCCACTGAATCAATTTTAAATTTAACAATAATATTGCAAATGTTGAGATTAATAACTGGTCATTTGTATTTCATCATGAATTTAAAGTGTGTTCCCTAAACTGCACTGTCTGATTTTTAAAATGAAGTGTTTGAATAAGCTCTATCACTACAGTGAGGAGGAAGGGAACATAATCTCCCCAGTTGCTTCCAACTGCTTTCCTCCCAGCTCCAAGAGCAATTCTGCCTGAGCCAGGAGAGCTCTGACCAGCTGTTTTCCCTTCCCTGCTGCAGCTGCTCAGCAGCTCCCCCAGGGGCCAAGTGCTGCATCACAGGGGAAGGACGAAACTAGCTCTGGATCAGTGGTTCTCAACATGCAGCCCAATCAGCACCCAGCTGCAGCCCATGTGACATCCTCAGGGCCATAGAGGTACTGTATGGTGGATGCATATAGTGTGTATGGTGGATGCATATAGTACATAGTGTGGATGCAGCCCACATAGCACACAGAGAGCAGCATATGCAGCCCACAATAGTAAATAGGTTGAGAACCACTGTCCATTGCTTGTTTCCCTGCCAGGCTCTGAGACATACAAGAACAGCAGACCTATTTGGTCCCCATGTTTATGATGGATCCCCAAATGGGATCCATCTGTTCAACCAAAAGAGCAGCCCCCTTTACAGAGCAGAAGGACCAGAAAAAAATAAGGGGATGAACTAATTCCTGGAGACAACAAGTGAAAAAAATAGGAAGGGAATCAGGATAGGCATTTCACTGGCTCTCCCTGAGCCTAGGGGAACACCTGCCAATTGATAGTGTCCCTCCCCTACACAGCTCCCCCCGGGACAGCCTACAGGAGGGTAGGGTTGCCAACTTTGTAATATTTAAAAAACAGATATTCCAGCAGGTGTGCTGCAACCTCCCCTGCTCCACATCTTCCCCAAAGCCCCGCCCCCATTCAGTCCTCTTCCACCCTCCCCCCGTTGCTTGCTGCTCTTTCCTCCCCTTCCCACCCCCGCCCGGGTCGGGAGGGACTTGCCTGCAGAGCCAGGACTGGGAGCTGCAGCTGCCCAACACAGGCAGGAGTCAGCCCTGGATGAGTAGGGGATGGCCGCAGGTGATGATCCAGTGCCTCCCCGCCTCCCCCACCCACAGTAACCAGACTTTTGCTGTCAGATCTACTGATCAGACACAGTCAGGTTCCCTTTTCTTCTGGACTATTTGGTCGAAAACTGGACACCTGGCTACATAGGCGCCAACTTCTCCTGGTGCTGGTGGGTGCTCGACCCTCCTCCGCCCTGACTCCACCCGTGCCCCGTCCCCTCCCACCCCTGCCCTGCCCCATTCCAACCCCTACCCAAAAGTCACTGCCCCAACTCCGCCCCCTCCCTGCCCCATTGAACACCTTCCCCAAATCCCCCCCTCTTCCTCATCTCCTTCCCTGAGCGCGCTGCGTTGCCGCTCCTCCCCCCCGGAGCTTGTTACGCCACAAAACAGCTGTTTTGCAGCGGCAAGCGCTGGGAGGAGAAGCGGAGACATGACACGCTCAGGGGAGGGGGAGGAGGTGAGGTGAACTGGGGCGGGGCGGGGAGCTTAGCTGTCGGTGGGTGCAGAGCACCCACCAATTTTTCCCCGTGGGTGCTCCAGCCCCGGAGCACCCACGTCGTCGGCACCTATGCCTGGCTACCCTGGGGGAAAAGAAGAGACGCTGAGAACAAACAGCCAGCTATGGCTCTTTGATTCTCTGCCCCAGCCCTGTCACAAGTTAGAGGGATCTGCTCTAACTTGTGCTGCTCGCAGGGACCACACACCAGCTGGGGATAGGCACTCCCACTCCCTGTGTCTGACATGCCGCTCCCCATCTCAACACTCCTCTGGCACCAGCCAGGGACTGCAGGCCGGGAGACATAGGAATAAGACACACTGTCTCTGCACTCTGGACCCTCGTATTCTGAGGGAATCTCCATCAGGTGATCGTAGGTTGTTTTTGCTCCAAGGAAGCAGAACATGGAAGAGAATCTGCCGCAAAGTATTGATTTCAGTTCCTTGAGACTTTTGAAATAATGTGTTTGGCCCTGAGGCTGAAGAGGTTGATACCACTGAGATAGATATTAAAAACAAAACAACAGGAACTTGAACACAGGGGGCCTTGATTTTGATCTGTTACACCAGCATAAATCCAGATAATGCTGTTACTGTGGATCTACACCTGTGTAATATCAGAATCAGGCCCAAAATACTGTAATAAAAAAATTAAGGTTGAAACAAAACCCAAGACAAGTAACGGGATTCTAAATAAGGGCTGAGATGTCACTCTGAACTGTGCCTTCATTTTCCCCCACACAAAACTTGTCTGTCAGAGAAGCTCCCAACTTATTATTATTTGTATTATGGAAATACCTATAGGACTGAATCAAGACTGGGACCCCATTGTGCTAGGCACTGTATACACACATGGCACTGATACACAATCACTGTGGAAATATGTCTCCAGTGTGGGATAAATGTATGAACAGCTAATATTATTTTGCACATCTCTTGAACTACAGTTTTTTTGTATAAGGATATGCAGGAGTGAAGACCCTGGGTCATGTGGCAACAGTAATATAGAGAGCCTGAAGGTGCATAGGCCTGGCATAAATATATTTCTCACAGTTTCAGCTAACGCAGCATTTTGCTGCAGGAAGACGTATGGAGGGAATCTGGAAAAAGATAGTTTCGTTTAAGATAATAAGGAAAGAAAACTAGTTAGGAACAACTGAAAGAATGAGAGCAGCTAGGTGGGTAACAGTGACATTTGAGTAAGTGTAGCACATTAAGAACCTGTAGAACAGCAAGAAGTGAGTGAATGTTGGAGCTAATTTACTTCAGAAGCAGCAAGAGAACCGTGTGATCTGTTTATGATGGCCCATGCCTTGGAAGGATTGCTACAAATTGTGGCAAAGAAATCTTGACATAGGAAAACAGGCTTGTCATACGGGAAAAGGGAAGAAAGTTGGAGAAATGAACAAGTTGTAGGCAGCAAGATGGGATATTGGGTACATCTAAATTGTGAAGGAAGAAACAATACATGGCTGGTCATAATTCAGGAGGTTAAAAAGACAAATGAGAGTGAAATCTACTTCGGAAACTAGAAGTTAGACTTCTGGAAGATTATGATTTAAGGGAAATTTCTAAAAGGTGCAATTTATAAAATCTATCACCAAAGCCAGAGACCTAGTAACATTTGTATTTGTGATTCAGACATTACATTTTCAAATGAATGTATTAAAAAAAAATCTGAATTTAAAGGGTTACAGCTAGGGAAACAATTGTTTAGAACTTCTGGTCCTTGGTAATTCAAGGATGGGGTTCTCTATAATTACTGCTTTGGCCCAAGAACAAAGGGGTCAAGAGTCTGATTTGAGAAAACATTTGTTGTACGTCTTCACTACCCACCAGATCGGATTGGCAGGTAGTGATCGGATCGGATCGGTGGGTAGTGATCAATCTATCGGGAATCAATTTATCGTGTCTCGTCTAGATGCAATAAATCGATCCCCGAATCAACACCCGTACTCCACCTCAGCAGGAGGAGTAAGCAGAGTCGACGGGGGAGCTGCCGCGGTCGACTCGCCACCGTGAGGATGGCCAGATAAGTCGAACTAAGATACTTCAACTTCAGCTACACGAATAGCGTAGCTGAAGTTGCGTATCTTAGTTCGACACCCCCCGCCTCCCGCCAGTGTAGCCCAGGCCAAATCAGGATGAAGATTAAAATTCAAGAAACACAAAAGTCTTCTTCTAGGGCCTGATCCTGCATTCCATGCACACCCAAAACTCCTATTTGCTTCAGTAGGTGCACAAGGAATATAGGACTGGGTCCTATGTTACTGCCAAAGTTGCTCTGCTGCCATGCAAGGGCAGAGGTGACAAAGAATTTCTTAAGCATTGGGTTAGGAATTAAGGTGCTGTATATATGTTCAAAAATTATTCTTCTGAACCAGTAGTTCTCAAACTATGGGGAGGGCCTCCCAAGGGAGGCACAGGAATGTGTCAAGGGAGGCACAAGCTCTATGCTTTTTTTTATTATTAAGGGCTTTGGCTGTCAGCCCTGGGTGGCTGGGGCTTGTGCAGAAGGGCCATTCACACCCAGGAGGTGGAGATAAAGGGGACAGCCAGAGCCCCACCACCCAGGCTTGGGCTCTCTCTTCTCCCCCGCCCCGCACCCAATCCCTCACTGGGAGGCAGCCCGGGCTCAGGGTCTCCTTCCCTCCCCCCACAATCCCACACCTGTCAGTGGTGAGGCTCTGGCTGTTCAGCCCAGGAGTAGCAGCAGCAGTGCAGAAGTAAGGGTGGCAATCGGGCACTAAGTCTGCTGTGAAAAGTGGTACTGTTCACATTGCACCCTTACTTCTGTGGTGCTGCAGCGCTGCCTTCAGAGCTGGGAGCCCGGCCAGCAGTCCAGTTGTCTGTGTACTGGGGGGAAACTATAGACACAAAGAAGGGCCCGATCAAATAAGTTTGAGAAACACTGTTCTAAAAAAACGGGGATCCTGCAGTTTCATTCACTTCCAGTGGTTTAAGTACATTAAAAGAGGAGGAGGAGGAGGAGTTCTAACTGCACCGGCCAAAAAAAAATAAAATAAAAGAAGAAGAGGAGCACTGCTTATCTAAGCTAGGGAGAGAAAGGGGAGCTCCTCTCTGCTTTAGAAAAGGAATGGGAGTTATACCCACTTCCATTCTGTCCAGAGTCCCCTTACTTTAACACCTGTATATTTCATTTGTGGATAGCTACTGCAATTACTAGTGGGGTATGCCACCTTTGATCCTTAATGGTTTACAGTGCTTCACCCATTTCTGTAACGTTCCTGAGGAGCAGAGTGATCTTAGAGGCCTACAGATCATATAACCCAAAGGGGTCCCATACAGCACTCCTCTCATTCTCTGAAACTTCAGGGGTACTTATCCAGGGTGAGTTGGGATAGATAGAGAAGAGGAAATACAGATTCAGTGGTGACTACCTGGAGACACATAGATCCATGTGGTATAAAGGATTTAAAAATACAATTAGGGTGAAATATCAAGCACACTAAAATAATGGTAACTAGATGCAGAGGCAGTGTCAAGTAGTTTGAGACATAATAGTGACCTGGTTTTATTTTAATATTCCAGTGTTTAGGTTAGGTCTGCTACTAATGCAGGCCAGGAGTGTTGTGTTCAGGGGTTCTCCCTTGCTTCCCTGGGTCAGTGGAGCTCAAACAGTGGAGCTCAGCCCACCCACCAACTTGTAGGGACAATGCTGGTTCCTCAGATTATGGAGCTGAAAAGGCTTTCATCTTGCCATTTGGAAAAAGAACATTGTAATCATAGCTGTCAGACAAGACATAGGAATGATGGGTTAAAATGATGGTTCAGAGAGTGAAAGATTCTCAGCACTTTATTTATAGACTAGCTTTAAATTAGATAAGAACACAAAGGTAATATGTGATCAGATAGCTGAGCATGGTCACCCACCTTCATAAACCATAGTAAGTCAGACTTGTGAAGTCATCATCTCTTCGAAGTTTGTGAATGTGAAATTACTTATGATTTGATCAGTCTCTGACTGAGAAAAAGAGAGACAAGGTGGGTGAGGTAGTATCGTTTATTGGACCAACTTCTGTTGGTGAGAGAGACAAGCTTTCGAGCCACACAGAGCTCTTCTTCAGGTCTGGGAAAGGTATTCCCAGTGTCACAGCTACGTGCAAGGTGGAACAGGTTGTTTAGTGTAAGCAGTTAGTATATATTATAAGCAGAGGCGGATTAAGATTTACTGGGGCTTAGGGTTGCCAACTTTCTAGTCACACAAAACCGAACACCCTAGCCCCACCCCTTCCCCAAGGCCTCACCCCTGCCCCGCCCCTTCCCTGAGGCCCTGCCCCCCACTCATTACATTCCCTCTCCCTCAATGGCTTGCTCTCCCCCAACCCTCACTCATTTTCATTGGGCTGGAGCAGGGGGTTGGGGTGCAGGAGGGGGTGAGGGCTCTAACTGGGGATGTGGGCTCTGAGGTGGGGCCAGAAATAAGGGGTTCAGGCTGCAGGAAGGGGCTGGGGCAGGGAGTTGGGGTGTGGGAAGGAGTGTGGGGTGTGGGAAGGAGGGATCTGGTTGGGGATGCAGGCGCTGGGGTGGGGCTGGGGATGAGGGATTTGGGGTGCAGGAAGGGGCACCAGGCTAGGGAGTGGGGCCAAGGGATTCAGAGTGCAGGACGGGGCTTCAGGTTGAGGCAGGGGGTTGGGGTGTGGGAACGGGTGAGGGCTCTGGGCTGGGGCCAGGGATGAGAAGCTCAGGGTGTGGGAGGGGGTTCTGGGCTGAGGCAGGAGTGCAGGGGGGAGGTGAGGGCTCTGGACTGGGGGGTGAAGGCTCTGGGGTGGGGGTGGGGATGAGGGGTTTGGGGTGCAGGAGGGAATTCCAGGTTGGGGGTGCTCAGGGCTGGGGCAGGGGTTTGGGGCGTGGGCTTACCTCGGGCAGCTCCCAGTCAGTGGCACAGCGGGGGAGGGGGGAAGGGGGGGCTAAGGCAGGCTGCCTGCCTGTCCTGGCACCATACTGCCCGAGCCCCAGAAACAGCCAGCAGGTCCAGGTCATAGGCGGGGGGGCAGGAGGTTCCTCTCGCTGCTCCCACCTGCAGGCACCGCCCCCCAGCTCCCATTGGCCAGTTCCTGTCCAATGGTCTGCAGAGCCAGTGCTCAGGGAGAGGCAGCATGCAGAGCCCTGTGGCCCCGCCCCCGCCTAGGAGCTGGACAGGTAGGGACTAGCCTGCTTTAGCGCCACAGCGTCACGGAGCGGACATTTAATGGCCAAAAAGGGATTCAGGGGGCAGAGCTCCATATGTGGGAGGGGGAGAGAGGGACCCGGGGGTTCCCTAGAAGGCAAGATCTGTTTACAGATACAGGGAGCAAAGGAACAGTGTGTGCATATATATATATATATATATTATTGTTATTATTATTATTATTATTATTATTATTTTTATTTTTTAAAGAGAAGGGGGAATTTTGGCTGCCTAAAAGGTCCATTCAAATAAGGAAGGAATGAAGCTAAGTGAGGGTGAGAGGGGAGCAGAGAAAACCTAAGACAGCTTATATATAATGTACTGGGCTGGCTGGAAATTTTTTTTTTTTAAAACAGCTATAGGGGAAAACCAGCTATTTATTGAAGACAACAAAGGAACCGTGTACAGTTGCTGCACTTTATTTTACTGCCTTTGTTTTAAATGAGTTAGAGATGCCTATCTTATTGCAACAGGTTTAATAAACAAAAACATGGAATGATTTCAAATACTTCAATTATTCCTGTTTAACTTTGATATGATATGTAAATTTTTCTTTTTAAATGGTTTGAGAAGCTGATGTAGTCAGAGCGTCTGAGCACAAGCTGTGGAGCCAGAAAAATGAGTTCTCTTCCTTGCTCGGTGATCTTTGTTTGTTGCATAACTTTGCATTGTTTGAATTTCACATCCTAAAATGACTTTTACTTATTTACCTCCCAGAAGGGAGTGCGGATTAATTATTTAGCTTTTATAAAGCAGGTCAAAGTTTAAAAACACTAAATATAAGCTACATATTTATTGGGAAAATACTAGATTGTGATCTGCTCAGGGCAGGAGCCTTGTCTCTTTACATGTCAAAGAATTTAAAACACTAATATAAAATAGGAAGCATAGAAATAAATATGAATGAAAATAAATGGTTCAATGCACTAAAAATGTGTCTCTCTTAAAGTTGTGATCTTGTCAATAAATTGTTTGGTTTTGAATTAAAAACCCTGGTGATACTTGTGACAGTAGTTTTGGAACCTGTAGTTTCAGGTGAGTGAGTGTGGCCAGCTGCAGCTGTCTGTACACATAATACAGCATTATGCCAGAGAACTCTGCCTAAGTGCCAAATATTGGAATAGCTGAGACATGAGGGTTTTTTATTTAAAACAGCATTGTCTATTGGTAAGTGTTGGAGACCGGGAGTCAGGACTCTTGAGCTCTCCAACTAGCAGTGATACTTGATTCACTTTGTGCTTGACTGTAGGCAATTCACTTAATGTCTGTGTGTTTCATTAGACCCATGTGTAAAATGGGTGGGGAGAGAGGGACTGCGGGGGCAGCTCCACTGGGAGGTGGAGTGGGGGAGGAAGGGGCTGCGGGGGACAGCGCCGCATGGGAGGGAGAGGGGGAAGGAGAGGGGCTGGGGGGGCAACTCCACGCCGCATGGGAGGGAGTGGGGGGAGAGGGGGCTCGGCCAGCCCCACCCTGGAGGCAGCGGGGAATATGCTCACCCTACCACAGCACTGGCATCAGACCTGGCCAGAGGGCGGGGCAGCAGGGGGAAGAGGAGGAGCAGAGCGGCAGGGCCTGGGGTGGGAGGGAGAGGAGGAGCAGGGGACAGGGCCGGAGTTCCAGTCTGCAGGGCCCCCAAATTGGCCTGGGTTCCTGGGCATGGGCTCCCTCGGCCCATACAGTAATCTGCCACTGATTCTAAGGGACGATTCAAGGTAGAGGGGCCCATTAACACCTCTGCAGTCACAGGACAAAAATGGGGGTTAGTGATTACAGATGGTTGTAATAAGCCATAAATCCAGTGGCTCTGTTCAGTCCATGATTTTTAGTGTCTAGCAAAGTTATGAATTTAAACTTGCAGGATCGTCTTTAGAAAGTGTTGTGCAGGTTTCCTTTGAGGATGAGAACTGATAGATCACTCTATATCTGAGCTCTTTGTGAAAAGTGTTTGCCCACAGGTGACAAGGTGTTTTTGTCTTTTACCATTGTCCTGCGTGAGTTCATTCGAGAGCATAGTATTGTCTGGTTTAACCCTCATAGTTGTTACTGGGGCATTTAGTGCACTGGATGAGGTACACCACATGTTGTGATAGGCATATGCAGGATCATGGATCTTGAAAGGTGAAACCAGACAATCACTACAGCCTCAAGTGAACTCACAAAGGAAAATGATAAAAGACAAAAACACCTTGTCACCTGTGGGTGAACACTTTTCACAAAGCGATCACTCTGTATCTGACCTATCAGTCCTCATCCTCAAAGGAAACCTGCACAATACTTTCTAAAGATGAGCCTGGGAGCTTAAATTCATAACTCTGCTAGACACGAAAAATCATGGATTGAACAGATACGCTGGATTTATGGCTTATTACAATTCTATAACCCACTAACCAACTCTTTTTGTCCTATGACTGCAAGAGTGTTAACGGGCCATTCTACTTGGAAGGGTCCCTTAGAATATGTGCTAATTACTTATGCTAAACAATCTGTTCCACTGGCATGTAGCTGTGACACGGGCGCAGTACCTTTCCCAGACCTGAAGAAGAGCTGTGTATGTCAAAAGCTTGCCTCTCTCACCAACAGAAGTTGGTCCAATAAAAGATATTACCTCACCTACCTGGTCTCTCTAATATCCTGGGACCTACGTGGCTGCAACTACCCTGCATACATGAGAAAGAGAGAGACATTTTAAAATCGGGAACAGTACACTGGTGTATTTTTGCTTATACTTGAAGGGCTGAGTTTCTCTCTGACGTTATCCAAGTCCCACTAAGCCTCTCCTTAACTTTGTAACTCATTTGTCCTTTTAGCTTAGCTTTACAAATAATCAAGCACTACTAAAAATGACCTACATAAATAAATCAATTTAATGAATAAATTATGAGTGAGAAAGAGTAAGAGAATGAATGTGTGAGTGTGTGTAGGTGGATGATATAAAGGACCAGGCTGATAATACCAGCAGGAGCTATAATTTCATACGCTGTCATCACCACCAGAGCACCAGGGAAGAGCAAAGACAATTAGGGTATGTCTACATAGCAAGAAAAAGAAGCCAGGGCAGTGAGTTTCAGAGCCTGAGTCAACTGACTAGGGCCCGCACTGTGGGGCTAAAAGTGACGCAGCCATTTAGGAGCCTAAGATTCACTTAAAGTCAATGGGACTTAGACCCCTGAGTGCCTAGCAGCCAGATTTTCAAAGGTATTCAATCATACACACTGCCTTGGCCACAGTTATTGTGAATTAGGAATAAAATATATAATGGTGTTCAGGAAGCTTTTAATCTCTACTTTTCCCATTCACGTCAGCTCCACTTTATCCGTGCTGCAATCCAATATCTTGAGTACCCATCTGCATACAAATTTCCTTGTTGCTTATTATTTTTAATTCCTTTAAGGCATTTACTTCCCCGGGTAGATTGGCAGATTTAGCACCAACTAAGATTGTCTTTATATAGACTCATAGGACTGGAAGGGACCTCAGGAGGTCATCTAGTCTAGTCCCCTGTGCTCATGGCAGGACAAAGTATTATCTAGACCATCCTTGACTGGTGTTTTTCTAACCTGATTTTATAAATCTCCAATGATGGAGATTCCACAATCTCCCTAAGCAATTTATTCCAGTGCTTAACCACCCTGACAGTTAGGAAGTTTTTCCTAATGTCCAACTATAAGCCGCGCGGCCATCCCACTGTGTCACTCTCTGAGGGAGGCCACGCCTCCTCACTGTCACATATCTATAAAGGTGAGCTCAAAAAGGGGGGGAATTAGCTACACGTAGTGCTCCAGCCCTCGATCAGTATGGGGCAGCAAATAGTTAGTAGGCTCTGACCTGCAATCAGGGCAGAGCGGTTAAGCAGTCTATGAGCCCCAGGTAAGGGTAAGCACCAACAAAATATAGACTAGGCTCAGATAAGGGTGAGCACCAGCATAGTCTAGGTGCTCAGGCAGGTGTGGATGGGAAGGTACCACAGGCCTCCTGGCCTAAGATGGACGTGCTGCCACCCCAAGGGTGGCGTGGCAGGGGTAGGGGGACACAGGACCACCCAACTCCACCATGTCCCTGCCCAGGGCCCTGATAGTGGCAGAGTGGTCTGCCACTGGATCCACCTGCAACACGCTGACCTAGTATCAGGCCATCACTCAACCAGACCATCGTCTAGTTTCCCTGAGCTACTTCCTACATCCCCAGGGTCTGGTACCTCTACGTTGTAGTTGTCCTCCATCTCCCCAGGGTAGGTGGCCAGCGGCAGCCCCAGAAGCTTGTCGGTGTCTCAGTTGGCCACTGGCCCTAGGAGCTCTGGCCAGTCCTCAGGAGGCTTCAGCAGCAGGCGGGATTCATCTGTCTCCCATGGTGGCCCTAGCCCAACTGAACTTCAGGGCCCGGCTTTTGTACTTCCACTTCCTATCCCACCCTTCCACTTCTGGCAGGGCAGGCGTGGATTTCCTGGTTCGGACCACCAGGGGTGTGTGTTGTGGTTCCTCCCCATCACTCTCTGAAGGAGGCCACACCTCCTCGCTACATCAACCTAAACTGCCCTTGCTGCAATTTAAGCCCATCACTTCTTGTCCTATCCTCAGAAGTTAAGAACAATTTTTCTCCCTCCTCCTTGTAACAATCTTTGATGTACTTGAAAACTGTTATCATGTCCCCTCTCAGTCTTCTCTACTCCAGACTAAACAAACCCAATTTTTTCAATCTTCCCTCATAGGTCATGTTTTCTAGACCTTTAATCATTTTTGTTGCTCTTCTCTGGACTTTCTCCAATTTGTCCACATCTTTCCTGAAATGTGGCATCCAGAACTGGACACAACACTCCAGTTGAGGCCTAATCAGCGCTGAGTAGAGCGCACGAATTACTTCTCGTGTCTTGCTTCCAAAACTTCTGCTAATACATCCCAGAATGATATTTGCTTTTTTGCAACAGTGTTACACAGTTGACTCATATTTAGCTTGTGATCCACTCTGACCCCCCAGATCCCTTTCTGCAGTACTCCTTCCTAGGCAGTCATTTCCCATTTTGTATATGTGCAACTGATTGTTCCTTGGTAAGTGGAGTACTTTGCCTTTGTCCTTATTGAATTTCATCCTATTGAATTTCATTTGTCCAGTTTGTCCAGATCATTTTGAATTTTAATCCTATCCTCCAAAATACTTGCAACCCCTCCCAGCTTGGTATCATCCGCAAACTTTATAAGAGTGCTCTCTGTGCCATTATCTAAATCATTGATGAAAATATTGAACAGAACTGGACGCCACCTTGATATGCACTTCCCAGAGAGTAAAACAATGAGGAGTCCTTGTGGCACCTTAGAGACTAACAAATTTATTTGGGCATAAGCTTTCATGGGCTAGAACCCACCTCATCAGATGCATGGAGTGGAAAATACAGGAGCAGGTATAAATACATGAAAAGATGGGAGTTGCCTTACCAAGTGTGAGGTCAGTCTAACGAAACAATTCAATTAACAGTAGGATACCAAGGGAGGAAAAATAACTTTTGTAGTGGTAATGAGCGTGGCCCATTTCAAACAGTTGACAAGAAGGTGTGAGTAACAGTAGGGAGAAATTAGTATGGGGGAAATTAGGTTTAGGTTTTGTAATGACCCAACCCAGAGAGTAGTTATCAGTGGTTCACAGTCAAGCTGGAACGGTTTTCAAACCAGTTATGCACCTGCCTTATAGTAGCTCAATCTAGATTGTATGTCTCTAGTTTGTTTATGAGAAGGTCATGCAAGACAGTATCAGATGCCTTATGTAAGGCAAATACTATTGTGTGCTGCTGCTCCATGTTCTTTCCCCAAATAACTGTGTTTGGCTTTCAGTTATTTGCTTATCCTCTCTAAGTATTTGAAAATGAAATAGTTCAATAGATAGAAACTGTTATAATTTATGTAGAATTTGAACACAAAAGGACAGGTCCTCAGCTGGCTCAATCCATTTTTTCTGGATTAGCCCCAGTAACTCAGAACACTACAAAGCACTGAAATCACCCTTGGGACTTTATCCTGCTGTCTGTCTGTGTGCAGATCTCATTAAAGTCAATGGGAGACCAGCAGATGGAGGACTTGCAGTAGTGAACCCAGATGTTGGACGTTGATATCAATATCTTCTAGTGGGACTTTACTATTTAATGTCTCATTGCATAATACAGACAGTGAAAAAGGAAGAATATAAGTTTTCATTCTCCAGAGTTATCATATAGACACACATGCAGAAACATACACCATGTGCCCAAACATACTGCCACCCATAGAATATAGGGTCAAAGGGAATAACAATACAATAAGCATATAACACTACCAATATTTAGGTCTGTTTTTGGAGTATGTTTCTCATGGATCCATTACAGAAGAGTGAAAAGATGTTTAAATAATACTTTCCATTTTCTTTAGCATTTTAGTATCTTGGTATAATTTGTCTTCTACTCTTAAAAGCTCTAATATCATAAGGCAAAATGCTGCCCCAATTGATTCTCTCATGGAACTCCCAGTTTACTGCAGATGTCTAGGTGTTACCAGAATTTCATTTGCTAGAATCTCTCAGACCACAAATGCATATTCTGAATGTGCTTATCTGGCTGCAGGAGTGGTATGCTGAACCACTATGCACCTGCCCATGGGCACAATTCAAGTGACTAGCTCTCCCTAGCTGTTGTTGCACTCAAGTGGGTTCTGTAGAATGAAATAGCCTTTTTCTCACAATCTAGCTATTAACAATGTTCATCACTATACTTTCAGAGCACCTATGCTGATTTACAAACACAAAAACAGACCCCCTAATCAGGTCAATTGTGTGTAACTTGATCAGGTTCCTTTACAAGTCGAAAATTAAGTAAACTAAGTTCAGAAAACTTGAAGTTGTTTAAAGAACATTAGAGCAGAAACTACAGATGTTAAATGCTATGAACACCAGAGCGAGTTTTTCCTCAGGAGAAACTAAAACTTTGGAGAACTGTTTTTCAGTACTAGTGGACAGACTGTAGGTGAGCCTGCATGATAAATGCAATGTATCACATGAATATCACCATTTCATAAGTGGTGTATATAAATATATATTACCCCAGGAAAACCACATTTAGTGACAGTTAATGTTGTGGCAGGACATGGTCCATCCACCCAAAATCTGAAAAGCAGGGACATAAGGTAAGGGGACAGACTTGTGCATTCCTTTTCACCTTCATATTGCCTCCATCACTGTCAGTAACAAACACCAGCGCTCTCTGAGGCTTTCAATTCCATCTTTAACAGATGCACCAAAGCACTATGTACCCTGACTTCATCAAACTACCAATCTAATGCAAAACCCTAACAGTGTCTTCATGCTTTTATATCAATTATATCTGACTTACACATTCCGTGCTTTTGGCAAATTATTCTGCCTTAAAACTGGTGAAGTCACTGTTAAGAATTTGTGTTAGAGTGCCTGTGCTTATGGAGTGCATTGTCAATAGCTTAGTATTTGGTCCCCACCACAGCAGGTTCACCTTTGCACACACATTATGGCTAAAATGTTTATTAAAAGTTCCATAATCAAACAACCCTGCTGTATAACTGATATTCTAGGAACGAGCACACAAGGAGCAACAATGAGGCCAATGGACAAGTCCCAGAGCATGTTAGATTTCTTGCAAAAGAGTACAAAGAAAAGTGAGACAAACCAGTGAACAACTGTCTAACGGGATGACTTTTAAATTCTTGTTGTTCTCTCTGTATCAGTTAATTCTTCATCAAACCACCATGAGAAATTCCAAGAATATTCAGTTTATATATTAATGTTTTGTTTTTTTGCCACTTCAATGAGGTTTTTACAAAATTAAGATTTAAAGCTCCTGCTAAAACTGAACTCTGTAACACAACCTTACTCATACTTCACCATAATATATATCTATGCACACAGAGATTAAAAACAGCCCATGGAGTATTCTAATTTAATCCTGCCCCACTAATTTATGTCATTTATTTTGAAAAGAAAATACTAGCTACATTTTAAAATGTACAGGTAGATGCAATTCTAGATTGTTACAGATAAATAAACCTTTTAAATCCTTACCCACCTCTATTTAAATATATATTTTAATGTGCCTCTCCCAGCGGTGTATTAACGCCTAGGCCGACAAGGCCTAGGCGTAGGGCAGCAAATTTGCAGGGGCGGCAAATTTATAATAGCAGCCAGAGGCGGCTGCTTCCCCCGGTGCCGGTGTGCGCCCTCCGCCCCCGCCCCAACTCCACCCCTTCCCTGCCCCCTCCCTGCCCCTATTGGTCCCCTTCCCCAAATCCCCCCCCCAGCCCCGCCTCCTCTCCTGAGCGTGCTGCATTCCCCCCCTTCCCCCTCCTTCGTGGAGCTGTTTCACGCACAAGCACTGGCAGGGAGCAGGGAGAAGCAGGACCCGGCGGCATGCTCAGGGGAGGAGGTGGAGGCAGAGCGGAGGTGAGCTGGGGGGTGGGGCAGCAATTATTTCTGGGCCTAGAGGTGGCAAAATCATGCTTTGGCCTCTCCCCTGCCCTTTGCAACTAGTTTTCATTTCTGACTCCACATCGGGAAACTAGTCTGCAAGAGAATGATCCATGGGTGTGTAACACTAAGATAACCCTCCTGGAAAAGGTAGCATGCTGACAATTAACTATGGCAAAGCACACTCTTTTGCCTGTACATATAATTATGTGACTTGGGAAGGATTCTTTTCTCCCTCCTCCAATTATAATTTTGCAACATGATAAAAAGCAGTGCTGCTTAGTGGCTAGAGTAGGAGAGAAGAGTCAGGCTTTGCCACTTAGTTACAGTGACACCTTGGGCAAATCACTTAACATCTCAATATTTCATTATATCCATCTGGAAATTAGTATTGGGACAGAGATGGCAATTTCCTGCAATATCCTGGACAAACCTCATTTACTTAAGTTTATGTATCATTGTGGGCCAAGTACTGTATGCATTTTCATGGGGAGGGAGACCAAAGCCTTCCAGGAGCTAGCAACAGGGGGGAATGTGTAGGCAAATTCACTTGGGTTGTAACACCTCCAGAGAGGCATCATCACCTGGAGTGGCTCACATATACTGGTTCAAACTGGATTCCCTAGAGAACCAACAAACAAAGAAAGGACTTCTGGATAAATAGCCTGAGTTAAACTGATTCAGGGCCTGCTTTCTGATCCAGCAAACAAAAAGGACCTTCTATCCAAAGGAGGCCCCAATCCTTCCTGGGAAGAATTGGAAGGACTTGACCTATTCAGGGGTATTCCTGCTCTTAACAAAAGGAGTTTTGAACTTGAAACTACAGAAAAACCTCTAGGTGGGGTTTGAAGGACTGACCACCTGACAGAGCCCTTCTTGGAGTTGAGGTGATCTCTGATAAGCTTTTTAGCATGTGTTGTAGGTTCTTTTATTGCTTTTAATAGGTTCTCTCTGCAATACTTTCACCTTAAAAATGAATGTGTTGGTTTAGAAAGAGCTGTGTGATACTTATACTTGAGGGCAGTTACGCTGTTTGTAGCCCGTGAAGAGAAAGCAATATATAGATGCAGGTCTGCTGAAGCAGTCTGACTCACTGGGGAATTCATCCTGTAGGCAGGGAACTGGAAAACCCCTGGTCAGGAGAGGGAGAGAGAGAGGTGTCTCCCAAGAGGTGACATTTGAGGAGCTGGGAACCTAGAGTGCCCTTGCTGAACTGCCAGGGGGAAATACAGGTGAAAGTTGTTCTGAACTGTGACAACTTCCAGATGTAAGCAGAGTCAGGATGAGCTCCACCCTGACATCTGGTGGTGAGGTGTGGCAAGTTGTGGAAAAGAACTTCAGGGGCTGATCTCATTTGCATAGGCACACCCACCCCACCTAGAATGAGGCCATAGCTGCCTAAATGGTCACTTTGGCTGCTGTGGGATCCCCAGTGTCTCTGTTATTGGGGCAGGACGAATAAATTGTTATTACCCTGATTATGGGAATCAAGGACAGTGGAACTGTACTTGGCCTTTTGTTATGATGGAGGGACTCGCCATCAACTAAGTAGCACTCACTAGGCAAGGGACATGGGTTCCAAAACTCTGTGAATTCAGAGAGGCTGGGGATAGGTATTAATACTTGGTGGCATGAGCCTCCTGGTGAGGGCCTTACATACTAATTGCACTTCTTTCTCTCTCCACTGTGGAATATCAGAGCTAATTTTGATTCCATTAGGAGTCTAGTTACAGGCTGCTGAACTGAATTTGCTTTGGGCTAAGGGTGCACCAACACTGAGGCTCCCCTACTACAAGCTGAAATCACAAAAGAGCTAAACTTACTAAGAGCTGAAATCACTGATTGTTGTGTTAAGTGGTGGGGGAGCCTGAAGATATATGGTGGAGCAGTTTGTGGGACGGCGAGCAGAGTGGCTTGTAGAGCAGAGCAGTTTGCAGAATGGCTTGTGGAGCAGAGCAGTTTGTTGGATGCTTAGAGCAGCTCATGGGGTGGCTGGCAGAGCGGAGCCCCATGGAGAGGTGGGGCCATCAGCTTTGGACCACGTAAGGTGCCCCTTAACCCCCACTCCCCCACCCCCACCCCAATCTCCACCCAGGTGGGAGGTATAACTCTGCAGATAAACTTTTGAATTCTGGGGCTGCCCTGACCAGGGACAGAGACTTTTGGGTCATTGGGACTTTTGGGACTTTGGGTGATTTTGGGTTGCTGGACTCAAGAACCAAAGGGAAAGGACATGCCCCAGTTTGCTTGGGGTGGGTTTTTTGCTTATGAGTTATGTTATGAATCCTGTTGGTGGTGTTTCTCCAACATAATGCCACATTGTTTCTCTCTGTTATTAAAAGGCTTTTTGCTACACTCAGACTATGTGCTTGCGAGAGGGGAAGTATTGCCTCTTGGAGGCGCCCAGCGGGGGTGGTATATATTTGTCCCATGTCACTGGGTGGGGGCTTGAGCCGGTTTTGCATTGCGTTATTGGAATGGAACCCCTAGATACCGAACCCGGCCCTTGTTGCTGCCAACTCCGACAGGCAGAAGGGTTACACATAATCCATTTCACAGTTGAGAAGAAAGCTAAGCCAGATCTTCTCTCACACACTACATTTCTTCTCTTTTGGTGTGTCTGGGGGTGGCATATTGGAATGAAGGTAAGTTAGGCAATCAATTACAAGAAGGTGCAATTCCATGCAACAAACACACATAATTAATGTAGTCTTCTTCTCAGCCTCCTGTTACACAATGAGTCACTTCACCTTGAAGTATGGTACTTTGCCTAAGGAAAACTTAATTCTATTTTCAGAGTAGAAAAGGAGTACTTGTGGCACCTTAGAGACTAACCAATTTATTTGAGCATAAGCTTTCGTGAGCTACAGCTCACTTCATCGGATGCATAAATTCTATTTTCCATTTCTTAGATGGATTTTCAATTAACAAGTATAGAAAAAGCAACCCATGAAAAGGTTTAGCTTGTATAGTTTTATTTTACACACTATTTTATTAGAGTTACAGCAAAGAAATCCAGCAGAACTACATTCACATCATTTCAGATATATTCAGTACAATCCACATGCATCTTGAGTGGCCCTCCCTCCTTGCACCCCCCACCCCACCCCAAGGTCATCTGGGGCTCCCTTATTTTTATTATTTTCATTTAAAATGAAGGTTAGTGGAAATGATATTTATGCTAGAGAAATAAATTCAATTGAATTAATACAATATCACCATCAGTAACAGTTGCTGAATAGCTCCACTCACTCGGATAAGAGGGGCATGCATCCTTCCTGGCTTCTCCCCAATCATTTGTGCTCTGACTCCTTCTGATGGGCTTCAGAGGATAAAAGGGAAAAACATGACAGAGAGAAATCTCAGCGAATCAGTTTGTGTCAGATGTGATGCTGTGTTGGTGTAGATGAAGGGAAGGCAATGCGTCACACACATTGGCTCTTTGATGACTCCTTCCCCTCCCGTTCAACCTCCCTTATTTCCACAGGGCCCACCCATCACAGAATTTTCATGGTAGTCAGGAATGGTTAGAGGAGAGACTGATCCCATGTCTGACTTATTTCAGGACAAACTCTCTTGCTCTCTTGTCTTCACTGCAGTGGGGGGCGGGGGCGGTGGGAAGGTGTGTCCTTAACTGTAGTTAGATAACTTGAGTTAACTGATGTTAAATAAAATCCTAGTGAAGACAAGGCAGCTTGTAATTTTCACACGAGTTAGCAGGTTAAGTTAAAGTCTATGGGGGAACTGTGCCCCTAACAACATCCCAAATCAAAGGACTCACTGGTATTTGGTAGTGAGTTTCAGCTGGCCTAAACAGTTCAAAGTGCCCCAATTCATTAATGTCAAACTGTATCTGATATGTGTCATATAAGGGGTCATTGGAAAACTAATAACACACTGATCATTAATATTCTTGCATAGTGTACATATGATAAACAGCCAAGGGACCATACAAATATGAAGGAAATGTAGAACTAAAATGTGTTTACTAGACAAGTCTGGGAAGTGGGTAAACAGGTTTCTCCCAGCCAAAGGACAGGTTGGGGCCTCATGCCAGGTGTCATCAGTGTAGATGAGCAATCACATGTTGTAACGGGTGGTGCTCACCACCGTGGTACCTCCTGCTGGTTGCTCTGGGAATTAGTGGTGTCGCACTCTCCATCACTGCTTCTCCACTGTCTTCGCTGTCCATGGGGACCTGCATCGCTCAGGGACCATGGCATCCTCTTCAGAGCATGGCCCTCCAACTGTGCCCCAACTCTGTTGTCTCCCCACTTCCAGGAGAATCGGCAGTCCTTTGCCCGGCCTCTCCCCAAAGTGGCGAACTGCAGCCCCTAGTCCAGCCCCTCGGTCAGGGGCAAACTGCAGTCCTTTGGCTGGCCACTTCCTTTGGCAGCCACTGGGGCAAAGGGAGGGCCCGGGCCCAGGCCTGCCCGCTACTCTGGGTCCTGACCCTCCAGGTACCCTATAGCTGGCAGCCGCTCACTGCCTCTCCTTCCCCTCTGCCACTACCTGCTTTCCCTGGGTCACTACCCCATAGCCCCAGCACCTACTCGGCCCCCATATTGAGGCCTCAGTCTGGGAGCCAGACAGGCTGGAGCTCCGCTTACTCCCCTGACCCTGCCCAGCGCTGCTCTGTCCCAGGTACTTCTCTACAGGCAGCCAGTCCTTCTCCCTCAAGCTCTAGGAAGAAACTGAGCTCTTCTCTGCCCTGCAGCCCTTGGCCCTAATTAGATGCTTCTAAGCCTTCCTCTTATTGGCTGGGTTCTGTGGCGCCACTCCAAGGGCTGCTATTAACCCTCTGACAGCTAGTGAGGAGCAGCTGCCCTGTCACACATGTCACGTGGCCATTGATTTGACTTTTAGCAAACACCAGTGAGGGAAGAAACCAGCGTGGAATTTCTTTCATCAATATACTCCATATCTCCTTCCTCACGGCTTGGATTAACTTTACTTTGGGGGGTAACCTTCAGAAAACTCCATTTCAAAGGTTCATTAGACTATGAGGAGGGGCAAAGAACCCCAAGGTACATTTCACCATAAGACAAAGGAACTCTGGATTTTTGTGGGAGATCCTGACCAGAGAGGTGGTCAGCCATCATGCTGGTAGATTGTGTGGTAAAAATCTTACCTTGAACCAAGACTGTAGTTTTGCTAAGTGTTAGCCTCTAGAAACTGTTTTTCACTTTTATTTGCTTGTAACCTTTTTATAACTTTATAACTTTATTCTTTATACTTGAACTCACTTAAAATCCTATCATCTTTTGCTAATAAGCTTGTTTTGCTTTTAATCTAAACCAGTGATGCTCACACCTCAGTGGTTCAGGAGCCAAATTAGCAATTAACATTACCCAAATGAGCCACAGTAGTGTGAATTCACTGTTTCATTTACTATATATATAAATTATTTTCACAGCAAAATGACTGACCAAGCATTATTATTTTATCAACTACAATTGGTTAATAACATAGTAAAAGCATCGTGACTGGTTAATAACTTAGACTGGTTAATAATTAAATCACACAATGATTTCATAGGATGTGCTGCAAAGAGCCACAGGAGACACATTAAAGAGCCACTTGCAACTTGGGAGCCCCGGTATGAGTACCAGTGATTTAAACTAACTCAGTGCTGTGTTTGAATTGAAGTGATTGTTAACTCCAGTTAAAGGGGTAAGTTATGCATTTTGTCTCTTTAGAGAAGCAAACAAACCTTATTATTCCCCTGAATGGTCCAGGAAAGGACTAGACGTTGCAGAACACACAGTTTTGGGGGGGGAAATTGGAGCCTGGGAGGTTTTGGGCCCATCTTGCCAGGGTAAAAAAGGCTTTTGGAGGCCAGAGTGTGACTGTGCTATTACATGCAGGCTTCTGGAGTCAGAGTTAGTCCAGGGCAGCTTATCACACAGATGCTCAGTACATGCTTATTTGCTGGCTGGGAGCATCCAGACAAGGGAACTACAGCAGCAGAGCATTTTAAGGCACTCAAAGTTATGGGGAAAATGATGACACAACCCTTCCTGGGTCTGTATTGCACCCCAGAACGTGGCAGGAAACTATCTGTAACTTGACCAGCTAACTCATGTGAAAACTACAAATTGCCTTGTCGTTACCAGGCTTGTACCTTGCACTAACTCAAGTTAGCTAGCTTGAGTTAAGAACACACATTTTTTCGCAGTGGAGTCATAGCCTTCAACCATCTTTGACAGTTTTGCAGGCAGTTCAAGGCCTCTACAGTAGGGGAGTGTATAGATTTTATTTGCTTCTTTTCTGAACTAAAGGAAGATAATAAAACAGAGAGAGAAAGAACATGGAAGAGATATTCACTGGCAGGCGTGACTGCTGCTGTTTCCATGACTGACAAATGAGTAAGTAGTGGAGAGGCTTTTAAAAGGTGTTACCAGCTCCTAAACACAGAGTCACGTTCTTGGTTGGTTTTTTTCAGTCCACCTATTTCTGCACCATACAAGGCTGCACACGTCCTGGAAAAGCCAACTGAAGGGCTCCCACAGTGTGAAACACTGGCACCGTTTTTTATTAATTGAACCTGGCTCAGGGCCAGGGCTGGCTCCAGCGTTTTTGCCGCCCCAAGCAGCAAAAAAAAAACAACTTGCCGCCAAACGGGGAGGCGCAATCCTGCTCGCCGAACACAGAGGCGGAGTGATGGTGCGGCCACTGAATTGCCACCAGCGACCAAAGAAGAGCCGCGTCCCCACCGCAGAATTGCCACCGAGCGCAAAACACGCTGTGACGGAGCGGCCGCCAAATTCCCGCTGCCTCCCAGGGCGGATTGCCGCCCCAGAGACCGACGTCCTGCCGGCCCTTTACCTTTGCCGCCTCAGGCACCTGCTTGGTTCGCTGGTGCCAGCCCTGCTCAGGGCTATGCCTCTCTCCTACTGGCTAATCCAAATCTTTTCAAACTCCTGTGCAACTCAGGATTCAGCAGCATTGAAATGTTGCTGGAAAAGTTTGTGCTGAGTCTATATTCAAATCTGACCAACCTCAGTGGAATTTAACTCCTCCTCTTTGATGCTAACCTGTATATAAATTAATAAAGATGGAAATTTCCATCTCCATGTGAAAAGTAGGTTATATGTTTCATCTTTGTGAGTTGTGGCTTATAGCAAGAATATAAAAATACTTTGGCTCACTGGCCCATTCCTTTCAATACTGAACAAAGTTATTCACAATTGTACCAAGAGCAAGTTGGGAAAAAGCCTATCAAACTCACTATGCAAAGGTTGGCATAGGAGCAGCATAACACTCTGCCACAAGGGAGATTTATCTAGGTTATTTATACCAGACGCATCGCCATGGAAACTGAATGCCTTACAAAATGTAGACGTTATATACACAAGGAGTTCTGCTATTCTCTCCTTCTACACTTCCACCTGGAAGTGCTGGAACTAGGGGAGCTGGGGGTGCTGCCACACCTCCAGGCTTGAAGTGGTTTCCATTATATGTGGGATTTACTGTTTGGTTCAATGGCTCTCAGCACCCCCACTCTATAAATTGTTCCAGCCACCTATGAGAAAGCCAGGTGACTGTAGTGAGTTGTGCAGATCACTCTGAAACAGGGCTGGCCTTACCATGAGGCGAACTGAGGCAGACCCAGAGTGCAGAAAATTGTGTCTGCTGCTGGGGCATATGTATTCTCTCTGCTCTAGATGCACAGAGATGGTGGAGTGCCGTGCTGGAGGAAGGAGGGCACAAGAGACATGACATAGGCAGGCAGGAGAAAAGGTGAGAGGGAATAACAGAAAGCAGCAGGAGCTGCAGGGAGAGAGAGGAGGAGGAGCCTCTTATGTACCTCTCTAGCACCCCTAGGAACCTGGACTGGTTAACACCAGCTTCTCAGGGAGCTTCCTGTTTCCTGCTGCTTCCCTGAACCCACTTGAGGAGAACAGGCAGTCAACTGAAGTAATAGGAGCCAGTTGGACCCTTAAGACGCTGATATCTTCCCTCACTCAGGCCCTGCTAGCAGCCTACTTATTTGTCCCTTTCAACTGAGTGTTGAGAGCCACTATAGCTGGCACAGAACAGCAGTCATGAGTGAAAAAAGAAAATCCCCCTATGGGGCAGCATTCAGAAAAAGAAAGTGTGACGTTGTACTCTGAATACATCCGATGAAGTGAGCTGTAGCTCACGAAAGCTTATGCTCAAATAAATTTGTTAGTCTCTAAGGTGCCACAAGTTCTCCTTTTCTTTTTGTGAATACAGACTAGAACGGCTGCTACTCTGAAACCTGTCATTACACAAGGCACTGAATTTAGCCGTATGGCGTGGAAATCTATCAACTTCATGAAAAAACTCGTACAGATACAGACAGACATCATCTTCCTTTCCAAATGCAAACAGATGGACATCATACCAAAAGGACTGAAGGTAAAAAATCCATTACAATCTACATACCACACAGACTATGCTGACAGCTTGTGCCACATGCTCAGCCACTGAATGCATCTGATGAAGTGAGCTGTAGCTCACGAAAGCTTATTCTCAAATAAATTGGTTAGTCTCTAAGGTGCCACAAGTCCTCCTTTTCTTTTTGCGAATACAGACTAACACGGCTGCTACTCTGAAACGTTGCACTCTGTATGATTTTATGAAAATATGCTAATGAGTATGAATATAACGTAACTAGAATATGCTTCATGCAAAAGGTCTCTTGTAAGGTATCATTACAAAGCTTATAATCTACTGAGTGTGGTCATCCTATTTGTATAAATGTATCACTCTTGTATCTGAAACTAGAAATATGAAATATAACTCTGAGGGCCTATTGAAATTATGCAAAGTGTGGGCCATTAATGGTGTTTGGGAATCTTGATGACTCCCATCAGCCAGGACAATGGACTGTGGATGGCTCTGTTTGCAGGCAGGCCTTCCTGTGAGTCAGGCTGGGAGGAATGAAGGCTTGGAGTCTCACAGGAAATGTGACCATGTCACCTGGTACTGAAATCCATCTTAAACCTGGTGCTTTTCCATTTGTGGGTGGGGGCCCAGAGAGACAAAAGATTCCCGCCTTATGCAAAAGATATATAAGTGGGTGGAACAGAACCAGTGTTTTCCCCAGGAATTGAAATTAGGGGGGGTGTTCAAATTGACGGGGAGGGGTTCAGGGCCGATGAGGGGTGAGACCGTGAGGGTGAAGGTGGGCTGTACGGCACCATAGTAAAAACTGAAAAATGTTTCATGACCATTTTATTAGATTTTAAAACCATCACACAAATTAAAGTTGGCTACTCAAGTCTTCTATGAAGCACTACATCTACATCCTTCTTGGTTTCTTGTTATAATTTTGCACAACTCTGTTAATGAACTTCTTTAATGCAATGCATTCATCTTTGGTGGCTTCTCGTGTGTCCGGTACTTCCATTCCTTCAATTGATATGCTCATTAGTTCATTCACTTCATCAGGCAGCAGGCGACTTCTTTCAAAACACAAAATTCTATTCAGTGATGAAAAAGAACGCTCAGCTGTAGCTGTTGTGACTGGGAGTAGCAAGAGATGAATTCCTACTTCTTTCAGCCCAGGAAACATAGCATAAAGATCGGGTCGAGCCACTAGTGATGATAAAAAAGAAGTTGAAGTCAAATCTTCATTCATTCGTCGTATGATATTCCGCTCTGTGTTCAAATTCTCTGTTCTGTCCTGAGCACATGGCAGCCCCATTGCTGGTAGTGCCTCACTCCACTCAGCTGTCGGTGTTTTATAGGACAGGGATCTGTAAAAGCTACATAGCAGTTGAGTAGAATCTAGAAGTCGCTGTTGTCGATTTTTAAGAATCAAGTCTGTGTACTTTTTCAGTTGTCCTAACAAACACTTCTTGTCCTCTTCACTTAAAGATTCAGTATAAATGCCTTCACTAGTCAACTTCTGAACTGAAGTCTTTGCTTCTTCCAGTACTTTTTCAATGGATAGCTCTCTGATTGATCCAAATGTAGCTTCTATTGCTGGACAAAGATCTACTACTGTTGTAGCAGATGCCCAGATGGCATTGTTTAATGACCCAAGTGGTTTCCACAGTAGACTTACAAGAGAGAGAATGGCAATAGTCTTCTCTGAATGTAGTAGCAAAAGTAATCCACCAGTCTCACTACTTAGATCTATCCCATCTTGGTAGATACTTTCCAAAGCCAGTAATAATGGCTGGAGTAATTTTAAGAAAACAGCTAAGGATCACTCATGAGAAAACCAGAGGGTTTTCCCAGGTTGGACTAATTTGAACTTCAGTCCTTGTGTATCTTCTATATTTTCCAAGATATTCAGTCTTTTTGGACTCTTGCTGAAAAAAGAATATAATGAAGACATTAAATTTATAGCTGTTTAATGTCTTTTGAAGAGTCTGCAGCTCGTACTAGCGATAGTTGGAGTAGATGGCCTCTGCAGTGTGTATAGGAGAGACTAGGGTTACACTTTTCTCTGAGCAAAGCTTGTGCTGCACCATGTCTTCCAGAGAAGTTTGCAGCTCCATCAAATGCACAAGCAGCCATCTGTTTGGGGTCCCACTGACAAGCATTTAACTCTTCTAAAATGTGGGTTGTCACAGATGCAGCCAATCTGTCTTCTATAACTTGAACATCTAGACATACATCTACTGGCCTACCACTGACATCAAGATAATGTACACAATGACTTAATACTTGATGACCATTTGCACTGGTGCATTCATCAGCCATGTATGCAAATTTTTTGAATGTGGTGAGAGAGTTCTTCACTTTTTCAACTGTTGAGACTTTCACTGTTGCACCACATGCGTCTAACCAGTCAGTTGAGTTTCTTGCAGAAAGATAGTGAGCATTTGCTGGTCTTGTTCGAAACCAGTGTTCAACTTCAGGATGAACAAGTGACAATGCACTTAACATTGGCCTCCAGTTTGTAGTGTGCGGTATCTCTTGCTTAAATAGAAAGTATGATGCCACGGCCATGTTTGTTCCCATGAACTGTGTTGTGTCTCCAGCATTCTTAACAGCCTCATTAACACTCACCAGTGTTTTCCTTGGTCAGTGGAGACTCAGAGTTCAGAGGTGTTTTCACATGAGTTCACCTCCCAGGTGCAGGGCAAGAAGGCACCTTGCTCATTCCTCCAGCTGTTCACTGTTCGCTCTGGCCACTGTTGTTCATTGTGGCACTGTTCACTCCATCGCTCTGTTGCCAATGGCCCTGCGCCATCACCTTCTGCTGCCAGCTGCCACTATGACCTCTGCGAGTTGGTCTCTTGACGTTCTACCCAGCTCTCAGTGATTTCAGCTGAGCTCTCAGTGCGGGAACCTCGCTGCTAGAGCAGACTGGGCCGTCTCTTCCACAGAAACACTGTCCCACAGCAGGTCTAAGCCCTTAGACCTGATTATCAGTGATTTCACTGTAGTGGTCACTTAACGCAACAAAAGACTATCTATGGAGCCTAATCAGCTCTGTCTTTAAACAGTGGAAAGGGGCAGGTCAGATAGTACTTGTGACTCAGGCAGACCATCAAGCAAAACACCTGTCCCCACCCTCTCTCTTGATGCCCTCAATCAGCACAGACTAAGTACAGTTCTACTGCCCTTTACTCCTACAATAAGAACAACAACATTTCATTATCCACACCCACCCCGCATTCAAGTGATTTGTAACCCAACCCCAGCCAAAATCTATCACTTGGGCAACACAGCTCTGTTTGCTGTTTACCTAGGTAGATTAGGCGTGAATGTAAATACAATCTGGTCCTGAAACCTTTCCCCCCAGCCCCCAGCTCATCACTAGCTGTCAGGGAGAGCTCATTTAGACTTTGCTTACAAATCATAATTTGAAATTATGAGGTTGGCCCACATCACCGAAATGAATGGACTGACATGGTCATAAAAACAACAGCTGTACAAGGAAGCTAGTCTATGTTCATACTTTTCAAATCTATTATACTTTTTCAGATACACATATTTTATCATACACTCTATATGCTTTTAAAGTGTGTATTAATGTTTCAATTTCAATTCAAATTTCCAAACAATCACTAAATTGGCAACACTGCATGTAACTAGTTCACAAAACTGGGGGGGCGGGAGGTGTTGGGGAAATTCGGGGGGGGGGCGGTGTAGGGAAATCCCTTACAGAACGAAAAGGGCAGCCATCATGAGAAATCCCCTAGCTACCACATGAGCTGGAACAAGGGCTGTACCAGGGGAAAGGATTGTGCCCAGACTAGGAAGGCATCCAGTCTGTGAAAGAAACTTATTGAAATATCTCTGAGGTGAGATTTTATCTGTATTCAGTTTTCTTAGACATAGACTTGCGTGTTCTATTTTATTTTGCTTGATAATTCACCTTATTCTGTCTGTTACTACTTGGAACCACTTAAACCCTACTTTCTGTATTTAATAAAACCACTTTTTACTTATTAACACAGAGTATATATTAATACCTGGGGGGGAGGGGAAACAGCTGTGCATATCTCTCTATCAGTGTTATAGAGGGCGAACAATTTATGAGTTTACCCTGTATAAGCTTTATACAGTGTAAAACGGATTTATTTGGGTTTTAGACCCCATTGGGAGTTGGGCATCTGAGTGTCAAAGACAGGAACACTTCTTAAGTTGCTTTCAGTTAAGTCTGCAGCTTTGGGGCACGTGGTTCAGACCCTGGGTCTGTTTTGGAGTAGACTGGTGTGTCTGGCTCAGCAAGACAGGGTGCTGGAGTCCCAAGCTGGCAGGAAAAGCAGGGGCAGAAGTAGTCTTGGCACATCAGTTGGCAGCCCCAAGGAGGTTTCTGTGATCCAACCCATCACAGAAAGAAAGCAAAGGAAGCTTTTCTATCTAAGCAGGAAAGAGCTCTCCTGAGATACATAGACACAAATGTTCACGGTGAGCCTTCCGGCCGCAGTGAGAATGTGAGTGGTGAGGAGATGCCTGATCTTCCAGTTAGTCAGAGTGCAGGTGACCTGGCAGCTACTGCAGCATCCATATCTCCAACTCAAATGGCTGTAACCATGCACATTCCTGAAGAAAAAAGTGTAAATCAGAGAAGAGTGTGGCAGAGGCACAAGAAACAGCCGCTGCTGAGGTTAGTTCCTTAAGTCTAGACGATCCAGGACTGTGGACCCACTTGAGCAGTAGCCTGAGGGACTTCCTTGTACTGCATGGGCCACAGCAAGTGAAAAACTTCATGTTCCCCAAGACAATGAAAACAGACATTTCCATCCAACACATTACTGGCGTGAAATCCCCAATGGTGACAAAGTGGAGAGGCCATGGCGATGTACTCAAAAACCCAGAATGCTGCATACTGTTTTTGTTACAAACTCTTCCAGTCTAATGTTCCAGACACATTGGGTTCTACAGGAACAAAGGACTGGAAAAATCTGGATAGAAATCTGGCATGCCATGAGAAGGCAGCAAATCACGAGAGAGCATTCCATAGGTGGAAAGAGCTTGAGATGAGACTAAGGTTAAAGGCCACCACAGATGATCAGCATCAAGAAAAGATTGCATCAGAGTCTCTTTACTGGCAAAATGTTCTGAAAAAGCTCATTGCCATTGTGACAATGCTTGCTACCCAAAACCTAGCACTGTGTGGCACTTCAGATCAGCTGTATGTGCCAAACAATGGAAACTTCCTTAAAATTGAGGAGCTGATGGCTGAGTTTGATGCTGTACTCCTGGAGCATCTAAGAAGAGTCACCACCCAAGAAATGTACACACACCACTACCTTGGAAAAACAATTCAAAATGAGATCATGCAGTTACTGGCAACAAAAGTCAAACAGAAGATTGTGGCGGATCTGAAGTCAGCAAGATATTACTCTGTTATTCTGAACTGCACACCTGACATCAGCCATATGGAACAAATTACTTTAATGGTGCGTTTTGTAACAACAACAGAACCTAGTGAAAATGTCCCTGCAAAGGTGACTGTCAGAGAGCATTTTCTAGAATTTATTGACATTGATGATACTAAAGGAGCTGGTATGACAAATGTGCTTCTTAAAAAGCTGGAAGATAACAGGAATTGCGATAGCTGACATGAGAGGTCAGGGCTACGATAATAGTGCCAACATGAGAGGAAAGAACAGAGGAGTGCAGATACGGATCTGAGAGTTAAACCCTCAAGACTTTTTAGTCCCATGCGGTTCTTATTCATTGAACTTAGTGGTCAGTGATGCAGCATCAGCTTCTAGTGAAGCTGCTCAATTTTTTAATGTAATTCAAAGCTTCTATGTATTTTTCTCTGCACCAACTCATCGATGGCAAATTTTGAAGCAACATCTGGGAACGTCCTCTCTGACACTGAAACCACTGAGTGCCACATGATGGGAAAGTCGAGTGGGGATGATAAAGCCTATCAAACACCAAATTGGAAGATAGATGATGCCATAGTTGCCATTATGGAGAATAATGCTATGACAGGAACTGTTCATGGGAGAACAGTGGCAGAAGGAAATGGAATCACCAGAAACATACATAACTTCAAATTTCTGTGTGGCTTAGTGTTGTGGCATGACATACTGATTGAAATAAATGTTGTAAGCAAGAGACTCCAAGGTGTTGACCTTGATATATCTGGAGCAATGGAACAACTGGCCAAAGCAAAGTCATACCTACAGTCTTACCGGTCAGATGAGGGATTTCAAAACGTTCTGAAGAGTGCACAGAAGTTGGCAGAGGAACTTCACATTGAAGCTATTTTCCCACCCATTCGAGAATACAAGAGTCACCGAAGAAGACGACATTTTGATTACGAGGCACGGGATAATCCCATAAGAGACCCCAAACAACAATTCAAAGTTGAATTCTTTAACCAGGTGCTAGAATGTGCAATACAGTCAGTTGAAGAACGTTTCATGCAGCTCAAGGAACACAGCAGTATATTTGGGATGTTGTAGGATATTCCAAAACTCCTCACTATACCTGAAGAAGACCTACACCAGCAATGCAGGGCACTAGGGACAGTGTTGACACATGATGACATGCGCGATATTGATGCGAGTGATTTAGGTGATGAACTGAAAGTCCTTTCAAGATACATTTCAGCAGGATCAACTCCAAAGGCTGTTCTGGAATATATGTGCACAAATAAGATGACCACCCTCTTTCCAAATGCTTTTGTTGCTCTGCGCATACTTCTAACATTTCCTGTAACAGTTGCCAGTGGAGAACGCAGCTTCTCCAAGCTGAAGTTAATAAAAACACATCTGCGCTCCACAATGACACAGGAGAGGCTGGTCGGCCTTGCAACTATCTCAATAGAGCACGAGCTGCCCAGACTGTGGACCTTCAGGAAGCAGCTCAAATCTTTGCAACCAAGAAGGCATGGAAAGCACCACTTTGATTATTCAAACAGATAAAAATGCCAGTGTTTACTATGCAGACAAGAAAAGTTACATTTGCTGTTCAGGCATTTGAATGTTAACCGTTACTTAAAATTTTTGAACAAGGCATTTTAAGTTGTTAGTTCTCCTTTATTGGGGTAGGTAGCAGAGCAGTACCATGAGAGGAGTAGACCAGGAAGAAGGCAGAATTGAGACCTTTCAAAGTTTTGGCCCAAGCGAGGGGACATGGGGGGCATCATTTGAGCTCCCCGCCTCAGGTGCCAAAATGTTGTGGGCCAACCCTGCTCTGAAATCAGTGAAGTTTGCTCTCATTCTGCTCAGACTTTTCATTGACTTCACTGAGAATCAAACCCTTGCACCGAGTTCTACGATCATGGGCCCAGTAACAAGAAAGCCCTGTCTCTAACTCTTGCAAATGTGGTTGGCAATTTTCATAGGCACCTCAGCGACACCCAAGACAGAGAAACATAGCTGTTGTGGTAGGTCACCAAATTCTAGCTCATCTGCTTGTGTCGTGCTTCCCAAGCTGGCAATATGAAGAACAGGCTCATTCCCTACGATGGAGTTATGGAGAAGAGCAACTCCATTGACTTCTTCTGCCAGATGCATTGAGCAGTAATAGTGGGAAGAGTAAGGAATCACATCCAACCCTCCTGCATTCAAGGGAATCATTGGTAAGAAACAATGCTTGTGAGGGAGAAAAAGGAGGCAATGCAGGGAGGGGTACTCAGAGCTTTGAGAGGAGCTTGGAGGATCCCCTTGTTACCTGAAATTGGGCCAGCTAGTAAGCTTAGGGAGGACTAATGACCCACCAGAGTTTGGCAGAAAGCGGCACGTTTATTATATTGATAGCTAAGCTCAAAAGAAGGGGGTGGGGGTGTTAAACTCACACTCGCATACTCACGCTCCCAGGACAGGCACAGCACTGGAGATGTCAGGATTCTTCAAGGTAAGTGTATGAAGGTAAGTCTTCCCGAGGCACGATGGAATGCAATGTGGTGAACCACTGGCCTGGCGATCTGGGCGAAGGGCCTTCACGGGAGGTACAAGCTTGTGAGTGCACTCCTGAGCACATGGCCCCTTCCCCTTTTAAGGGCCTGCTCCTCATGGCCTGCTACGAGAGATGACTTGGCCGCGTCTGGTTGGTCACACTCTGCCTCATGCAGTGTCCGTGCAGTGTCCATGCATTGGGTGTGTGAGCGCTGCCTAATTAGAGTCCCAGACACCTTGTCTACCTGGGAGCTCTTCTGAACTTCCAGCTGTTCAACCAGCCCATTCATCCCACAAGCATTCCAGGAGGGAGCGGGAGGGGGAAAGCCACTTCACAGGTATTCAAAGGGTATGTCTACACTACGGAATAAGGTCGAATTTATAGAAGTCGGTTTTTTAGAAATCGGTTTTATATATTCGAGTGTGTGTGTCCCCACAGAAAATGCTCTAAGTGCATTAAGTGCATTAACTCGGCGGAGTGCTTCCACAGTACCGAGGCTACAGTCGACTTCCAGAGCGTTGCACTGTGGGTAGCTATCCCACAGTTCCCGCAGTCTCCGCTGCCCATTGGAATTCTGGGTTGAGATCCCAATGCCTGATGGGGCTAAAACATTGTCGCGGGTGGTTCTGGGTACATATCGTCAGTCCCCCCTTCCCTCCCTCCCTCCGTGAAAGCAAGGGCAGACAATCGTTTCGCGCCTTTTTTCCTGAGTTACCTGTGCGGACGCCATACCACCGCAAGCATGGAGCCCGCTCAGGTAACCGTCACCGTATGTCTCCTGGGTGCTGGCAGACGTGGTACTGCATTGCTACACAGTAGCAGCAACCCATTGCCTTGTGGCAGCAGACGGTACAATACGACTGGTAGCCGTCATCGTCATGTCCAATGTGCTCCTGGCCGCGTCAGCTGGGAGCGCCTGGGCAGACATGGGCGCAGGGACTAAATTTGGAGTGACTTGACCAGGTCATTGTCTTTAGTCCTGCAGTCAGTCCTATTGAACCGTCTTATGGTGAGCAGGCAGGCAATATGGATTGCTAGCAGTCGTACTGTACCATCTTCTGCCGAGCAGCCATGAGATGTGGATGGCATGCAGTCCTTCTGCACCGTCTGCTGCCAGCCAAAGATGTAAAAGATAGATGGAGTGGATCAAAACAAGAAATAGACCAGATTTGTTTCGTACTCATTTGCCTCCTCCCCCATCTAGGGGACTCATTCCTCTAGGTCACACTGCAGTCACTCACAGAGAAGGTGCAGCGAGGTAAATCTAGCCATGTATCAATCAGAGGCCAGACTAACCTCCTTGTTCCAATAAGAATAATAACTTAGGTGCACCATTTCTTATTGGAACCCTCCGTGAAGTCCTGCCTGAAATACTCCTTGATGTAAACCCACCCCCTTTGTTGATTTTAGCTCCCTGAAGCCAACCCTGTAAGCCGTGTCATCAGTCGCCCCTCCCTCCATCAGAGCAACGGCAGACAATCATTCCGCGCCTTTTTTCTGTGCGGACGCCATACCAAGGCAAGCATGGAGGCCGCTCAGCTCACTTTGGCAATTAGGAGCACATTAAACACCACATGCATTATCCAGCAGTATATGCAGCACCAGAACCTGGCAAAGCGATACTGGGCGAGGAGGCGACGTCAGCGCGGTCACGTGAGTGATCAGGACATGGACAGATTTCTCTGAAAGCATGGGCCCTGCCAATGCATGCATCATGGTGCTAATGGGGCAGGTTCATGCTGTGGAACGCCGATTCTGGGCTCGGGAAACAAGCACAGACTGGTGGGACCGCATAGTGTTGCAGGTCTGGGACGATTCCCAGTGGCTGCGAAACTTTCGCATGCGTAAGGGCACTTCCATGGAACTTTGTGACTTGCTTTCCCCTGCCCTGAAGCGCATGAATACCAAGATGAGAGCAGCCCTCACAGTTGAGAAGCAAGTGGCGATAGCCCTGTGGAAGCTTGCAACGCCAGACAGCTACCGGTCAGTTGGGAATCAATTTGGAGTGGGCAAATCTACTGTTGGGGCTGCTGTGATGCAAGTAGCCCACGCAATCAAAGATCTGCTGATATCAAGGGTAGTGACCCTGGGAAATGTGCAGGTCATAGTGGATGGCTTTGCTGCAATGGGATTCCCTAACTGTGGTGGGGCCATAGACGGAACCCATATCCCTATCTTGGCACCGGAGCACCAAGCCGGCGAGTACATAAACCGCAAGGGGTACTTTTCAATAGTGCTGCAAGCTCTGGTGGATCACAAGGGACGTTTCACCAACATCAACGTGGGATGGCCGGGAAAGGTACATGACGCTTGCATCTTCAGGAACTCTGGTCTGTTTCAAAAGCTGCAAGAAGGGACTTTATTCCCAGACCAGAAAATAACTGTTGGGGATGTTGAAATGCCTATATGTATCCTTGGGGACCCAGCCTACCCCTTAATGCCATGGCTCATGAAGCCGTACACAGGCAGCCTGGACAGTAGTCAGGAGCTGTTCAACTACAGACTGAGCAAGTGCAGAATGGTGGTAGAATGTGCATTTGGACGTTTAAAGGCGCGCTGGCGCAGTTTACTGACTCGCTTAGACCTCAGCGAAACCAATATTCCCACTGTTATTACTGCTTGCTGTGTGCTCCACAATATCTGTGAGAGTAAGGGGGAGACGTTTATGGCGAGGTGGGAGGTTGAGGCAAATCGCCTGGCTGCTGGTTACACGCAGCCAGACACCAGGGCGGTTAGAAGAGCACAGGAGGGCGCGGTACGCATCAGAGAAGCTTTGAAAACCAGTTTCATGACTAGCCAGGCTACGGTGTGAAAGTTCTGTTTGTTTCTCCTTGATGAAACTCCCCGCCCCTTGGTTCACTCTACTTCCCTGTAAGCTAACCACCCTCTCCTCCTCCCTTCGATCACCACTTGCAGAGGCAATAAAGTCATTGTTGCTTCACATTCATGCATTCTTTATTCATTCATCACACAAATAGGGGAATGACTACCAAGGTAGCCCAGGAGGGGTGGTGGAGGAGGGAAGGAAAATGCCACACAGCACTTTAAAAGTTTACAACTTTAAAATTTATTGAATGACAGCCTTCTTTTTTTGGGGCAATCCTCTGTGGCGGAATGGCTGGTTGGCCGGTGGCCCCCCCACCGTGTTCTTGGGCATCTGGGTGTGGAGGCTATGGAACTTGGGGAAGAGGGCGGTTGGTTACACAGGGGCTGTAGTGGCAGTCTGTGCTCCAGCTGCCTTTGCTGCAGCTCAACCATACACTGGAGCATACTGGTTTGATCCTCCAGCAGCCTCAGCATTGAATCCTGCCTCCTCTCATCACGCTGCCGCCACCTTTCAGCTTCAGCCCTCTCTTCAGCCCGCCACTTACTCTCTTCAGCCCGCCACTTACTCTCTTCAGCCCGCCACCTCTCCTCCCGGTCATTTTGTGCTTTCCTGCACTCTGACATTATTTGCCTCCACGCATTCATCTGTGCTCTGTCAGTGTGGGAGGACAGCATGAGCTCGGAGAACATTTCATCTCGAGTGCGTTTTTTTTTCTTTCTAATCTTCACTAGCCTCTGGGAAGGAGAAGATCCTGTGATCATTGAAACACATGCAGCTGGTGAAGAAAAAAAAAGGGACAGCGGGATTTAAAAAGACACATTTTATAAAACACTGGCTACACTCTTTCAGGGTAAACCTTGCTGTTAACGTTACATACATAGCACATGTGCTTTTGTTACAAGGTCGCATTTTGCCTCCCCCCACCGCGTGGCTACCCCCTCAACCCTTCCCCCTCCCTGTGGCTAACAGCGGGGAACATTTCTGTTCAGCCGCAGGCAAACAGCCCAGCAGGAACGGGCTCCTCTGAGTGTCCCCTGAAGAAAAGCACCCTATTTCAACCAGGTGACCATGCATTATATCTCACTCTCCTGAGGATAACACAGAGAGATAAAGAACGGATGTTGTTTGAACTCCAGCAAACATACACTGCAATGCTTTGTTGTACAATGATTCCCGAGTACGTGTTACTGGCCTGGAGTGGTAAAGTGTCCTACCATGAAGGATGCAATAAGGCTGCCCTCCCCAGAAACCTTTTGCAAAGGCTTTGGGAGTATATCCAGGAGAGCTGCGAATGCCAGGGCAAATTAATCCTTTCACATGCTTGCTTTTAAACTATGTATAGTATTTTAAAAGGTACACTCACTGGAGGTCCCTTCTCCGCCTGCTGGGTCCAGGAGGCAGCCTTGGGTGGGTTCGGGGGTACTGGCTCCAGGTCCAGGGTGAGAAACAGTTCCTGGCTGTCGGGAAAACCGGTTTCTCCGCTTGCTTGCTGTGAGCTATCTACAACCTCATCATCATCATCATCTTCTTCGTCCCCAAAACCTGCTTCCGTATTGCCTCCATCTCCATTGAAGGAGTCAAACAACACAGCTGGGGTAGTGGTGGCTGAACCCCCTAAAATGGCATGCAGCTCATCATAGAAGCGGCATGTTTGGGGCTCTGACCCGGAGCGGCCGTTCGCCTCTCTGGTTTTCTGGTAGGCTTGCCTCAGCTCCTTCAGTTTCACGCGGCACTGCTTCGGGTCCCTGTTATGGCCTCTGTCCTTCATGCCCTGGGAGATTTTGACAAAGGTTTCGGCATTTCGAAAACTGGAACGGAGTTCTGATAGCACGGATTCCTCTCCCCATACTGCGATCAGATCCCGTACCTCCCGTTCGGTCCATGCTGGAGCTCTTTTGCGATTCTGGGACTCCATCATGGTCACCTCTGCTGATGAGCTCTGCATGGTCACCTGCAGCTTGCCACGCTGGCCAAACAGGAAATGAGATTCAAAAGTTCGCGGTTCTTTTCCTGTCTACCTGGCCAGTGCATCTGAGTTGAGAGTGCTGTCCAGAGCGGTCAAAATGGAGCACTCTGGGATAGCTCCCGGAGGCCAATACCGTCGAATTGTGTCCACAGTACCCCAAATTCGACCTGGCAAGGCCGATTTAAGCGCTAATCCACTTGTCAGGGGTGGAGTAAGGAAATCGATTTTAAGAGCCCTTTAAGTCGAAATAAAGGGCTTCATCGTGTGGACGGGTGCAGGTTTACATCGATTTAATGCTGCTAAATTCGACCTAAAGTCCTAGTGTAGACCAGGGCAAAGAGGGAGAGGAGACAAAAGGGGTGGGGGAAAGTGTAACAGACCTTTTGAGCATACAGGTTATAGCATAGTCATACAGAGCATGCAGATCACTGCTGCTCCTACAACACCCCTCACACACGTACAGGGGAAATTAATATTCAACTATGGACCATTCTGCATAATACAAATATTTCCTGCTTCTTTACAGAAAGCATTGCCTGGTGAAAGCACAAGGGTCTGAGGCAGGGGGGTGTTCTTGTCTGACACTGAGGGCAATAATACTTACCTCACAAGGGTGTTGTAAGGCCAGTTCATTAGTGTATGCACAATGCTTAGGAGATTGCATGAGATACTGTCACTGCGTTTGACTTCACTTGAACGTAAATACATGCTAGGCTTGGATCCAATGGGGTTTACCCAAGATGAGGTGACACAGTGTTAAACATAACTAGTCCCTGTTTACACTGAATACAAAGTTGTGGTTAATAGGACTCTTGACGGTTATGTTCTAATACAACCTAATTTTCTAGTGAAAACAGCCCATTTTGGCTTTTCAGAGGCAAATGTCTGCAAATGCTACACCTATTCTTATGGCAATCTAATGCACTGACAGAAAGGTTTGGGGTCAAGCCCCTAGCATGCTAGGGTAGCAGTGGTCAGGAGAATTGTGGAAGCAAGGTACTCATTCCTAAGGAGAAGGAATATTGTACTTTTCTCCCTTGAGATCTTCTCTTGCCAAAGTAAGAAATTGCACTGACAGACTCCAAAGAGCTGCACCTATTTCTTCATGACAAATGGAGGGTTTATGCAAGGCCAGAGAGGTAATACAGGGATAGAAAGTCTGTGAGAATTTAACCAAGGAGAAATTAGGTTATGTTCGCTGTATATTGTTATTTATCTGAATTAGTTAGTATAGGGGGTAGAAGATGATGATATTATGACGATAGTACGTTTTTGGCTGTTGTTCCACACTTAGGTAGGCACAACGAAGGACCAAACTTTGCTGCCTAGAGATCTGATATTTTATACACAGTATGATTTCCAATTGCTTGAATAATACTGCACAGTAAGAGTTATTTCTCACTGCCTGAGATATAATGACCTCTTGGAATATCATGTAGCTGATGATCTATTGGGAGCGTTTTTGCATGAGCTGTATTCCCTAGAAGCTAAGCATTCAGAAAAACCAATTAGTAGAAAGTGGTAAACTAAGTTCCAGCAACTGAATGAGAGGACTCCTCAGAATTTAGATCCTTTTTCTTAAAGACCCACAGTCCCCATATTAACAACAGCGATTCAGAAAAACATCCAGCAGAGCCCTGAGGCAAACTATTATGCGTAATCTTTGCACAATTCATTTAAAAAGAAGCGTTTTTAAAAGAATGGAATGAACATTACAAGACACTTTCTCAATAAAGCTGTTTTGCAGTATACTATCTTTATTGGGAGAGGAAGCTTCCTACTGTTGCTATTTTTAATACACCAGCTTAATTTGTTTTGCATCGCGGCATTAGTAAAAACAGATTTTCCTTTAGAAAAAAAAATGGAGCAATTCATCCAGAAACCACAAAGCTTAATGTTCAGAAGAACTGAGTGAGCCTGAAAAGTGTAATAGGGTCAAAGTCAAATACCCATCGTCTGTGACAAAGTAGCTTGTACTTGAGCTAAGCCTTTTCACTTTACCAGCAAGTCAGATGTTTGCCATCTAAATCTACAACCACAGTTTGCTTTCAGGTACATGTGGGCCACTCCCATTGACTCCAGCCAACAGCAAGAGTTGAGGAGAACAGAATTTAGCCCAGACCATGCACACTTTGTCACTCATCTTATCTTGCCTTACAGCCACAGCCTCTTTTCAACATTTCCCTTTGAGGGTCCATCCACGCTAGGAAAAGGGGTTTGGTTTAGTTTTAACCACTTGTTAGCTAATAGATGGTAACTAATATGCAGTAAAATCCTAGTGCAGACAAGGCAGGTTGTAGCTTTCACATGTGTTAATTTCACATGTGTCAAGGTAAACACTAAGGATACGTCTACACTACATTTTAAAACCCTCAACAGTGAGTCGCAGAGTCTGGGTCTACAGACTCGAACTTGCAGGACTCATGCTATGGCGCTAAACCAGCTGTGTAGACCAGGGGTGGGCAAACTACGGCCCGGGGCCACATCCGGCCCTTCAGATGTTTTAATCTGGCCCTCGAGCTCCCGTCAGGGAGTGGGGTCTGGTCCACGCAGCTCCCGGAAGCAGTGTAGGGGCAGCCAGGGGGCTCTGCATGCTGCCCCACCCCAAGCACCTCCCCTGCAGCTCCCATTGGCTGGGAACCACGAGTCTCAGGGTATGTCTACACAGCACAGGAGTTTTAAAACACAGTGTAGATGTACCTTAAGAGGGAAGGCTGTACGTGTACTAGGTATCTGCCCTTCTCTTTTCAGAGTACTTAATGCCAACAGCTAAGCTTGCACAGAGGTGAGGGTGAGAAAGGGGAAGTTGCAGAGAGACACTTCCCCAGCACCAGTCCCCAGAGACATTTCAAGCACACTCCACTGCAGCAGCCCCACCACTACTTGAAAAGAAGCAGCATGTGCATCCTGGTGTGGCAGCCGTGCTTGTTATCTAAGGGTTAGACAAAGGGGCTGCGTAAGGACTTCTGTGTTCCCTTCTGTAAGACATCACATCATGGAATTTTCCCCTTGCTCTGGTCAGTTGCTGTTCGGGCTCAGCAGTTATCATACCAGAGTAATTTAGTTCTAACAATCAGTGGAGGTTGCAGTTATTATTGAACAACTGGTCTGCTTAAATCTTGCAATCAACGCTCTCCCTTCTCCCAGAGACACGAGTGGCGTCAACAGCACTAAGAGCTTTACAAAAACCATCTCAGCCTCCTCAACCTTTTCAGACTCAGAAAGTTTAAAAGCACATAGCCCTCCTGAAATGTATTAACTTGCACTTAGGGCTAGAGTATGGCTAGTCCTGCATGAGTGAGCGAGTGGGGGGCCACAAAAAGCCCTTCAACGGAGCAGCCACCATCTCAGGCTATGTACAGCCTATGTCAGCATAACTTATGGCGCTCAGGGGTATGAAAAAACCACTCCCCTGCGTGACGTAAGTTACACCAACATCGACATAAGCACTCGTGTGCACAGCGCTATGTCAGCGGGAGAGCGTCTCCTGCTGACACAGCTTCTGCTGCTGGCAGAGGTGGTTTTAGTGTGCCAACAGGAGAGCTCTCTCCCGGCGGCACAGAGTGTCTTCACCAGACGAGCTGCAGCGGCAGAGCTGTGTCGGTACGGCTGTGCCGCGGCAGCTCTGTACGTATAGACGTGGCCTCAGTCTTTGCAAGGCTGGTACTGGAGGTGGGTGCCTAGCACTAACAAGGCTATACCCGTGGGCGGGGCCACACCAGGCTGTTTGGGAGGCACAGCCTTCCCTAGCCTATGATACCCATTGCTCATGGCCAAAACCTTTCCTCCTACTTTACTATAGAAAAGCGACAGCACAATTGTAAGAAAGATGCCAAGCAGGCACTGTTACAATAACAGAGGATGGGCTTTTCTAATGCTGTCATACAACCGGGTATTTCAGTTTTATACGTCAGGTGCTGACGGTGTTAGGGTTGTGCATGTAACTCAGGCACGTAAGTGTGTCGAATTGCGGGGGGGACGGGGTTTGTTGGTAATTTGGCAAAGTATTTTCCAGTGTATTAGGGCTACCAAGTCTGACCAAGCAACTGGTGTTATAGGACCTCCTGTAAATGCTTCCTTTCAGACAATGGTGAAGGAAGTTTCTAAAACACCAGGCAATGTACCCAGCATTAAGTGTGACTAATTGTTGGCGCATGTACATGGTGGGAACTGAATGGACTACATGGAGCAAGAACTTTCCTAGATGGAAACTGACAGTAACTCTCTTGCGCTTCATAGACATAACAGGTCTGATATTTTCACTTGGGGAAAAAAGTCACAATGAAAGACATGTTTGTTTTTTAAAGGAAAGGCGGTAAAGGGAGTGGAGAGAAATAAGTATAATAGAACCCACATCACAGTCTTCACTAAAGCATTGCTGCAACAGGTGGGTTATAGCTATTGAGCTCAGTGTTTTTATTTATCATGATCTGCAGTTCATACCATTTGTGTGCAGTAGTTCAACAATTAGCAGTAAATAAAAAGTGCTAATGCACAAATAGATTCTGAGGAAAAATACAAAGTTTGTAAAACTGGATGTGGGCAGTGCAGAATGTAAAAAGGAAATTGGGAATAAACAGCAGAGATCAAGAACTGAGCAGGATTCAAAATAGATTTCACACATATATGGATAATCAGAATATCTACAGTTACATAAAACAGACATTTTTAAAAATTGGATAGGACATAAATCCTCGTACTTCAGGGCATAAGTCAATCACTAATGTCAGGTGTTAGGAAGAAATTTCCTCTACAAGTAAGTTATTCCATAATTGCTCTCTGCTGATTTTCTTTTACTTCTTCTGAAACATCTCGTGGTGGTTACTGTCAGAAGCCCAAATTCAGTAAGGTCCTTAAGCACATGCCTAAGTTTAAGCACAAGTCATTTTATTGACTTTGATGGAACGATTCAGGGGGGTTAAAATTAGGCATATGTTTAAGGACCTTGTTAAAAATTGGGCCCAGAGACAGGCTATAGAACTAGTTGGACCACTGATCTGCTCCAGCATGGCATATTCCTAACCAGTGGTTCCCAAACTTTTTTCCACCAAGGACCCCTTTGGCATCTGACAAAATGTCCTGGACCCCTTTCATTTCTGGCACTACCGGAACACCCCCACACCAGCGTGATCTCTCACGCATAGCGTGTGCAAGGCCACACTGTGCGGAGGATGCCCTTTTGAGAACAAAACGGCATCCTCCATTCAGGAAAAGTGCCGGAACGCTGTTCCGGCACATTCCACCCTGGCTCATAACCCACAGCAGACCCCAAGGGATCCAGAGACCCCACTTTGGGAACCACTTTTCCTAACAATTTATGCAAGGAATCAGTTTCAGTGGTGACTCTGGAAAACAGGCCCTTACATCTAGTGATAGTAGCAGGGCTACCTATTCTGTTACAGAAGAACCTGGTTTTTCTGTTAGCAGTGGTCCAACTTGTGGGCTATAATGAAAAGTTTCTGCCAAAGACTCCAAATCTATAATGTAATAAATGAACAGGCATTACCATCACAGAAGTAATAAAGATAGGACAGCAGGTATTCTCCCATCCAAACTTTCACCAACCTCAGAACTGCTTAGCTTTAAAAGTACTGTTGAGATGAGGCCAATTCAGACCACCATGGCTATGGGTTTTGAAGTATCCAGGTGCTGCCCTGTCAGTTACATTTTACCATGACTCCCATAATTTATCCTGCTCAGGATGCACTCATACATCTGCACCATTATTTGAGTTTGCTTTCCCACTAACTTTACATTTTTATAAAATGTTGCACAGGTGCAGAACAAAGGTGCTTGAGCAGTGTTCACCTTGAATAAAAGAGCCAAAGTAATTGGAGTATATAACTATTGAGTGATGTTTCCAAAGATCCCTTTTAATAAAGTCAGACATTCCCTTATGGTTTCAAAATGATTTACATGTAATTTTGTCTTCTCGTCTATCCACAGCTTCAAACACTGAGCATTATAGCCTGCTGTTTCTTTCTGAAGTGAAGGACAGAATTTACTGTTCACTAAGTACACTTTTTTAAGCATCAATATTTCTGCAGTTCCACAACCAACTTTTTGTTTCAAAACGGGCAAAAGCACAATACTGCAGAATGTACAAGCCAACAATTTTGTTCTAAAACACCAAACAATAGCATGTGAGAGTTCTCAGATGAAACACACCACCCACCTTATACCTGGCCAACATTATTTAAAATGGAACAGAATGAAACATTTACAAAAATCCAAACATTTTCACTTCTGAGTCAAGGTCAAAGCAGAAGAAATTTCACCTCCAATGGTAATAAGCAACTGAACACAGGAGTTTAGAGTGGAAGTGCCATCTCAACCATTACTTTGGCATCTCTATCTTTTGACACTGCAATACTGGATGTAATTAAGTAGGAGAGAGAATTACATAGGTTTTGGTTGCATGTCTTCCAAATACTCAGCTTTAATCATCACTCTTTCAAGTCTCCATTCTTACCTTTACTAAGTGTTAAGACAGGTTTCAGAGTAGCAGCCGTGTTAGTCTGTGTTCGCAAAAAGAAAAGGAGGACTTGTGGCACCTTAGAGACTAACCAATTTATTTGAGCATAAGCTTTCGTGACCTACAGCTCACTTCATCGGATGAAGTGAGCTGTAGCTCACGAAAGCTTATGCTCAAATAAATTGGTTAGTCTCTAAGGTGCCACAAGTCCTCCTTTTCTGTAAGTGTTAAGAAGCGCTGATCTTTAGTTATAGCTCCTTTTCAATGGCTGTGAGGCTTTAGGAGGTAGGGGACCTGTCATCCATGGAATCACCATGCAGTAAGGTGTTAATGTTTTTCTGTTTGCAGTAAAGCAAACTTGTATTACTTCAACAAAGTTTAAACAATTGTTCATGGAGACTGCATGGTCTAAAAGAATGAGCACAGGGCTGGAGGTCAGGAACCCACCCTAATTTTCTTCTACGCAATAGTATCCCCCGGTAAGCCACCTGTCTGAAGAGGATGCTGCAAATCAGTGTGGTGTCCTATTGGGTGTCTTGTAGACAGATGGATCCACATCACAGGTGCTGCAAAAAAGGCTCCAGTGTAGAGAGGCGTATGTAGCCGCCACAGATGAGTTACGTACATCTTGCCTCTTCCTCATCTGGAATTCTCAACGGAGCCATTTGTAAAGTCTGGAGCACGTGGAGGCAGAATGGAAGCTAGGAAAATGCCCTCTAAGGCAACAACTTCCCTTTAATTGACGAACGGATGGATGAACTGCCAAAGAACCCTAAGAGGATGTCATAAGGTCACTGGTCCTGAAAGGCATGTGGGGGTGAACAGAAAGGTAAGTGTAAGTATGAAAATAGCTAACCATATTAATGTGAGCTATGGAGAAACTGACAGTGACTATCTGGGAGGGGAATCTCCTGAAGAGCTTTTTATTTTTTAATACAAATATACTGAAAGGTTGCTTTGTCCAGATTCCAGGGAGCGCATCAATACAACATTGTCACAGGTTAATTGTCTCCTGCTGCTACATAAATACCATAATAAATATATATTATTTCATATACTTAAAAAACCTTTACAAACAGCTTACAAAAACTCACCGAATTTCCTTGAAATTAAGAACTTTCAAGCATTTCATCTCTGAAGAAGGTTTTAGTGAAATGTCAAGGCTCAAGTAGAAGAGACTTTTCTAGTCTGCTTCATAGTAAATTACCCACCTACCTTTGAGATTTGCACATTGGGCGTAAAGGTGGCAGCCTGGAATCCTGTACTGCAGGGGTGTTAGACAGGGGAAACAGACCATATGGTGGGAGCAGAGCAGAACAGTACAGTAAATGAAAATTACTACAGTGGGTGTAAAACTATAGTACAGCAGAACCTCAGTTACAAACACCAGAGTTATGAACGGACCAGTCAACCACATACCTCATTTAAAACTGGTCTGGAAGTAACAATCAGGCAGCAGCAAACACAAACAGAAGCAAATAGAGTACAGTACTGTGTTAAATGCAAACTACTAAAATAAATAAAAGGAAAGCAGCATTCTGATTCTGCATAGTAAAGTTTCAAAGCTGTATGAAGTCAATGTCAGCTGTAAACTTTTGAAAGAACCACCATAATGTTTTGTTCAGAGTTACGAACATTTCAGAGTTACAAACAACCTCTATTCCCGAAGTGTTCATAACTCTGAGGTTCTACTGTAGCATGATGATGAATCAAGCCCATTATCTCCATGCTTGTTAACTATCTAAATGTATTTGAATGGTATTATGTTCCCCCTTAGGCATGCTCATAACAGTCTTGTTTCTTTCTGGACTCCATCCAATTTGTACCTCTCTAGCTAGTACAGAAGTGTCCAAAACTGAATCCAGTGTTCCCAGATGTGGTCTCCATCTTTCTGCTTTAGTCCATGCTTTCACTTTACGTGTTAGTGACTCTATATGTCTACACATAGAGCCCCTTCTACCCTCCCCCTGCCCAAAAAAACCCAGTCAGATTTACCTTTTTTGATGTAATGTGGTTAATAAGCCATGTCTATAGTAATTTACTGTCCACTGTCACCTGTGGGTTTTCCTCTATTACTGCTTTGTGGGTTTCCCACTCCTATTGAATAATGTGCTTTGGAGAAAAGTAGTCAAATAATATGAGAAGCAATTCACAAATATTTTGTAGAATAAAAGAGGTGAGTTCAGTTCACTGTTATTTATAGAGTCATATTAATTGCTTGTGAACATTCAGCAAGCTATTGGGTGCTAATGAAAATGTTTGTGAATCATAAACTGTATCATGAATGAGTATTCACCCCAACATTTAAAATAGAAGTGTGTTATTTATTATCTGACTTTTTTTTCTTTAAAAAGTTTTAGTCATCCTACCAGGGACCATTCACAATATTATGTGACTTAGGCAATCAATCACAACACAAATAGCAAATAATTGTGGTGAGCAGTTTGAAAATAACCAATAGGCTGAAATTTGCTCACCTAAGGATAAGAGAGTCAGCAAATACAAATATTCAAAATATAAAAGCAGGCCCAAATCATAACAAATATTATTCACATTGAATATTCTGACTAGCGCTAGTTTTGGATTATTTTCCCTTGATTTGTTAGCGAGCATTTTTTTGCTGAATTTGATCTGATTTGTTTATTTATTGCACATTTCTAATCTATGTCTCCTTTTGTATTATTTCTCTGACCTCACTGATGCTGCAAAAACCTCCTAATTTACTATGGTATATAAGTTTCATTAACATAGTGTTTACTCCCATTTCCCGATCAAAAATTAAAATATTAAGACTAGACCTAGGGCACCTCCCTCCCCAACTCTGTACGTTGCCCTCAATCACCACACTTACTTTACAGTTCTTTAGCTACTTTTGAATTTATGTGACACAGTGCTCAGACCAAATCCAAACGGAATCAATATTATATGCAACACTTAGGAGACATTGTCTAGCTTTAATGGTACTCAGTACTCATGCTTCCATTATCCCGTAGATGTAGAGATTCACAGATTCCACAGCCAGAAAGGACCGTTATGATCATCTCACCTCCTGTACAACACAGGCCACAGAACTTCCCCAGTATACGTCCTGGAGTGTATCTTTCAGAAAAACATCCAATCTTGATTTAAAACTTGTCAGTGATGGAGAATCCACCAGGATCCTCGGTAAGTTTTTCCAGTGGTTAATTACCCTCACTGTTAAAAATGTACACCTTATTTCCAGTCTGAATTTTTCTACCTACAACTTCTAGCCACTGGTCCCATTTTTTAGGGGACTGTTATTTATTTTGTCTGTTTTTCCTAATTTTTCCTAGAGTATTTATTGATATTCCTTTAATATCCTCTATTTCCACAACATTCTGCCCTCTCCAGGATAATTTCTTTTAATTATTTGGCTCGCTTTTCTTTCACCTAGTATCTGTCTCTCTTCGATGATTTTCCTTAGTTGTTTGAGGAGGAGGGGGGATTGTTTTTCAGTGTTCAATGTACAAGCAAAACAATGCTAGAAATGTATTTCTGCTGTCCTCTCTTTACTTCCTCTTCACCTCTTTCCCCTTCATGTTCATTTTTTCCTGATTTCCTGCCTCCTTCCTTGGTTTGGTTCTCTTCCAAAAAACAACAACAAAAAACTATAGTTTTGCAGCCACCTTGCCTATGTCCCTCTTCCCCTCCCCTTTGCCCCCTATTTCCTGCGTGTCTCCAGTGCATATTTTGAATGCCTCTTCTTTCCAATAGCACTGCTATTCACTGTCTGGAATGAGCTTTTCCAATAACTGATTTCTCTCATTACCCTCATGTTTTCTCCCCCTTTCAGAAGCTTCTATTAAATTCAAATTAAGAGGTTCGTATATGTTGTGTTTTCCTCACAAACACCCAAATTATGTATATGATAGCAGTTTTACTTCTGGTAGTAAATTATCTATAATTTGACAGTTATAAAGTTATAAATTTCATAAAGTTTCTTTTTTGTACAGAGAGATTCACCCTTAACCTATCCCAGATGATTATTCATACACCTATAGATTCCTAAGCAGTCCGTGTAAAGATAGCCACGTGTTATTCAAATGAATTGTTAACTGCAAACTTATGCATCTGTCATACCTCTACAACAAGTAACTCCATAACGATCCATTGAATAACCTGCTTCTAGAGGAATTGTTTAGCATTCTTGATCCCGTAAAGTGTTTCTGGAAAATAAAGACTCATTTCTAGACCTGATCACAAAATTTTGGAGAACATTCCTGTTTATTTCTGCAGCAATTAAAGAAGAGGCAAAAAGACCAGCTCAAAAAATGATTGTTAGTTGCTCTGTGCTAGAGCTACATGATAGTTCATGTTTATGAGCTATATGAAAGAGTTTTGTTTGGACTGGGAGAGGGTTACAAGAAAGTTGATTCATATATCAGTCTTGTTTCTGACAGACAGGAAGTGGAACTATTAGATGAGACCCTTTAAACCCTAGAGCATCAAATACTATCAGCGTGGCCTAAATGGAACACTTGTTTTGCATATGTTCACTACTTAACTAGGGGGGACCACACTCCTGTCAGGAGCAACAAGTTCCTCAAACTTCATGGCTAGCCCATTTCAAAAATACACAGAAAATGTAGTATATCAGAAAACAGACATAAGGTGCCTCTCATCACGCCATGTGCCGGTCTGCCCCTGATCTCACATAACTAAGCCCAGGTTAGGTCCACTTTCTACCCAAGGGAACTTGGGAAGGGAGAAGGAGAACATATATTTAAACATTTATATACAAATACCTAGACAGATAAGCATCTGGGACATATTAGGAGTATAGTTCACACAGAATGTGTTGGATGCCATTTACATAAGCTTGTTGTATGCTGTTAATATAACAGAGGTGTAAAATGCTATTTGATTAACTTATACTTTGGAAATCTAAAAAGAATGTATGTACTTCCACGAGTATGGCAATCAACCCCTCAGCCTGAAGGAATGGGTGAATCAAAAGCAAAATTAAATAACTCCCTGCTAAAAGGATTAAAGTGTACGGTAGCCAAGCCACAAATTGAAGAAAGAGTAGTACAACTTATACAGTACACTATATAAGGCTACTTTTTGAACTGCCTCTTCTGATGTTTACACAGCCTCGCCTAAAGTTCAAAAGTAAACTTGAGTTTGAGTACTACCAGTTCTTTAACAGGAGCCAAATCTCATGTTTTTAATAATCCAAATCCTAAAGTACTAAGGGAAAAAAACTTCCTTTGATTTCACTGGCAGTAGGGTTATCAGGATTTACCTTTACAGTTGCAGCTGCTTAGTCATCAATGACCTGTATAGAGGTAGTTTATCTATCTCAATCTAGAACAATGCTGGATCTATGGTAGTTTTCTTCTTCCTTCACAGGCCCCTTGTTTACCCATTCCTGATCCAGTGACAGGTTGCTACATCATGCAGGCTTACTGCTATTACTTTCCTTTCTCCCAGGGTCAGGTACAATATTTATTATCACTTTTTGATGAGAAGTCTTTTATGATTACTGATAATTTGAGGAAATATCTTTCTCACACTTCCTTACTTTCAGACATTGGAGTAGAAAATGTCTCTCTCTCAAGCTGTCTATCTAAGGTACTTATATGGCTCCCTCCGATCACCATAGTACCTCACAATCTTTAATGTATTTATCATCACAAAACCCCAGTTAGATAGGGAAGTGCTGTTCTCCATTTCCCAGATGGGAACTGAGCCACAGAGAGACTAAGCAATTTACCCTAGGCCACACGGGAAGTCTGTGGCAGAACAAAGAATTCAATGTGGACCTCCCAAGTCCTCAGCTAGGATTCTAACCACGGGACCATCCTTCTTCTCATTACTGCACAGTCTCTAGGTTTAAACTGTGCTTGGTGCTTCCCAAATTCCACCTCTAGTTTATGGTTACTTATTCAGTGTTTGGTGGGAGTCTGTATTAGGGTGATCTGAACACAAAAGTTGCGCCACTTTAACTATACAGGTATAGTTAAGCAGTAAACCCCTACAAGTATACACTGTTATACTCGTGTAAAGGTGCTTTACACAAGTATAGCTATTCCTAAATGCGAAGAGGGGAATGAGTTTTACTGGTATAAGGCACTTTTATAGTGGTATAAATGCATTCACACTAGGGGTTGTACCAGTATAAATGTTTCAGTATAAAAATCACACCCCAACTGGCATAGTTATAACAATACATAACCTGTCGGTATACTAGTCCCTACTCCATATTTCACGATGAGGAGGTAGTCTGTTCACGCAATCTAGTTCTGTGCGGGGATCTCATACCGTTTAGCTTGTTGCTGTTCATCGTTGTTCTTCCAAAGTGTCTCATTGGTGTATTGGTGGTGTAAGTGCTGGTCTAGGATCCTGAGTTATGGGTGGGACTATTTGCTGCCCAGGTCAGGGGTGCTGGAGTTGCTGAGCTCAGGGAGCAGTGCTACATGTGAGTAGATCATGCTTTCATTCGCATTTAATTTTTGATCATTTAATGTTTTGCAGTCGGAGGAGCATTTGCTTTATTGGTGGAAATGGCACCAAAAGATTAATACGCTTTTCTGTATGTTGATGAGCAGGGGGGAATCAGCACTCTACTGCCCTGCAGCCATTGTTGCTGAAGGTCCTGTCCATATGGAATATTTGCTTTCAGAATTACTATGTCACTATAACCACTTGATAAAGCCGGGCCTCAGACTTCACTCCCTCATCGTGTAATGGGTTGGATTATACTGTCAAGTAGCTTTAGGAGTAGTTTTATTGGAGAGTTATATCTAGCTAATGGTTTCTTTAAAGTACAGAAAGACCATAAAGCTTTTACTTGTAACACACTATTTTCCAGCAACTGGGAATTTTATAGCACTTCCTGCTAGAGGAATCAATCTTAGTCAGACAGAGGGGATGCCATTGAGCAGTGAGAGGTACTACCTTCCTTTCAGGAACTGTGCCTTCTGTCTCTGCCACCCTCCCAGATTCTGCCTGCCTTGAAAACAAGAATCTGGGACTGGCAATTGAACCAAGGGCTCCTGTGTCGCACTAAAGACCACTAGACTATTCCTCTACAGCACAGTGTTTTCTTGAGTGACATCAGTACTCATCTATTCAATAATCCACTCAATAAAGTTAGTGTCTTCCTTGCTTGTTTCGGCATTAGCGTTGATTACACTGTATAGCTGTTTAATTGAATAGTTTCATATTAGTTTTTCCATTCAAGATGGAATGACTCTCAGATATTTTCTAATGTCTATCATTATGAACTAAGTGGACTTGTTGAGTTCATGGCAAAGGCACATTCGCTAAATAATGTTATCGAAGGACTAATAATGGGGTTTCAATTGGATTCAGTCTTCAATGTGCCAATGGTTTATTAAGGAAGTGTGTAAACATGAATGACAGTGCAGTTATTTTGAGTGGTACATGAGGGTGTTACTAGATGTAATGGGATGAAATTAAGAGAAAAGATTACGTTGAATAATAGAGGAAGGATTGAATGTGGATATTCAGAGCACCTCTTACACACTCAGACTGTTCCTAGTTTTTGGCAAATATTAATCATTTACTACACTCTCCCCCCTGGGGGGAAAGAGCAGTGTATTTTAATAATGTTAGTAAGTGTGCCCTGATTACCAGATTGAAAAGGGTCACATCTGGCAATTTTACTAATTTTGGACAGCGTGGGGAGCCATAATAAAGAAAGGTAGGGCAGTTACTCTATAAGTAACAAGCACAATGTATTAGAGTTTTTGTTTCGCTTCTGCTTTGTGACGTTTGCAGTCCAGTCACTCTCTAGTTATAGCCTTTGAACTTTTCCCAGGGGTTGCTGATGCTTGGTCTAAGGCCTGATTAAGAAAGATGAACTGCAACTGCCACATTTAATTACCTGAAAGAGACATTTAAACACAGACTCTGGACTGATCTACACAAGAGTATTGTACAGATTTAATTAGATCTGTTTTGAAACTAATTTAATTAAATTGGTACAATTTTCTTATGTAGACAAGGCCAGAGTTGGTTGGCTGGTTGGTATGTTTGGAGTTTTTTTGCTATTGGTCTCCCACGTAGAGAGCCAGGCAGTCTTTGAACCTAACCACCACCAGCAAGCCTAGGGAAACTTTGTAGCTCTAGTCCTGGAGCCCTGCATGAAGTTACTCGATGTGCAGTAGATAACTTTTATTCCAAGAAAAGAACTGCCATGTGATGTCCATGTTTTGGGTTAAATTACCTCCACATACATAATACTTACACCCAATGTAACTTTGATTGATTGGTCTATGTTGTCTCATGCCTGCAACTTTAAAACAAGTGAGGTTTTTTATATTCAACTAGGATTGTATTCTTCCTTCATGACTACAAATCTGACAAGTTTGAAGTTTTATACTTCAGAGGTGAAGCCCTAGCTATAATGAAGTCAATAACAAAACCTTCATTGACTTCAGTGGGGCCAGAATTTCACCCTAGAGATTTGAGTGGAATGCAAAAAGAAGTTTTAAAATGAAGCTCTATAGACCAGCCACTGGATAGTGACTAAATAGGATCGTGTAGTTTCCTTGCTCATTAGCTACAAAAAACAAATGGCAAACTGCATTCTTTATGGCTCACACATCACCAGTAACCTTGACCCAACTGAGGTGTATTACAGGTGTAGTTAAAGTACAGTTTATCTTTACCTGTAGACAAAGTAAAGATTCTGCATTTGAAATGTAATAATTCTGTTGATGAGCTACTCTGAAAAGAATCCATTTCAATCTCCCAGTTCTGTATTAGCTCTGCAGGGACAACAGGAGTAGAACAAAACAATTGATATAATGTCAAAGTTAGCAGATATGACTCCACTTACTCACGGAGGAGTAAGGTGCTATTTTTTAAAAACAGTAACGACACTCTAACACTTGCTCCACTGAAAATCCTCCCCCTCTCCCCCATCACACATCTGAAACTCAAAAATGGCCAAATGACTTAGCCCAAATGTTAATTTGTTTGGTAAATTTGGGCTGAGGCAAATGGGTCACTTTTCAACCAACGAGAAAAAATGTAATAGAGTCAACAGTGATTGAAAACAGGGGGTTCAAATGGAAACAACTGCTTAATCTTATCTCTACGGCATATGGCAAATGCGATCATGCACCTTCAGAAAAGAAAGGAAACCCAGTACTGACTTAGGCTATGTCTACATTATGGACCTTACAGCTGCACCACTGTAAGGTCTCCTGTGTAGCCGCTCTATGCCGGTAGGAGAGAGATCTCCCACTGATATAATTAAACCACCCCCAACAAGCAGCGGTAGCTATGTCAGTGGGAGATGCTCTCCTGCTGACAGCGCTGTGCACACAGGCACTTTTGTCAGTGAAACTTATGTCGGTCGGGAGGTGTTTTTTCACACCTCTGACGGACCAAAGTTTTGCCGACAAAAGTGCTCGTGTAGACAAACCTTAGTTTCTTTAACTGTGACACATTAAAATGATTATAATAAGGTTACCCCAGTTAGAACTGCTTTGAGAGTGTAAATTCCCTAAGGTGATGAACCAAAGTGGTTACCCTAATGTGGCCTTCCTCAGGGCTAAATCCTAATACATATGATGGGCTTGCAATCTACCGAAGTAAATTTTGCATGGATTTAGTGTGAAAATATTTTTTGCATTCATTCTTGCTATTACTGAAACTTATCATAATGCAGTTACATTAACTATTTCATTTCATGTTCTTTGAGTCTTGTATCAAAGAAAAGACTCTCAGCCAAGTCTATTTTAATTATACTGCCAGTTTATACACTACTACTACATAACCTACCCAGCCCAGTAGCTTATAAAATTAGCATTTTATAAGTTACTCTATTTAATTCTACATGTTAGAATCATAGTGTTAGAAGGGAGTGCAAGGGTCATCTAGTTTAACCCCCTGCCAAGATGCAGGATTTTTTGAGTCTAAACCAGGGGCGGGCAAACTTTTTGGCCTGAGGGCCACATTGGGTTTCCAGAATTTATGGAGGGCTGGTTAGGGGAGGCTGTGCCTCTCCAAACAGCCAGGTGTGGCCTGGTCCCCGCCCCCTATCGGACCCCCACTGCTTCTTGCCCCCTGACGGCCCCCGCCCCAGGACTCCTGCCCCATCCAGCCTCCCCTGTTCCCTGTCCCCTGATGGCCCCCACCGGGCCCCTTGCCCCATCCACCCCTCCCTGTCCCCTGACTGCCCCATCCAACCCCTCCTCTCATTCCTGACTGCCCCTCCAGGACCCCTGCCCCATCCAACCACTCCTTCTCCCTGTCCCCTGACCACCCCCGGAACCCCGCCCCTGACTGCCCCCCACTGCCCCATCCAATCCCCCCTCCTTCCTGACTGCCCCCCTTCTCCCATTCATCCTCCCTGTTCCCCGTGCTCTGACCACCCTGACCTCTATCCACACCCCTGCCCCCTGACCACCACCCCAAACTTCCCTGCCCTCTATCCAACCACCCCTGCTCCCTGCCTTCTTACTGCACTGCCTGGAGCACTGGTGCCTGGTGGTGCTTCAGCCGCGCTGCTTGGCTAGAGCCAGCCATGCCACCGCTCAGCACAGAGCATCTGGTCAGGCCGTGGCTCTGCAGCTGTGCTGCCTGGCAAGAGCTCACCCCCCCAGAGCATTGCGCTGGTGGTGCAGTGAGCTGAGGTGCAGAGGAGGGAGGACAGCAGGGGAGGGGCCGGGAGCTCGCCTTCTGGGCCAGGAGCTCAGGGGCCGCGCAGGATGGTCCCATGGGCCGTAGTTTGCCCACCTCTGGTCTAAACCATCCTAGACAGATGGCAGTCCCTATCCAGACTCCCTTTGAAAACCTCCAGTGAAGGAGCTTTCACAACCTCCCTATTCTAAGCAAACACACGACTCCTTTCAAAAGAAGCAAATGATTCCCTTTTTGTCTGTGTTAACTCAAGAACTGGACTGAATATGGGTTTATTTTCCAAAATACAGTTTTCCCCACACCTGACAGTTTTCAAAGTATTGTTTATAGTTTTGCCCTTCATAGAGAAAGCAAAGGTGTTAATTTCCCCTATAAGGCTGACTCTGCCACATTCCAAAGCGTGCAAATAAAAACATCCTTCTTTGTCACTGGTAAAGAGAGATATAGCAGGAAGCAAGGGTCTCATAGCTACCCTCATTTGAAAACCAAATAGGATGCCGGATGCTGTGACTGAATGCACCCCTGTGTTCATACTTCCCCACTATTGTAATAATCTTTGTACAAACTATGCCTTGTGAGGTATCAATTGAAAACTAATAACTCACTGGTCAATCATATCATGGTGAAACGTGTGTAGCAAAGTTGTGTGTAAAGTTATGAACATAAGCTGAAATTATGACTGAAGTGTGTTTACCAGACAAGCCTGCAGAGGAAGCAAATCTATTTCTCAAAGAAAAAGGACAAGCTGATGCCTCTTGCCAGGTGTCATCAAAGTTGATTGTCAATCATCTGTCAAGTGGATGCTCTTTGGCAAGGAAGAGGAGCAGGAATAGATTGAGCTGCATTTTAGCAAACAACAACATGGACCCTCTTTCACCACATGACTCCATGTCTCCATCCTCACAGCTGGAAGGAACTTTATCTAGGTGTAATCCTCAAGAAAATGCATTTCAAAGGGTTACTATAACATTGAGGGGGGAAAACACTCTGGGATCCATCGATTGCACAATCGATCGATCACACACACACACCCTTTGACTTTGGGGGTGACCCTGACCTGAGAAAGTGGTCAGCTATGTTTCTGGGAACCAATGGTAAGGATTTTAGCTTAAACCAAATCTAGTTTAAGTCTTATCTACTAAAGAACATTTTACGTTTATTCTTCTTGTAACCATTTCTGACCTTAACTCAAAATCTCTTTGTAGTTAAATAAACTTGTTTTATATTTTATTCAAAACTAATCCAGAGTTCTGTTTAAAGTAGCAAACTTTTGCAGATTGACCCCTTTTGCAGATTGACCCCCTTTGATATCTGAACTGTCCAGGAGAGGGCTAGGCAGTGCAGAACACATGTTTTTGGGGAAAAGTCAGGACTGGGAGTGTGTTGGGATCACCCTGCAAGTAGTAACCAAGGCTGATGGAAGCCAGAGGATGGCTGGTATGTTGCTGACAGGTTGCTGGGGTCAGAGTTGTTGGACCAGGGCTGCAGCTGTACACAGACTCTCAGGGTGCAACCTGCATGCTGGCAGGCTGTTTGTGAGCAGCGCAGGCTGGGAGTACAACAGCATATCATTGTGAGGCATCCAGTGGTGCTGGAACCCTTTTAACACAGTAACTCCTCACTTAATGTCATCCTGGTTAACATTGTTTCATTGTTACATTGCTGATCAAGTAGAGAACTTGCTCGTTAACAGTTGCGCAATGCTCCCTTATAATGTTGTTTGGCAGCCGCCTGCTTTGTCCGCTGTTTGCAGAAAGGGCAGCCCATTGGAGCTAGCTGGTGGGGGCTTGGAACCAGGGTGGACCGGCAGCCCCCCTTCAGCTTCCCTAAGTTCCTTGTGCAGCAGCCGCCCAGCAGACTATCACTTGCTAGGCAGTTCAGGTGTCCCTCCCCCCACTGCCGTGTGCTGCTCCTGCTCTCTGCCTTGGAGCTGCTCCCAGGAGCCTCCTGCTTGCTGTGTGTGAGGGGGGATGAAGAGGGGGGCTAATGTCATGGTGTCCCCCTCCCCCCTGCTCCTTTACCCCATATCCACAGAGAACGGGGGTACACGATAGGGCTCAGGACGGAGGGAGCTTGCTGGCAGCAGCTGCTGTCTCAACTTGCTGATCTACTTAAAAAGGCAGTGTACTTAGAGTGGGGTCAGAGTATTTAAAGGGGCAATGTGAATCTCTCTCTCTCTCTCACACACACACACAATGTCTCTGTCTCTCTCAGCCATGCTACCTCCCCTCCCTCCATTCCTGCTGCCTTGTAGAGTGTGAGGTCACATTAACAACAATATGTTAACCCTTGAGGGCTCAGCCGAGTGCTAATTCATCATTGAGCAGTAAGGCATTCCTTGGGAAATATCCCACCCTCTGAATCCACCACCTCAACCAAGCTTCACAATCATCATTGCTGTGTACAGTATTAAATTGTTTGTTTAAAACTTATACTGTGTGCATAAATAAAATATAGTCTTGTCTGGCAAAAAAAATTCCCTGGAACCTAACCCCCCTCCTCCCCCATTTACGTTAATTCTTATGGGGAAATTGGATTTTCTTAACATTGTTTCGCTTAAAGTAGCATTTTTCAGAACATAACTACAACATTAAGCAAGGAGTTACTGTAATGGGGGTGCTGAAAGCCAGCTGCCTTATCCCTGTCTGTGCCCGCCCCCAGCTGGGACCTGGAGCAGTGCCATATCTCTGGGAGGGAGGAACCCGGACAGGGGCAAGGGGGCAAATGCTGGGGGCAGGCACAGGGTCAGGATGACTGCCCTGGCTGCAGGGCCAGAGGTCAGAACCCTGGGAGCGAAGGGCCGGCAGGGAGCAGGGCCAGCACACCAAGAGAAGAGCCCAGGGCAAGGGCCCCAGGCACAGGACCAACAGTCAGGAAGCGGGGCTCCAGTGCGGAGCCAGCGGCCAGGGAGTAGAGCCAGCAGCTCGGACCCAAGCCCCAAAACTTGGGGTGCTGCACTAACCACTGCGCCCCTAGTTCCTGCACCTATGGAGGCATCCAAGGTTACAGGGCAGATGGTGGCAGCCCCTTACTCATCTGAACTGCACCCCAGAAGATGACAGATGCTCACTGAGATCTTCTTAGGAAGTGCACAATTCAAAATAAACCTGAATATTATCACCTCTCTTCACTAATGAAGCCTAAGGGGGGGAGTGGGGGACAGAGAAGTTGGGGGGGGGGAAGCCTAAAAGCATGACTATTAAAGATAGAGTAACAGTAAACAAGGAAACTGAGCACATATCTATGCAGAGCATTGTTTATTTTTCTCTGCAATGGTATGTAAACTTAATGTTCCTGTGTAATTATATGTAAACTGTTAAAATGTATGAACTGTACTTTAGTATTTCAGGGACAGCTGTTATCATGTTATAGGTTTAAGAATGTCTGCTGTTATTGCACGGGTTTATCCAATGATAGACTTGACTGGCTAATTTGATATTTGTAAGTCTCCCTGTAGCACACAATTTGATTAATTGATTTTCGCTGTGTGAATGCTTTTGTAGCAACATGTGGAGTAGTAGCAATACATACCTTAAGATTGCCTGATACTACCCATTTTAACCCCTTTTTTCAATTCGGCAGGACTTTGGCAAATGAATAATTTGAGTTGAAGTTTTCTATGCTTTGTCTCTGCATTGGATATGAATAAAAATTGAATCAGCCATTTTCCAAAAATGAGGCTGAATGGTCCCTTAGAATATATGCTAGCTACTTATGCTATATTCAAGATCAAACAGATAGCTTATCTGTGACACTGAGTACCTTTCTTAGCCCTGAAGAAGACCTCTGTGTAACTCAAAAGCTTGTCTCTCTCACCAACAGAAGTTGGCCCAGTAAAAGAGATTACCTCACCCACCTGGTCTCTCTAATATCCTGGGACAGACACTGCTACAACTACGCTGCATAGCGCTTGAATTCTGCCTGACCAAATATACGACTGCCTGACTTTGCAACCTCAATGTTCTTTTAACTGTGTTTTTGTACATGACATTAGAGGTGTTTAAACTCCTCAGACATAGGAATATACAGCTCTTACAGTGCTTCACCAGGATTTGCACAGCTTGATTTTTTATCTCCACTCCAAACAGGCAGAACTTTTGAATGAGGTCCCTCCACCAAGCGAAAGGACAGAACGCGGGAATCAAAAGAGTCTGACAATTGGAGAGAAAAGGGAAAAACTGAAGCAAGAACATGGGAGCCTCCCTTGACCCTCCCCCCACCTCCCTGCTAAGAGGAGTGGGGAACAGCCGGGAGGGAACAGAGGAGGCAGGAAGAAGAGACAGGCAGTGAGGGAAAGCTAGTGGGAAGCTGGGTTATGGGTCTGAGTAGAGCTGTGTGTGTCACAAAGGCAGAAAGCAAAGAGGTGAAAGAAAGAAAAAAAAAAAAAAAACAGAACCAGGGGAAGAGAGACAAACAGACTGTGAAATCCCCCTGGAAAGGTAAGTGCCAACCTGGATATCATCTCACTGTACTGAGGGTAAAAGGTTTGATTTACAGCCCAAGCCTCATTGAAATATAATGGTTGAAACCTTCTTCAGTGAATAACTTGTGTTTCCAGGACAGTAACTAGTTCTGCTGACAGGTAAAAAGGCTCAGAAGCTGACACTATTAGTGCCAAAGAATCCAGGACGTGGCTGCCAAATCGCAACACCGCACTGCTGTCATATGTATTTATAAAGGCATCCCTCACTATACTACCTAGGTACATAATAGGGACATACCTGTTCATACCTGTCTCCAAGATGTTCACTATTCATTGCTAAGAAATATATAACTCCTTTAGGTAGCCTCTGCACTCATTATAGCATATAAAATTTAGCACAGGAAGACTTTTAGCTACCTCATTTAGATGTCACCTCTGCTAAGTGGTTGTAACTGAAGAATCAGGATTTGTCAGGTTACCACAGTGTGGTGTCTGAAATGATTATTTTTACTTCAGTCACACCTACCATGTGCAGATGCTGCCCAAACGTACGAAGACAGAGTTTTCTGCTATAATTGAAATAGGAAATAATACTAATAAACAGGAAATAACTATTAGAAAGTTACTTTTAAAATGTTAGCTGCTTTGTGGTAACATGACAACTTTTTACTTAAGTGTGTGTCAGCACTTCCGTTATAAACCCATGTTCAGAAATTGAGAGAACCAGAACTGCCCTAAGATTTTCTAAAAGCACTTTCAAATTCTCACTCCTTACTCATAGGTGATTCGGGTCCAGACTATCCTTTCCACTGGAAACCAAGGACTGCTAAGGAATCTTCAAAGGCAAGCCTTGGAAAATGCAAACTTATTTTAAATCAAAAAAGGAAAACAAAAAAATTGCAGTCCTGACAGGGACTAACATTTCCACATTTTCCCTCCAAAAATGGAATTACGGTATCCAGCAAAGGAAAAAAGTTCCCTTTTTTGTATAGGGCCTGATGTTATTTAATGTTTTGTTTGTTAGTTTTTAAATTTTTGGAAATGCCACCTCCTCCCTTGGTTTTGTTGGAAAACTCAGAGAAGCAGACTCGGAGCTTTCCTTCCAGAGGGAGAGGTAGTCTAACAGCCCTTCTCTCTCTCTCAATTATTTGATAGTGATTCTGGCCTCTTACAGATTAACTATCTAAAGACAGCTAATGGAAAGATTTATTAGGTGTATTAACAGTACAAAATGTAACAAAAAACAGATCCCAAGGAACTCCTGCAAATTAGGACTGAAGAAAGGTGAATGTCTGGAACCCCAAACCACATCTTTACAGCTGTGGTTATTAATTTACATGAGGATAAATATACTTTAAGCTACATCATACAAGTTCTGCCACTCAGCTAGTCAATTTTAAGGTGTAAACTGTCCCTCTTTTCATTTACTGACTTGAAGAAGAATCACAATTAAATTCTCTCTCTTTTAATGAACACCTTCCACCCAGGGCAGTCATCTGTTTTAAAGGCATTAAAATAATCCCTCATTAAATTCAACTCACAATTGACCACATAGTCTCTTATGCATTGTGTGGGTCATTTCTGAGACATAGCCAGTCTCATTACTGAAATAGTTTGTAGGGTGTGTGTTGTTCCATGATTAACCAACATGTGCCAGCAGCTTTTCTTAAATCCTCTCTCAGTTTAGGTTTAAGATTGATCTTGGGGCTGTTCACAGTTCTAGTCCCTCACATAAATTAGTTTTATCTTTTACAGTTTCCTGCCCTCATGTGGAAATGTCTTTTATTTAACTGTGGCACCTTAGAGACTAGCCACTTTATTTGAGCATAAGCTTTCGTGAGCTACAGCTCACTTCATCGGATGCATACTGTAGAAAGTACATAAGATCTTTTTATACACACAAACCATGAAAAAATGGGTGTTTACCACTACAAAAGGTTTTCTCTCCCCCCACCCCACTCTCCTGCTGGTAATAGCTTATCTAAAGTGATCACTCTCCTTACAATGTGTATGATAATCAAGGTGGGCCATTTCCAGCACAAATCCAGGGTTTAACAAGAACGTCGGGGGGGGGGGGGGTGTAGGAAAAACAAGGGGAAATAGGTTACCTTGCATAATGACTTAGCCACTCCCAGTCTCTATTCAAGCCTAAGTTAATTGTATCCAATTTGCAAATGAATTCCAATTCAACAGTCTCTCGCTGGAGTCTGGATTTGAAGTTTTTCTGTTGTAATATCGCAACTTTCATGTCTGTAATCGTGTGACCAGAGAGATTGAAGTGTTCTCCGACTGGTTTATGAATGTTATAATTCTTGACAAGTACTCCTTTTCTTTTTGCGAATACAGACTAACAGGCTGTTACTCTGAAACCTTTTATTTAACTGTTGTGGTATATTGGATCCCTCTCAATTTCTCAACCATCAGGTGCATTTTCAAAGGCTGAATACAAGCAGCATTAAATATTTTCCCCCAAAAACACATTTGTATTATTTTAGACAAAGAAGATAAGAGATGTTTAACTCCTTCTTGTTTTAATCGCAAGGGACTTAATTGCCTAAATCAATATTTGCTGATATAGTTCAGCAGAGCCACTACATAAGACTGTAGCAGTAGAATCAAAATATCTTAATATTTTACTTTAAAAAAGTTACCTCTGAAATGAAGACTAAAGATTATCACCCATAGGCCATACCCCTCTTTTTCTGAGCTGTATTACCTTTACTAATAAAAATAAAAGTTTCTACAGAGCATTAGTAGCACCTTGGGCCTATTCATTGTTGCCAACTCTCATGATCTTGTCATGAGTCTCATGATAATTACTGACAGGTTTCAGAGTGGCAGCCATGTTAGTCTGTATTTGCAAAAAGAAAAAGAGTACTTGTGGCAACTTAGAGACTAACAAATTTATTTGAACATAAGCTTTCGTGAGCTACAGCTCACTTCATCGGATGCATTCGTGAAGTGAGCTGTAGCTCACGAAAGCTTATGCTCAAATAAATTTGTTAGTCTCTAAGGTGCCACAAGTACTCTTTTTCTTTTTATGATAATTATTGTTTTCCTTAAAGCTCCAGCTCCTAGAGTCAAGTGAATATGTGATGATTTCAGTCTTCATTCTTAAAGAAAAATTTGAGCCCTCATGGCTATAGAGAAAACTTCAAAATATGACCCCAATGCACCCTAAAGGCTAAAGAAACAGAAGGCAAATTAAAAGAACATCACATCTCTTATTTTTACATAGACTCTTGATTTTAAAGCTAATCTCACATTTTTTTGGTAAACCTAACTCATTACATTTGAGGTCAACAATTTTATTACCTTTAAACCAGCTTGACTATATAGTAGTTTTAGAACCATTCACCTTCCCCCTCCTATGTTGGGGGGGGGAGGGGGTTCTCTTCCTTTATATTGGAACTTTCCCTAGCATGCTCCAATTTTTGCAGCTGGACATTTAAATTACAGATGAGGAACCACCTGCAACCCTATGGTAGCCATTTTAGAAACAATGAATGGATTACTGCAGGTTGGAACTTTTCCTTTCTTATGGTAATTTATTTAATTTTTATTTTGGGGCTCTGTTTGTTATAAAGTTGTTTTTAAAGATCATTTAGGTTTTTCTAACAATGACATATTCTTTATGGGGTTATAAAAACCTGAGTTTCTTTACTTCCCCCTAATCTAATCCCAGTCTTCCTTCCAAACTAGTTTCTTTATGGTGAGACAGCATCCTAGATCTTCTTCTCATCTGAGTAATGATAAAAAGGAGTTATAGGCCCAAAACTGTCTGTTATCACTATACATATAGTCATGCAAGTAGGAGCTCTTAGTATTTATGCCCAAATTATATTTTGTAATTATAATTAATTCAGCAGAGATGGCAATAAGATTTTTAGCTAAGAAAAGAGAAAAGGGAACTTCCACTTGTCCTTTTACTAGAAACTCTTCTTCTTAAGAAGAAAAAAAAGCTTATGCTCCAGAATTTCTTAACAAAATCATTTTTTTTGAGGAGAGTCTGATAACTTTTCTTTTTTATGAGTGAGTCTCAAGGGGCTTGTGAAACACTTTTGGTACCTGGTCCTCTCATATTTCATATTGCCTCTCTCACTGTTTAGCAGATTGCATATTTTCTTAGGCATTACTCAGTTCCTTCTGTCCCAAAACAAATTCTTGAACACCCTAAAGATGACTTTTAATTTTGCTATATCAGTGCTTTAATTAATGAAAAATGGTGTAACTTGACCCATGTCCTTTTATGTTCTTGGAGTTAATTATCTAAGATGAGAAATGTATAGTTTATTATTGCACTCTTTTTTTCCCCCAGCTGCTTTAAAAATCTCTATCCTTATCATTAGTCTGTCGTTATAATTGTTTTTGCTGCATTGTCTCATTTCTCATGAGAATTTCACAACTGTGTTCTATGTCAAATACCTGTCTTCATCATTGTGTAGTAACTTTTGCGGAAATATCTCTACAGGGTGTGCACCTGACAATTTCCAGAATTCTGACATTTTGATCCATGTTTGGTTCTTTACCAACCAAACTGCAGACCTTTGTTTCTCCTGATATAGTCTTTATGTGCTACTGTTATCTTAGATGGAGTATGTATTATTTGATGTTGTATACTATGTCGTCACATAATTAGACTATAGTAAACATACACAGAGGGCAAAGTTTACATTGTGAATTATCTTCATTTTCACATTTCCTGACTTATGAGTGAGTGACTGTGTAGGCAACGATGATCATGAAGTCAGTGAGCATCTTTCATGTGTAGGGAGAGCAGCATACCAGAGTTGAGTAATGACATGAGGATCAGGAGAACTTTGCTCAGAGTCTTTCAAATTTTGCTCTTCTTGGTTTGCCTGACCAAGTGATGTCTGTTGCTCTGCCATAAGCTGCAAAGATGGTCATGTGACTCATTTATTACTTGTAAAACATAGTTTTCATATTAATAGCAGTAGTTCTGCAGCTAAATTGTATGTATAATAGGTATTTTTGAAGTCATTAATTTTGTTACAAATATAGATTATGCAATTTTTCCAATTCACAAGGAATTTGTATAAATATGTTGCATTTACAAAAGATTGATTAATGTACAGGAGAACCAAACTCATTTTTATCTAGTCAGGGGTATGCACAAGGGGGGGGCAAGCAGGGGCACACCACACTCCCCCAATAATTGGCAGGGGGAGAGAACTCCTCTGGCCCCAGAGCGGGGGCAGCGAGAGTAGGAGAGAGTTCATTAGGAACTATAAGTTCTGTATTTGTCTGAGTTCATCAAAATGTGCTGCTGTTGTATTTCTTACTATGCAGGAGACAGCTGTATACCCAGGTAAAAAGTTTAATATGCTCCAGTTCTTAGATAAGCTGAAACCTGCATTTTCCTTTAATCGAAATAGAGAGAAGGGATTCAGAGAGAAATCTCTTGGCCTTTCCAACGTGTCTGAAAATTTAGCAGGCTGAGCTCTGGTGGGTCAAGTTGGAAGCAAATTCCAGAATCCAGGGGCCCTCACAGAGAATACCCTACTAGCCACTGTCTCACCTTTTCCCGTCACTTCAATCAACAAGATAGTGGCAATGAATATGAAGAAATCAATTCTTTAACAGTGTTGCTGGATCAATGCCTACATTGGAAAGAAAAAAGAAAAGGAGTACTTGTGGCACCTTAGAGACTAACCAGTTTATTTGAGCATGAGCTTTCGTGAGCTACAGCTCACTTCATCGGATGCATAGCATATCGTGGAAACATTGGAAAGATGAGCAAAGTGTTTCATGGAATCAATGCATCCTTGCTGTGGCATCTTTGCTTCGCATAGCCACAACCTACAGGATGTCAAGGTGTCATAAATTAAACTCCATACCTTTTTATGATGGTATTCCTCAGTTTCTGAGCCATATTTCTATCTTGAACTGGAAGATTACATAATTATCAAGCAATAATCTCCCTCCAAAGACATTAAACACCATTATCTGAGAAAACTATTCTTAGTCTGGCCCTGAATGAATTTAGGGATAATCAGATAGGTAATAAGGTTGCACTAATATTTCCAAAAACACTTGGTGCCAGATTTTGCCATCGGGGTACCTACTTGACTTTTATGCATGACCTTTGGTGACCTTTAAGGAAACCTAACAAATGGGGAAAACACATGGATATTCAGTGAAGCTGAGAAAACTAGTGTGCCTCTTTCTGATTTATTGAAATGTATGAAATTGGGATACTCTGCAGTGTAGCGAATGTTTTTAGATATTAAAGCAGATAATTTCAGGAGACCTGCCCTGCCATGAAAAATGCCAACATTTAATGTTTGTAAAAACTGTGGAATATGACAACAAACCACCTGCCCTTTTAGTGCAATTTAATATTTGTGAATTAATCTGGGTTTCTGTGAAAAATGCATGTGCTTGTAAATATTCAAGAACAGTTTGCACCAACATTTTTCAGCCTACAAGTTATTTGTGAACTGTTTGACTTTTTGCTGTTGTGATGTCTGACTAGTCAGCTAAGTCACAAAATAATTTTTGATTCCTGATCGAATGAGCAAGGCCTTTCAAACAGGAGAATGAAGAATAGTGAATGATGAATAGTGAACACCCTTGTTTGTATGTTCAGTGCAAATATTCATGTGGAGAAGAGCCATACCCTAAACACTTGTAATCGTACAAATGTTCATGAATAGTAAAGAAAGGGTCTGAACATGGTTGCGTCAAACAGCTGTTTGGTATCATAAGGAATGTTTTCAAATACTACTTACATAGTACTTAACCAGCTCTATTATCCTGGTTTAAGTTAAAGCAACTGTGTCCATTCTCATTCCATTCTATCTTTCTCTCTTATTAACGGCTGCAACACCTCATCTCTGGTTGGGAAAACAAATGAGTAGTACCTTTTGATGCCCCTGCATGAATTAGTAGTCATAATATGGCCTCTTAACAATTCTGTAAATCTCTATCCTCCTGAGGTGAGTAGCTTGGATATACTTGATGTCTGTTTCCCAACTCAGAGAGGAGAGAGTTACTACTCTGTTCTGGCAACTATCCCAAATCTTTTGCATGGCAGTATATTTCCTGAATACTTCAAGATTGGGAAATTGAATGGGAGTTGGCCACCTAATTCCCTTACACTACTTTAAAAATCCCAGTTTAAGTGACTGGTGCTCAAAACATACTGGGTCAAATTAATCATTTGAAATAATGGAGATACACTTGGGATGAATTTAGCTCACTGGGTAGAGGTTAGTTTTATGCTAAATGGCAATCACCTGAAAACTTCAGCCACAGTTTTTATATATTTCTAAACCTCATTGCAATAAGGGCAATTAATTAGGAATTCTGAGAAGTCGACTGTTTCCGGGCCAAATTCAACCTATCAATGCAGTAGTCACATAGACTTCTATAGGACTATTCAGCTGAGTACAGTGAACAGGAGTTGACCTTCCATTGTGATGACTGGATATCCACCAATTAAAATCATTAGTAACTGCTCCGATTTTAATGTTGGTTTGTTGTAAAGCTTATTAAAACTAAATAAATAAATACACAGATATTTAGAATTCTTCTGTCTTCTCAGAAAATGAGGGAACAGCTGGTTTATCTTCAACTAAATATCTACCTGAAACTTCCTGGACACCATGATCAACTTCAACAATGGAACCCTACAGACAACTGTATACAAGAAACCCAGGGATCTCCAAACCCAACTTCACAGATCCAATAACCACCCCAAACACACCAAGAAATCTGTTATCTACAATGAGGAGCCAGATACCACAGAACATGCTCCAAGGAGAAAATCCAGGATATATACCTTAACACATTCAGAACCTCCTTCACCGAACAAGGACGTTCCACCAGAGAAGTAGGTCACATCATGGAATAGAACAGAAGTACTTGTGGCACCTTAGAGACTAACAAATTTATTTGAGCATAAGCTTTCGTGAGCTACAGCTCACTTCATCGGATGCATGAAAGCTTATGCTCAAATAAATTTGTTAGTCTCTAAGGTGCCACAAGTACTCCTTTTCTTTTTGAGGATACAGACTAACATGGCTGCTACTCTGAAACCTATCATGGAATAGGTCACTCAAATACCTGAGAGAACCTGCTTCAATACAGGAAAAAAAAAAACCCTCTGACCACACATCCCTAATTGTCACCTACCCACCCCACACTGGAACCCATATGGGGTATCACCAAACATCTACAACTCATACATGACATGAATGCCATCCTGAAAGAAATCTTTCTTGAACCTCCACTTCCAGCCCTCAAACAACCCCCGATCCTCTCCAAGCTCATAATCAGAAGCAAGCTCCCCACAGACTAGGACACAACTACTCAAAGAAGCGCCAGACCCTGCCAGAACAACATATGTAAAATCTGCAGATATATCGCCACTGCTACAAAGATCAACAACATCCCTCACAAGACAGCTTTCAAGATCCCTGGGTCCTACACATGCCTATCACAACATGTGGGGTACCACATCTGGTGCACTAACTGCCCCAGTAGCAACTGTGTGGGTGAAACCAGACAATCACTACATTCCTGAATGAACTCTCACAGGAAAGTAAAAAGATAAAAATGCCACATCTCCATCACTTGTGTGTGGATACTTTTCACAAAGCAATCACTCTATATCTGACCTACCAGCCCTTATCCTCAAAGGACACTTGCTCAGCCCTTTCAAAAGACAAGCCTGGGAACTTACATTCATAACTTTGCTAGACACTAACAATCATGGACTGAATAAAGACACTGGATTTATGGTTTATTACATCAATTTATAACCCACTAACAATCCCTCCCAGCTACTTCCCTCTTCCCACCCCCACATTTCTTTTCCTCCCTATGACATGAGGGGTGTTAATGGGCCACTTCACTGAAATAGTCCCTTGAAATGTGTGATAATTACTCTTGCTAAACAATCTGTTCCACCTTGTGAGACTGTGACACTCTGAGGCCTTGTCTACACTGCCACTTTACAGCGCTGCAACTTTCTCGCTCAGGGGTGTGAAAAAACACCCACCTGAGCGCTGCAAGTTTCAGCACTGTAACGTGCCAGTATAGACAGTGCTACAGCGCTGGGAGTTTTAACGTTGCTAGTGAAGATATGCCCTGAGGCTGTGTCTACATTACATCATTGACAGTCATGCAGCTGCATCGATGCCTAAGCATCCAGGAGAGAGCTCTCCTGTTGACTTAATAACTCATGCCTCTGCAAGAGTGGTAGCTTTGTTGGTGGGAAAGCTTCGCCAACATAGCACTATCTACACTGGCACTTTGGTCGGCAGGGCCGGCTCCAGGCACCAGCAAACCAAGCAGGCGCCTGGGGCGGCAAATAGAAAGGGGCGGCAGGAGGTCAGGCTCTGGGGCGGCAATCCACCCTCGGCGGCGGCAGGAATTTGGTGGCAGCTCCATCACAGCGCATTTCGCGCTCGGCGGCAATTCAGCGCCGGCGGCAATTCGGCGGCTGCACCATCATTCCACCTCCATGTTCGGCGGCAAGGTTTTTGTTTTGTTTTTTTTGCCTCTTGGGGCACCAAAAGCACTGGAGCCAGCCCTGTTGGTCGGTATAACTTATGTCGCTCAGGGGTGGATTATTCTCACCCCTAAGCAATGTCAGTTATACCAAATCAATTTGTGGTGTAGACATAGCCTGAGTAAAATGCGGCAGCACTTTAACGTGACTGTATAGTCACGGCACCAGCTCTCCCAGTGCTATAAAAAAACCCACCTCCACGAGGGGAATAGCTACCAGCACTGGGAGCAGAGCTTCCAACACTGGTGCACTGTCTACACGGCCACTTTACCGTGCTGAAACTTGCAGCGCTTAGGGGTGTGTTTTTTCACACCCCTTAGCAAGAAAGTTGCAGCGCTGTAAAGTGCCAGTGTAGACCAGCCCTAAGTTTTCCAGACCTGAAGAAGAGCTCTGTGTAAGGTTGAAAGCTTGTCTCTCACACCAACAGCTGTTGGTCCAATAAAAGATACCACACTCTACTTGTCTCTACCTGAAAATGTTACTTTTACTGAAGATTTTCAAGTAAAATATAGAAGCACATAAAACCTCATATTAGCACTGTATGCAAGTGTAAAAGCAAAGGAAACCAAAAGTTAGAGGGACGCTGTCATCTTAACATTGACCCAAATTTTAAACTTGGTAAACAAACTTTAATAAGGACTAAGAGCAACAAAAACAATTCCATAATTTAAAAAAATCCAATGAATACCATTGTTTTTAAACAAAAACATTCCCTTATATTGTTTAAAACTGAAATATTGCAGCACTGAAGACCTGAAATTGAAAATGACTACAGGTTTAAATGTCCAAATGACAGCAATAAAAAAGTAAACAACAAGCATAAATAGTGACAATTAAATAGGTTTTACAATTTTTTCACTCAGTCAAAGGTGTGAGCAATATAGGTAAATATTCATTGCTTATAACATCATTTTAAAGTTTTTGTCCTTATATTGTATCATATCCATATACTCCAGACTCACATTTACATCCATCTACCCAGAGGAAAGATAAGAGTATAGAAAGGAATCTCATGCAATGGGAAAAAACAGCTTTCCTGTTTATGATGAAACAATATATAAAAAGATCCTCTGATAATTTGAATCATAGTACAGTCAATGGTAAATGGGACAAAATACAACATGGTTTTACAAAAGGCAGATCGTGCCAAACCAACCTGATCTCCTTCTTTGAGAAAGTAACAGATTTTTTAGACAAAGGAAACACAGTGGATCTAATTTACCTAGATTTCAGTAAGGCATTTGATACCGTGCCACATGGGGAATTATTAGTTAAATTGGAAAAGATGGGGATCAATATGAAAATTGAAAGGTGGATAAGGAATTGGTTAAAGGGGAGACTACAACGGGTCCTACTGAAAGGTGAACTGTCAGGCAGGAGGGAGGTTACCAGTGGAGTTCGTCAGGGATCGGTTTTGGGACCAATTTTATTTAATCTTTTTATTACTGACCTCGGCACAAAAAGTGGGAGTGTGCTAATAAAGTTTGCGGATGACACAAAGCTGGGAGGTGTTGCCAATTTAGAGAAGGACCGGGATATCATACAGGAGGATCTGGATGACCTTGTAAACTGGAGTAATAGTAATAGGATGAAATTTAATAGTGAGAAATGTAAGGTCATGCATTTAGGGATTAATTACAAGAATTTTAGTTATAAGCTGGGGACGCATCAATTAGAAGTAACGGAGGAGGAAAAGGACCTTGGAGTATTGGTTGATCATAGGATGACTATGAGCTGCCAATGTGATATGGCCATCAAAAAAGCTAATGCGGTCTTGGGATGCATCAGGAGAGGTATTTCCAGTAGAGATAAGGAGGTTTTGGTACCATTATACAAGGCACTGGTGAGATCTCACCTGGAATACTGTGTGCAGTTCTGGTCTCCCATGTTTAAGAAGGATGAATTCAAACTGGAACAGGTACAGAGAAGGGCTACTAGGATGATCCAAGGAATGGAAAACCTGTCTTATGAAAGGAGACTCAAGGAGCTTGGCTTGTTTAGCCTAACTAAAAGAAGGGTGAGGGGAGATATGATTGCTCTCTATAAATATATCAGAGGGATAAATACCGGAGAGGCAGAGGAATTATTTAAGCTCAGTACCAATGTGGACAGAAGAACAAATGGATATAAACTGGTCATCAGGAAGTTTAGACTTGAAATTAGATGAAGGTTTCTAACCATCAGAGGAGTGAAGTTTTGGAATAGCCTTCCAAGGGAAGCAGTGGGGGCAAAAGATCTATCTGGCTTTAAGATTAAACTCGATAAGTTTATGGAGGAGATGGTATGATGGGGTAACATGATTTTGGTAATTAATTGATCTTTAAATATTCATGGTAAATAGGCCTAATGGCCTGTGATGGGATGTTAGATGGGGTGGGATCTGAGTTACCCAGGAAAGAATTTTCTGTAGTATCTGGCTGGTGAATCTTGCCCATATGCTCAGGGTTTAGCTGATCGCCATATTTGGGGTCGGGAAGGAATTTTCCTCCAGGGCAGATTGGAAGAGGCCCTGGAGGTTTTTCGCCTTCCTCTGTAGCATGGGGCACGGGTCACTTGCTGGAGGATTCTCTGCTCCTTGAAGTCTTTAAACCACGATTTGAGGACTTCAATAGCTCAGGCATAGGTGAGAGGTTTTTCGCAGGAGTGGGTGGGTGAGATTCTGTGGCCTGCGTTGTGCAGGAGGTCGGACTAGATGATCATAATGGTCCCTTCTGACCTTAGTATCTATGAATCTAAGGGTATGTCTACACAGCTGATGTTAAAGTGCTGCCGCAGCAGTGCTTTAACATGGCTGTGTAGTCACGGCAGAACGCTGGGAGAGAGCTCTCCCAGCACTGTAATAAAACCACCTCCGCGAGGAGATAGCTCCCAGCGCTGTAGCACTATCTACACTGCCACTTTACAGCACTGAAACTTGCATCACTCTGGGCGGTGTTTTTTTACACCCCTGAGCGAAGAACGTTTCAGCACTGTAAGTGGCAGTGTAGACAAGGCCTAATATTCTTAAGGTATATTCTCCCTCTGGAAGGCTAAGGCTGTATACATACTCAACATGGTGTTAATTTGATCATTTGCCTCTGAAAAGAGCAGCCACAGTGAGATAATAGAATACTGTGGTACAGTGCACCGCTACAGACTAGGGACCAAGTGGCTAGGCAGCAGTTCTGCAGAAAAGGAACTAGGGGTTACAATGGACAAGAAGCTGGGCATGAGTCAACAGTGTGCCCTTGTTGCCAAGAAGGCTAACGGCATTTTGGGCTCTATAAGTAGGGGCATTGCCTTCAGATCGAGTGACGTGATCATTCCCTTCTATTTGGCATTGGTGAGGCCTCATCTGGAGTACTGTGTCCAGTTTTGGGCCCCACGCTACAAGAAGGATGTGGAAAAATTGGAAAGCGTCCAGCAGTGGGCAACAAAAATGATTAGGGGACTGGAACACATGACTTATGAGGAGAGGCTGAGGGAACTGGGATTGTTTAGTCTGCAGAAGAGAAGAATGAAGGGAGCAGTTGATAGCTGCTTTCAACTACCTGAAAGGGGGTTCAAAAGAGGATGGATCTAGACTGTTCTTAGTGGTAGCAGATGACAGAACAAGGAGTAACAGTCTCAAGTTGCAGTGGGGGAGGTTTAGGTTGGATATTAGGAAAAACTTTTTCACTAGGAGGGTGGTGAAGCACTGGAATGGGTTACCTAGGGAGGTGGTGGAATCTCCTTCCTTAGAAGTTTTTAAGGTCAGGCTTGACAAAGCCCTGGCTGGGATGATTTAGTTGGGGATTGGTCCTGCTTTGAGCAGGGGGTTGGACTACATGACCTCCTGAGGTCCCTTCCAACCCTGATATTCTATGAGTGGGCTTCTGCAATTGCCAGCAAATTAGTCTTTTAGCTGTGACTATAGCTCAGAATATGAACTGTTAATGGGAAAAGCACTGATGAAAGAAAAAGTTGGTAGTGCAAGATTAAGAAACATTCTACAAATTATTTTATCATGAATTAAATAATGTTATAGCTGTGCAAAATTACAAACTTTGCTTCCTTTCTCATCTGTTATCAACATATAACTTTCTGAGCAGGGGTTTCCACTCGCATGCATTAAAACAGCATACTGTAAAAATGACCACATGCTATGTGTGCAGAGGTATATGTAGGAAACATATTGAACAAGGGTTCCTGTCTGAGTGTGAGTGTGGCTTCAGGAAAGGATGCAGGACCATAAATATGGTGTTTGCAGCTTGTCAAGTTCAGGGGAAATGCAGAGAACAGAACTCCAAACTGCATGAGACTTTCATTGACCTGAAAAAGCATTTGATAGAGTCAGTCGGGAGGGCCATTGGACAATAATGGCAAAATTTGGTTGCCTGGAGAAATTCATCACAATGGTTTGGCAATTCCATGATGGCATGCTCACTCACATTGTGGGTGACAGTGAGTCATCTGAACCATTCCCAGTCAGCAATGGAATCAAGCAGGATTGTGTGTTGGCTCCAACCCTCTTTAGTACGATGTTCTCTGCCTGCTTACAGATTCCTTTTGTGACTGTGACACTGGGATTGGCATCAGATACCAGAGAGATGGCAAGTCTTCAATTTGAGGAGACTATAGGCAAAGATGAAGGTACAGGAAGTGACTGTTTGCAATCTTCTGTTTGCTCATGACTGTTCAGTGAATGACAAATCTGAGTCTCACATGCAGTGGACTATGGACTATTTCTCTTCAGCTTGTGACAACTTTGGTCTCACAATTAACATAAAAAAGACAGAAGTGATGTACCAGCCTGCACCAGGAAAGTCTTACGGAGAGCCTGCTATCACAGTGAATGGCCATACCCTCGAGACAGTGGACAAGTTCACCTACCTTGGCGGTACGCTGTCACCTGCAGTTCACATTGATGATGAAAGCAATGCCAGAATTGTCAAAGCAAGTGTGGCCTTTGGCAGACTATGTGCAAATATGTGGGAGCATTGAGGCATTAGTCAACAAACAAAACTGAAGGTCTACAAAGCCACTGTGTTCCCAACTCTGATGTATGCATGCGAAACCTGGACAGTTTACAGACACCATGCTATGAAGCTGAATCACTTTCACATGGGCTGTTTGAGGAAACTGATGAAGATAAAATGGCAAGAAAAGGTTTGAGATACTGAGATTCTCATATGGGCAGGCATTCCAAACATCTATACTATGTTGATGAAATCACAGATGAGATGGGCAGGCCATGTCACCAAAATGTTAGATGAGCAACTGCCAAAGAAGATCTTTTATAGCAAGCTAAAGGTGGGGAAATGCTTTCAGGGAGGCCAGAAGAAACATTTCAAGGACTCCCTTGAGTTATCCTTGGGACATTTCAACACTGACCCAGAGTTTTGGGAAGATCTTGCTCATGATCATTCTACTGGCAAAGCCTCATCCATACTGGAGCTATAGTCTATGAGCAGAGAACTGCTAGCAGCGTAAATTTCACAACAGCAGCATGTCCGCTGTTAATCAAGTAATCCATAGAGGCATCTCTTGTTCAGTGTGCCACAGACAGTTCAAAGTTTGAATTGGCCTGATCAGCCACTCGCGTGTTCACAGAAACCAAACCAACCTGTGATGTTCTACTCATCTTCGAACTCGAAGGGCAAACAATCAAACCAAATGTAGAAAAATAATGGAGAAAAATCAGTGCACTTAGCCCTTGGACATACAAAATTTTCCAAGGCCTGTTGACCAATGGTTCTCATCTGGCAGACTGAAGAATATCACTGTCTAGTTTCAAGATGAGCTCTATCTGGGCCTTGTAAGTAGAGATTTAGAAGAAAAGAAGTCAGGACTCTTCAAAGTTCAAATGGATGCAGAGGACTTTCTGGGTGTGGGAGTGGAATCATTTTGGTGAACTCTGTTCACGTTCTATTAGATCGACGTCTATTTCACAAAGACACCATGTGGTTCATTTGTTGAAACTGACGTTAAGGACTGAATAGGCAGGGAGACTAAACTACTCTTTATCCCCTTCCCTCCAAAATAGGGATGTGGGGATTAATAGGCACAGTGGTGGGGCAATAAAGGGAAGTCTGCACAACAATTTCCTGCGATGTACTCAATGTGTGTGGTGGATAAACATAGGATTTCTCTTTGTTATGGTATTAATTTAACAGCTTTTCTGAGCGCTAAAATACATTATGCTGAAATAATATTATACAACACTTTTTACATTCATCTTACCATAAAACCTATTAATAACTAGACCGCATTCTCCAGCTTGAGTGGCCTGCTAGTGTCTGACACAACTAAGAATCAAAAGTGGCAGAACTGGAGAGGCTATGAATTAGAGGAAGAAGGAAGTCTTCCATGCATGTGAACAGCACTAATCACTCATAACAGCCATGTCAGCAAAAACAACAGGAAATGCCTTTGCTTGACCTTTATTCATTGGAGAAAGGAGATCCAGCATCACTTCAGAGCAGCTTTTGCAACATATCAGTGTATAACTTTTATAGGAATAATAAATCACCATTCAGAATTAGAAACAAATATATAAATATAATATGCAGTAATGGGAACTTAGGGTGAAAATGGTAAATCTAAGAATCGAAGAATGTTAAATATGGGTTGGGTTTTTCTTTCTTAAAATTTCAACACAACTTTTATGTGTGTTTATATATGTCACTTTTTAAAAGTTGCATTCCAAATACTGAGAATTTTGAGTATATATTGTGTATAGATGTAAGCAGAGTCAGGATGGGCTCCACCCTGACATCTGGTGGTGAGGTGTGGCAAGTAGTGGAAAAGAACTTCAGGGGCTGATCTCAATTTGCATAGGCACACCCACCCCGCCTAGACTGAGGCCATAACTGCCCAAATGGTCACTTTGGCTGTTGTGGGATCCCCAGTGTCTTTGTTATTGGGGCGGGAAGAGTAAATTGTTATTACCCTGATTATGGGAACTGTGCTTGGAACTGTACTTGGCCTTTTGTTATGATGGAGGGACTCACCATCAACTGAGTAGCACTCGCTAGGCAAGGGACATGGGTTCCAAAACTCTGTGAAGGGAGAGAGACTTGAGACAGGTATTAGTACCTGGTGGTGTGGGCCCCTTTGTGAGGGCCTGAAGCACCAATTGCACCTCTGTCTCTCTCCACTGTGGAATGTCAGAGCTAATGTTGGGTCTATTAAGAGTCTTGCTACAGGTACTGTGCTGCATTCACTTTGGCCTTATGGTGCACCAGCACTAAGGCCCCCACTACTATGAGCTGAAATCACTGAGAGCTGAAATCACTAAGAGCTGAAATCACTGAGCACTGTGTCAAGTAGTGGGGAGCCGGAAGATCTAGAGTGCAGTGGTGCTGTTCGTGAGACGGTGAGCTGTGCAGAGCGGAGCCGTTCGCGAGACGGCTAGCTGAGCAGAGCTGTTCGTGGGACAGCGGTGTGTTCGCGAGACGCCGAGCTGAGCAGAGCTGTTCGTGGGACGGCGAGCTGTGCAGAGTGGAGCCGTTCGTGAGACAGCGGTGTGATCGTGAGACGGCGAGCTGAGCCGAGCTGTTCGTGAGACGGCGAGCTGTGCAGAGGGAGCCGGTCGTGGTGGAGCGGAGCCGTTCGTGAGACAGCGGTGTGTTCGTGAGACGGCGAGCTGAGCCGAGCTGTTCGTGAGACAGCGAGCTGTGCCGAGCGGAGCCGGTCGTGGTGGAGCGGAGCCGTTCGTGAGACGGCAAGCTGAGCAGAGCTGTTCGTGAGACGGCGAGCTGTGCAGAGTGGAGCCGGTCGTGGTGGAGCGGAGCCGTTCGTGAGACAGCGTAGCAGAGCAGAGCCCTGTGGGGCAGTCAGCTTCAGGACACGTAAGGTACCCCTTACCTCTTTCCCCCACACACAGGCACATTTTAGCCAGACTGGGGAGTAACACTCTGCAGATGAACTTTTGAACTCTGGGGCTGGACTTTTTGGATTTTGGGTGATTTGAGGATTGCTGGACTCAAGAGACATTTGGGTTCTGGGACTCAAGAACCCGAGGGAAAGGATGTGGCCCAATTTTCTGGGGTGGGTCTTTGCTCATGGTTTGGTTAATGAACACTAGTTGTGGTGTTTTCCCAATTTAATGCTGATGTCGTTTACCTCATGTTATTAAAGATTCTCTACTACACCGAGACTCCGTGCTTGCGAGAGGGGAAGTATTGCCTCTTCGAGGCGCCCAGGGGGTGTGTAAGATTTTCCCAGGTCACTGGGTGGGGGCTCGAGCCAGTTTTGTATTTGCTTTGATGAGAGGGAACCCCTGTGTACTGAACCCGGCCCTTGCTGCTATCAACTTGGCCTGGCAGAAGGGTTACATATATAAACATGGTATACATAAGGATTTTAACAGGATTCTGATTGATGTTCAGAATACGTGAGTTTAGTTTTATGCTTAGTTATCAGAATATTAGTGGAAGGTATTCATATTTGTGCTTAGAAAACGGAGTTCTGATTATTTTTCTGTAGATCATGTTCATAAACACTGCTCTGCATATATCTGTACATGACAAATCTTTTCACACAAAACAAAATAGAAAAAGGATGTATTTGTCCAGTAAGAAAACCAACTTATTGTAAAATATAAATTAATGTCCTACAATGTCTTGATATTTTGTGTCATAGGAATAATATATTTAAAAGGTTGTTGAATTACTGAATTAAGAGACAGCACTACATAGTCTTTTGTCCGTGATACAGTATTTTCCTTTGCTGAATACACTAATCATACCACTTTGTATACACTCTTGAATTGCAAGAGAACTGTAAACACTTGGTTCCTATGGCTAGCCTCATGATGAGGGTCAACAAATATATAGCCTACAAAATTTTGCAGATCTCTGGAACCCTTCTCTATTCAGTTATCATCTTTTACACATACAGAGTATAGGGTGTTTACATACATATAAAGAATATGTATATATACAACCTGAGTTTGAAAGTATCACATATTAACTATTACTGGAAGAATAAAAAAAGTTTGAAGCTGATTATAATTCCCAAGATAATAACATTTTGTCATAACTAAGATACATTCTATTACAAATTGGGTGACCATCTAAGTTTCAAAGGGAAAAGAAAGACAACTACAAAAAATAAAAGGCCCTTATTATTTAAGGCAGTGGTTTTCAACCAGGAGTTCAGGGGCCGCGAGCAGGTTTCTGGGGTCCTCCAACCATGGCTGGCATTAGACTCGCTAGGGCCCAGGGCAGAGAGCCAAAGCTCCACCATGCAGGACTGCAGCCCAGGGCCCCGAGCACTATCACCCGGGGCTGAAGCCGAAGCCTGAGCAACTTTGCTTCGTGGGGCCCCATGTGGTGTAGGGCCCCGGGGAATTGCCCTGCTTGCCACCCCTTAATGCCGGCCCTGGGTCTTATATGCAGAAAAACAGTTGTTGTGGCACAGTTAGGCCGCGGAGTTTTTATACCATGTTGGGGCAGGGGGGAGGGGGGGAGTGGAAGGGCAGCTCAGAAAGAAAAAGGTTGAGAACCTCTGATTTAAGGGATACTACCTTTCAATTGCATATTTATTGTTCAAAATCAAACATATCCTTGTGTGATTATTGCTGAAATACTGGATAAAGTACATGCTATATTTACTTGAGATAGGCCACGGGACACTGAGTACCAAACACTCAATCAGGCAACGTGCTGAGCACTCTTTTTCGTATCCAACACTTAAGTACAGGCTTGCCTGAGTAAATGTGCAGTCTCATGAGTGAATGGGATGACACACATGCTTAAGTAACTTGCTGGATTGGGGCCAGAATGCTCAGCAACTTGCAGGATTGAGCCCCAAAGAAGGGATGCCCTTTAAAAATAAACCCTAATGCCAAAGGCAGTAATTCACATTTGCTTGAAAACCAGATATTTTTCATTAATCTTTTCTTTTTGAAATAAATTTATACATTTTATTTGTGTGCAGGATTGGCCATATTTTCTGAAAGATTTTTTGGATCAGAAGACACAATGTTTGATAAACTGAACTAGAAAAAAAGGATCCAAATATAATCATTTTTAGTTATTTGCAAATGTAATAGTGTCCATATTTTCTGAAACTATGTAGTCCTGAATAGAATTAATTCATATATACCACAGCAGTAAATTACAAAAGGTAAAACCAAAGTTAGGTAGATGAGCTATGAAAATGTGTTTGTATTTTATTGGTACATTTTTCTTAAAGGTGTTTACCCAAAGAATGGTACATCTGATTGAAAATAATTTGTTAGAAATATTATTTGAGAATTCTTTTTTGTTTTTTTGTGAAAGCATAAAAGTAACTGCAAAAAAGCAGAATATAGTAAAATCTACAGTTAAGGTTGCAATTCCATTTTTATTATAGCTCCCGGTTTTCATTCACCCATAACTTTTTATAACATTTCTTCTGCTAAGCTGAAACTTCCTTTGCTTGGTCTAAATTCAAAGATGAATATTTTGGAAATGTCTGAGCAAAATTCAATCTAGCTATTTTTTAGATAAACAGGAAAAATACCTTAACAAAAAAACAAACAAACACACAAAAAACCTTAAGATCTATAGTTTTTACAAAACTGACTCAAATGGCTTATCTTAAACTCCAAACTTGAACTGTGACTAGTACAATCTGATGAACAATTGCTCTGTAAGAGAGAGACCCCAATCCTGCAAGCAGTCTAATTCGGGTGAACACACACTGAAGTCAGTGGATCATTTTGTGGATTCAGGATCTGCCCCATGAAGCAATTTGGAGGATTGGGGCCTAAGTTTTAAACAAAACATAAAATAAAAAGTTTATAAATGATAAACGTTTTGATTTTTGCATCTGTGATAAATGTTCAGTTATAGTCATCTACTACTATGCAGTTGAAAGCTCCACTGTGTCGCACTGGGGAACTACAGAGTACAACATCTATTGTATGTTTTCTTTCATCTACTGAGAGGTGTAGTTTAAATCCTGTGGAGTTTTGGAAAACACACATTTGCATTATTCTGTAGTTTAGGATGTAGGGATTCTGTGTATCCTATTTCATCATAGAATCATAGATTAGGGTTGGAAGAGGCCTCAGGAACTCATCTAGTCCAACTCCCTGCTCAAAGGAGGACCACCTCCAACTAAATCATCCCAGCAAGGGCTTTGTCAAGCCAGGCCTTAAAACCTCTAAGGATGGAGATTCCACCATCTCCCTAGGTAACCCATTCCAGTGCTCCACCACCCTCCTAATGAAATAGTGGTTCCTAATATCCAACCTAGACCTCCCCCATTGCAACTTGAGACCATTACTCCTTGTTCTGTCATTTGACACCACTGAGAACAGCTGAGCTCCATCCTCTTTGGAACCCCCCTTCAGGTAGTTGAAGGCTGCTATCAAATCTCCCCTCAGTCTTCTACAGACTAAATAATCCCAGTTCCCTCAGCCTCTCCTTGTAAGTCATGTGCCCCAGCCCCCTAATAATTTTTTTTGCCCTCCGCTGGACTCTCTCCAATTTGTCCACATCCTTTCTGTAGTGGGGGGCCCAAACTGGATGCAATACTTCAGATGTGGCCTCACTAGTGCAGAATAGAGGGGAACAATCACTTCCCTCGATCTGCTGGTAATGCTCCTACTAATGCAGCCCAATATGCCGTTAGCCTTCTTGGCAGCAAGGGCACACTGTTGACTCATATCCAGCTTCTCGTCCACTGTAATCCCCAGGCCCTTCTCTGCAGAACTGCCACTTAGCCAGTCGGTCCCCAGCCTGTAGCAGAGCATGGGATTCTTCTATCCTAAGTGCAGGACTCTGTACTTGTCCTTGTTGAATCTCATCAGATTTCTTTTGCCCCAAGCCTCCAATTTGTCTAGGTCACTCTGGACCCTATCACTACCCTCCAGCATAGCAACCTTTCCCACCAGCTTAGAGTCATCCATGAACTTGCTGAGGGTGCAATCCATCCCATCATCCAGATAATTAATGAAGATGTTGAACAAAACTGGCCCCAGAACCGACCCCTGGGGCACTTCACTTGATATCGGTTGCCAAGTAGACACTGAGCTGTTGATCACTACCCATTGAGCCCAAAGATCTAGTCAGCTTTCTATCCTCCTTATAGTCCATTCAGCCAATCCATACTACTTTAACTTGCTGGCAAGAATACTGTGGGAGACCATATCAAAAGCTTTGCTAAAGTAAAGATATCAAGTCCACTGCTTTCCCCATATCCACAAAGCCAGTTATCTCATCTTAGAAGGCAATCAGGTGGTCAGGCATGACTTGCCCTTGTTGAATCTATGTTGACTGTTCCTGATTACCTTCCTCTCCTCCAAGTGCTTCAAAATGGATTCCTTGAGGACCTGCTCCATGATTTTTCCAGAGACTCAGGTGATGCTGACTGTTCTGTAGTTCCCTGGATTCTCCTTCTTCCCTTTTTTAAAGATGGGCACTATATTTGCCTTTTTCCAATTGTCTGGGGCCCCCGTGATTGCCACGAGTTTTCAAAGATAATGGCCAATGGCTCTGCAATCACATCCCCAACTCCCTCAGTACTGTTGGATGCATTACATCCGGACCCATCGACTTCTGCATGTCCATCTTTTCTAAACAATCCTTAACCTGTTCTTTCACTACTGAGGGCTGCTCAACCCTCCCCATACTGTGCTGCCCAGTGCAGCAGTCTGGGAGCTGATCTTGTTTGTGAAGATAGAGGCAAAAAAAATATTGAGTACTTCAGCTTTTTCCACATCATCTGTCACTAGGTTGCCTCCCCCATTCAGTAAAGGTCCCACACTTTCCCATACCTTCTTGTTGTTAACATACCTGTAGAAACCCTTCTTGTTACCCTTCACACCCCTTGCTAGCTACAACTCCAATTGTGCTTTGGCCTTCCTGATTACACCCCTGCATACTCCAACAATATTTTTATACCCCTCCCTAGTCATCTGTCCAAGTTTCCACTTCTTGTAAGATTCCTTTTTGTGTTTAAGCTCACCGAAGATTTCTCTGTTAAGCCAAACTGGTCGTCTGCCATATATACTATTCTTTCTGTACATTGGGATGGTTTGTTCCTGCGCCCTTTTTTAAAATATAGCCAGCTCTCCTGGACTCCTTTCCCCCTCATATTAGCCTCCCAGGGGATCCTGCTCATCAGTTCCCTGAAGGAGTCAAAGTCTGCTTTTCTGAAGTCTAGGGTCCGTATTCTGCTGCTCTCCTTTCTTCCTTTTGTCAGGATTCTGAACTCGACCATCTCATGGTCACTGCTGCCCACGTTGCCACCCACTTCTACTTCCCCTACCAATTCTTCCCTTTTTGTGAGCAGCAGGTCAAGAGGAGCACAGCCCCTAGTTCCTCCAGCACGAGTACTGAAGTTGTCCCCGACGCTCTCCAAAAACTTCCTGGATTGTCTGTGCACTGCTGTATTGCTCTCCCAGCAGATGTCAGGGTGACTGAAGTCCCCCATGAGAACCAAAGCCTGTGATCTGGAAACTTCTGTTAGTTGTCCAAAGAAAGCCTCATCTACCTCATCCTCCTGGTCTGGTGGTCTATAGCAGACGCCCACCATGGCATCACCCTTGTTGCTCTTGCCTCTAAACTTAACCCAAAGACTCTCAACAGGCTTTTCTCCAGTTTGATACTGGAGCCCTGAGCAATCATACTGCTCTCTTACATACAGTGCAACTCCTCCACCTTTTCTCTCTCGCCTGTCCTTCCTGAACAGTTTATACCCATCCATGACAGTGCTCCAGTTACGTGAGTTACCCCACCAAGTCTCTGTTGTTCCAATCACATCATCGTTCCTTGCTGTGAAATGACTTCGAGTTCTTCCTGCTTGTTTCTCAGGCTTCTCGTATGCATGTACAGGCACCTAAGATAACTAGCCGATTGCTCTACTTTCTTAGTATGAATCAGGAGGCCTTCCCTGTTGCACCCTTCTCCTTGTGTTTCCTCCCGGTATCCCACTTCCTCACTTACCTCTGGACTTAGGTCACCAATCCCCGGCCAACCTAGTTTAAAGCCCCCCTCACTAGGTTAGCAAGCCTGCCTGCGAAGAAGCTCTTCCCTCTCTAGGTAGGTGGATCCCATCTCTTCCTAGCAATCCTTCTTCCTGGAACATCCCATGGTCGAAGAATCCAAAGCCCTCTCTCCGACACCACCTGAATAACCACACATTTACCTCCACAATTCGATGGTCCCTACCTGGGCCATTTCCCATCTACAGATTCTAAGATGTTTTAACACAGTGGCACAATCACCTTATATCTTTTGTGCAGACAGAAGAAAACATGTCTTTATAACCACTTTTAAGAACCCTTTTTAGCCCAAGTTCCAATACCTACCAAAGTTAAAACACGATACTTTAACATGGCAAAGCTATGCCAGTGGTGGAAACAATGTGCATTTTAGGGAAATGTCAAGTATAGAATAAGTCTATGAGTTTTAGTTTTTGGAGCTGTGCAAAGTATAACTACACAACAAATGCTTTGTTTTCTCTAAAATGACATAGAATACAAAAAACAATACTAATGCCAAGTTAATTTAAAGTGTCAGGAAATGCAAAAGTTCAGAGCAATGTCAGCTCACATATTATTTCTGATTGCTAGTTGCCTACATAATTTCATATATGATTACATAAAAAATCGACACTAAAAAAACTAAGGATGAAAACTCAATCCCTCAAAAATTAGGAAACGCCAAAATTAAAATGGCCTATGCTACCTTAATTCAGCCTTCTTTTGTGTACGCATTATGATAGTCTTAAATTACATATGATATACTTTTTTTTCCCACTGGACCCCTGCTTTTCATAAGGCTACGAAGGCAGGTCAAGTGGTAGAACAGTCCTAGCTTGTAGAGTTATACTGAATACTTGCATTGCGTTGCAGCAAGATATATGTTCATGTGGAGACTTGGTCTTTATTGAGATCCCTCCATTTACAGTGCTAATTCTGAGAAAAGTTGTGAAGTAATAAAAATGTATAACTATTGAAAGGGATACTGCAAGATAAAAATCTAGTATATGGAACATGTAGAGTAATTGATTTAAATATCCTTGTTCATAATATTAAACTGAACATTTTAAACATCTTAATCTTCATTGCTGTCTACTTTTTCCATTTCTTACAGGTTGGACAATGAAACTAGATTAGTCAGTTTCACATATTTATAGCTAGTTTCAGTTTGAGTTTGCTATGCTGACTAGAACAATGCTGCAGCTTAATGAGTTGGAAACCGTGCAGGGGAATGCCTAAATCCTACATTTTTTTAAATTGAATTTAAAATGTCATGTAAGAATTTCTAATCAGATTAGGGGTAGTCTACAGGGGAAACCTGTCCAGAATAGTTATTATGAAATAAGCTATTTTGCAATAGCTATCCTGGAATAGATGCTTGTGTGGATACTTTATTATGGAATAATAAGTGGGCTTTGTGAACACTTGCTCACCAACTGCTGTCTTCCAGCCACCAATCCTCTTTAATCAATAATTTATCTACTCCCTTATCTGTTCATTTTCTCTTCCATATTAACGTTCCCATTTTGTGTGCAGCACTTATCTGCAGTGCCCAAAAGTGGTCCACAGACTTTTGCATCAGCTGCAACAAAACTTCATAAAATGAGCTGAGGAAACCAACTCAAAGGATTCTGGGGCACATCTGGGAAACCCAAATGAACATAAACAGAGGCCTTTTTTCTTGTTGTTGGTTAGAATGGAAGAATTGCACAGTCAGAGAAGACTGTTTTGGGATTTGCTTGTTGAATAACCACAACAGACCCATTGCTATCCTAGGCCCCCTTTTGTTAGATGCCGTAAATACCTGTCTGTGTTAGCCTATCATGATGTTTGATTAATATGGCTACAGGCAACTCTTGTCCCGGCAAAATATTTTGGAACACATCTTTTTAAAATGTTTGATAAAGGAGATAAAATATCAAAGTACCAGAAGAAATATGGGCATAATTTCTTTAGCATAAATGCACAATTTTGTTTCAGTATTTTTGAGACTAGTAAATTACAATAATAAAAAATTGCATAACACTAGGTTTGTGTGGAATGGAAGTAAACTACAATCTCAAATGAGGAAAATACCTCCAAGGACACTGGAAAGTCATGGAGAATTCACATCTGTTGTGTACCCTAAATTGAAGCTTTCAGTTAAATGCAATGAAATTTCTATTCCTTTTCTTTGTTAAAGAAAGCCTTCCTTACAAGTTAACGTAGTTATCCTGTTTACTAAAAGTTGCTTGGGGTTTAATAGGGCTATTAGTAGTATCTAATGGTCTTTTGTTGAATTATGCAAAATTGAACTGATGTCTGAGTCCATTTCTTAGTTGGCATTAAAAAAACTGTCAGTACACCTATCAATCTGTTTGATGCCATCAGAGGTGCTAAAGACAGAAGGACATATTCCTTATTTGAACCTAGGATAATACCTACACGTCAGGATAAAGTTATATTGTCAGGACAGCATAGGGAAGGTTGCACTGCTATTACTTGTACTATTATTTGGATACATAGGGAACTTTAATTTCCAGTGCTGTCAACCTGGCATTTTTCATAAAAATTAAACTAATCCACTTAACGATAAATAGGAAAGAGACATGACTGTAATTAGACACTACTAATTTGTTTTACAGGGTTGGAGGCAGTTGAGAAGTGCACACAACTTGAAAATACTGATCTATTCTGAAAATGCACTTACACCTCTGTAAGTAAGCTGAAACAGTCAGAGCCTAGAGGGTTCCTGCAAAACAGAGAGTACTGAGGCAGAACAAGAAATGAAATGAAGTAGAATTGCAGACATTCTGGTCAATTTCACTTTACTGTCTGCCCAGAGGGGAAAGGAGAGGAAATGTGGGTGACAAAACAAAATCAAAATGGAATAGAAGGAAAGAATGAGTGATGGTGCAGAGAGAAAAGGGATAGGAAGGTATAACAAGAGAGTGAGACTGAGACATCAAAATCTCATGAAGAGGTGTAGGAAGTCATCAAAACTGAAATAATTGGGCTGTATTTGATGTAGTTCTTAAAAGCAAAGGTTGTTAGGCCTAAACTTTTATTGATGTTTACAATGACCATAGTTTGAAATTATTACCTTGTTTGATTAATTCCTTATATTTTTTGTAGGTGGTAAAAATACTAAAAACTAGTCTGACAGTAAACAAACTGCTGCATTTGTACTATAACAGATAGCAGTGTGTACTGGTTTGTATACAGAGTGCTTAACACTAAGGCCTGGTCTACACTGCAGGGTTAGGTCTATGTAAGCAGCCTTGCATTAACCTAGCTGTAGATGTGTCTTCTCTTAAATTGGTTTCCTGCCAAAGTGCCTCTCTACACCAATTTAGTAACACCACCTCCTTGAGCAGTGTAGTTATGGTTGATGTAACTAAGTCGACACAGTGTCAGTGTAGACACTGGGTTACTTTGTCCACATTACTGGCTTTCAGAAGGCATCCCAGAATGCTCCACACTGACAATAAAATTGATACAAGCGCTCCTGATGAGGATTTGCATTGCTAACACAAGGAGCCAAGTGTGTGTGCACACACACACAAGTGATTTAATAACTGTGGTGGCTGTATGTTGACAAATGAGGTTGACATAATTTTATAGTATAGACAGCCCTAAGATGTGCTTTTGCAGTCCTCTCCAAATGCTAAGGGTTGGCAGGAAAACATAAGTAAATCAGGAAATTGCACCATAATTCACCCTTCAGTCCCAAGTTCTAAAGACTGTTTAGAAGAGAATCCCTGAGTCCAGTCACTATGAGTAGTTGTTGTTTTGGTCTGTACGGACTGCAAACACTGGAGATAAACATTTTTCACAAGTTAGGGTTGTTAGCCCTGACCTCCTGGGCAAATTCCAACTCCTTACATTCTGCATAAAGTTACCGCTGCATTTTTAATTGGATACTGTTGTCTTCATTGCCTGGCCTGAAACCGTTAGCATCATATTGGCTCATGCTGTATAACGAGAGAGACTCAACTTGAATATGATCAATTTTTTTTTAAAAAAAGGTAAAAGTAGTTTCAGGTACTAGATCTGGTTGAGTTCCATCTCCCTGTCAACTTTTGTGGTTTTAGATTATTCCCTATTTTTAAAATGTTTTCTCCCTCCTCTTGCTGTACACAAAGTCCACACAAATGCAGAGATGTGACAATATTGAATTTACTATATTCTAAGTGCTGTCAAGCAAATAACTGGAAGAAAAAATAATATATTTATTATAGTAACCTTAAATGTTACAAGAAAAAAATTGGGGGCGGGGGGAAGGAAAACAGATAAATTTGAGCTTTACAGTGCTGATGCCCTTTAAATTATGATGGTGGCTTACTCCAGTGGTGGCTGCATGCAGGGAAGGGTGAAGTAATTGCTATATGTATACAGTATTTGCTTGTATGACAGCCTAAGGGCCCCCTCCTACTGTCTAGGCAAAACTCCATAGTCTGACTCAACTGCAGCACTGGGTCCTAAATTAGTAACAGGCTTCTGGTTGAAGGGTGCTATATGCATGCAAGACTCGCATGAAAAACGAGTGATGCCGCCGGTCTGCATGCATGGTGCCAGGCAGCTGGAGGAAACTCCCCTAGTTCCAGCGCCCGTGCCAGGACGAGGGGCTGTCTGGGCGGGTCTGCGTTACGGCTACTGCTTGTGCCCTAAGCCACGGGCAGCCCGCTGCGGGGGGGGAAGTGCGGCGGAAACACCCGGAGTCGGCAAACAGCGCTGCGGCCTGCCCGGGCTTTTCTCCCTCTCCCGCCGGGCACCACCCGCCTGCGCCGGTGCGCGTGGCCTGCAGGCGGCCTGCGGCGCCCCTCGGCCTGAGGCGGGGCTCCCGGCCCCGCGGGGGAGAGGGACGTCAGCGGCTGCGCCAGGCCCCCGCGCGCCAGTTCCCGTTTCCCCCTCCCCCACCCCGGCCCCGAAGGAGGAAGCGTTGACGTCATTATCCGGGCTCTCCGCGGCGGCGCTGTTCGCACAGCGGGTCACAATGGAACCCCAACGAGCCTAACCGACATGAAACGGCCGCGCAGCCGCCCGCCCCAGTGAGCGCGGCCCGGCCGCCCCGCTCTGCGCCGCGCCCCTTCCCCGTCCCTCCCCTCCCCCCGCCCCAGGGAGCCCCGCGCGCCCCCCGAGGGGGCGGTGACAGCCGCCAGGCCTGCCCCGCCGTCGGGCTGAGTGACACACGGCGAGAGAGGGGTGGGGGAGGGGGTCACGCTGTTTGGGTGGCGGGGCCGCCGTCGCGTTAGGTCGGAGTCTGCGCCGCTGGCCCAGCGCTGCCGGAGCCGCCATATTGCCCAGGACGTAGCGAGACGCCAGCGCCGGGAGCGAGGAACCGGCCACGCCGCCGCGCCTGTTCTCCGCCGCCCCGTGCACGCAACGAGCGGCCAGTGCCCGGCCCCTCCCCCCGCCGAACCCAGGCCCCGGTGAGCGGCGCGGGGAGCGTGTGCGCCCCTCCCCCGGGCGTGTGTGTGTCTGTGCCCCGGACGGGGCGGAGCGTGCAGGCCCCGGCCAAACCCCAGCCAGAGCCCCGGGCTGCCGGGCAGGAGCTGGTGACGCAGGAGAGACGCCCCGGCGCCGCTGCCGGAGGGAGCCAAGCGGCCAGGCCGGGATCCGAGCGTGGGCAGCTCCACACAGCGCCGCGGGGCCCGGGAACGGGCAGCCCCCTCCGCCCGCCGGCTCTGCGCCGAGCATGACTCGCTGCCCTGCTGGCTGCCTGGGATGAGACAGCCCCCGGCGGCGCATCGTCTGCAGCAGCACACAGCGGGGGAGCGGGCCGCGGCGGCGGCAGCAGCGGGAGAAGAGGACACCGTGCGGGGGTGAGCATGGGCTGGGGCCGGGTGGAGAGGAGCGGTTCATGCCGCAGCCGGTGGCCGCGCTGAGCGCAGGGAGGCGCAGGCTGAGCGGTCCCTGGCCCCGGGGGACGGGGCCACCTAGGCGGGGTGGGGAGCCGGAGGCCGCTGTGTTGTGGCGGCGGGGGGAGGTGGCGGCGGCGCCGCCCCCGGCGTGTGTCCGTGCATCGCTGTGTTTTGGAGCGTGAAGGAAAATGGCTGACGGCGTCTTCTCCTCTTCCCCGTCCTGTGCGGGGCTGCGAGGCGGGCTGGAGGGAGCGCACCCACCCTGGTCCCTTCGGGGAGCGTGTCCGCCGGGCGGCCCCTCCCTGGACCGCTGGGGTGAGAGGGGCTCCCCGCAGAGCGGCACCCGCTTTTACCTCTCCTGAGTCTCGTTTCATTTCACACCAAGCGCCATTACTGAGGTGGAGTGATTAGAGCCGTGTAGGCCTGGGCTACGCCTGGAAATAAAAGGCCCTGCTCAGACTCTTCCCCCAAATCGGAGTGAAATCCAGCAGCACCAGCTCATTCCCAGCCGCTGTAAACGTTATTAACACGGGTGCAGGCGAAGTGTGTCGCGCCTCTAGCTCCCATTCCTAATAAAACTGTTCCTGTGTGGAAAACGGCCTTCCCCTTTTATGCCCCTTTCTCTTTAGTTCACCCTGTTTGTTCTCCAAAATGACCACTTAAGACTTTCCAGTTGTTCGTTTTCACCAGTGTTAAAACTTTACTTTGAGATTCATATCTGCGGCAGGGCAGTTGGGACATAATTTTTAATGTCTTGGCCCTCTTTTTTTATTGACAATATAAAAGGTAATTGAGGAGATGACCACAGGACCTCTTCTCCCCTCCTGGAGTTATCTAACTACTATTCTACCTCACTTTTGGCACCATTGTCTGTGCACAGTGAGGATGTATATGAAAAATCCATACTAACAGTCTCTTATTGCCAAATAAACTTGTTTCTATATAAATGTCATAGAAATGTCCTAGGTTGTAAGATGCCATATTTAATTTGATTGTTGTTGTTCAGGAATCAAGTTGTATATTGGATGATCATGTAACAAAAATTATTTTTTTAATATAAAAATGTGTGTAATTCTAATTAGAATTTTGAAAGGACTCTAAAATTCTTTATACAAATCAGATGTGTATTGTGGTTCTCCCAGGCATGTTGATTTTGTCTGCAAATTGTTTTAAATCCTTGATCCTGCAGTTGGGTTCAGTGTGGGAAGACCTTTGCATCTCAACAAAGCCTCACTGAACTCATTTTGGGTATGTGCAAGGATCTGCCCATATGGACCTAATTGCAGGATTGAGGCCTAAATTTTAAAACTGGGCTAATTTATTTTTGATATATAGTACTAAATATGCTAGGAACGCTTGCTATGGCAAACTGACTTGCAGGTTTGTTTGTCATTGGACCTCTTATCCGTTTGCTAGCTAACTACAATTGTGCTGGGCTATGGGACTGGTGGTAAGTGTTGAGAGGATTGGGTCTTTGCTGATTAGGTAGCTGTAGTGACATGTCTACCTTGAGAGGTTATTGGTAACAAATTAGCAGCTATCTACAAATTTCAAACTGCTAGCTACATCGTGGATCGTTTGGGTGCTGCTTACGATAAAATGGTGGGGCTTCCTCCTTTAGCATTCTTGATTGAGGAACATGTAGGATGAAGCCAGCTATTTCAGCGAAATCTTAATCCTACTGTACATTGATCTTGAGGTTTTTGTTAAACATGTAATGATGTTTATTTGTAAGGCAGTAGCACCATTTGTTTTTGCAAACCAGAACTCAGCAATTTTCTCGGTCATATTTCTTAAATATTAAAATTATTTCTCTCAGTTGCAGTATTTGGAGCAGGAGAGTAAAGGCCAGCTGCGCTGGATGTCATGGATACTCTGAATAAAGATAGCTCTGAATAAAGACATAATCAGTATAATCTAGAATGAACTGCTGTGGAAGAACCTCCGACATCTAGTTATGTGAAAAAAGGCTCTAGGTTAAAAATAAACCCATAAGATTGCACCACTTTTTCTTCTACTTTTTCAGTTTTACCTTGTGCCCTTTCTATCATCTTGCCTCTTTATATAGTCTTTTTAAAACATTTCTTTTGAGCAACCTCTGCTGTCCTCTTACTGTTTCCAGCCTGCTGCTTTGTGTCTTGGCGAATTTACTCTTCTGGTGATACTACTTCCTATTGAACTGACAGGAAGGGCTGCTTCTGTAGGTACCAATCAGTAAGGGCAGTGGGAGCAGACCAGGTGTGGCTTTTGCATCTTTAGAACACCACCCCCTTTAGAAGTGTTTTGTTTCCAGTTTAGTGCATTCACGTTTGAGGGTACCCCGGAGTGTCAAGCAACCCCTGTTTCTATTATGTATCCAGTCTTGTCAGTTATGTATTGTATTGAAAATGCTGGAATTGTTACAAAGAAAATGAGAAAAGATAAGTAAATAGCCACTTGAGGAACTAGAAATGCCTACGGTAAAGAAACGACAGTAGTATTGTCTTCTTGGGGTTCTCAAGTTTAAATATGCAATTCATGTAGGGCTTTTCAAAATGTCAGATATCCTGAGTAAAACTGAATAAGAATTTTGTTGACTGATAAAAATAACTTTTAGAGACACATCTACTTGATTATTGAGAATTTTTCTTCAAGAGTCATAGGAACCTTTTTATTTTTCCCAATATACTCAACTGTATTTGAAGTATTAGCATTTAACAATTACATGGATTTCAGGCAGCATAGCTATTTTTTCTGAAAAAGCGTTTGTTAGCTGATAAATAGAATTAAAGATTGCAATAACATTTTGAAAACATTTTTACTAATAAACATCTAATTTAAAATTACTTCCTTCAGTCTGTTTTGATCATATTTTTAAGGGAAGAAACAATGCTTTTAGCCTTACTTGCATTCCAAAGAGCACTGAAATTGTTATGCTGAATCAGACCAGTGGTCTGTCTGATCCAGTATCCTGTCACCAACAGTAGTCAAAACCAAATGTCTCAGATGAAGGTGTTTAGAAACCCTAATGGGGAATAATGTGCACATGGGGAAAGTTTCCTCCTAATCCCTAGTAGAGGTTATAAACATTAGGGTTTGTCTGTCTTATAATTTAGGATACTACTGTTAACATCCAAATGCTTAAGTGAAAATTCTTGCTGCTGTTCAAGAATCATTATTTTGCTAGGAACATCATGCTTTGGAAGTATGTGCTCTTCTTAACCGTTAATTTGATTGTTGGGTGAATCCTTAAAAATGTAGTACATAATACTTGTACTGCTCTTGTCATATTTGTTTTAAATTTAGGGGCTAAAGTTGTAGTTCAGGTGTATTATGTGAACTAAATTTAAGTGGTTGGACATTATTTTAGTCCTAGAAGACGGTATATCTTTTGCAAAAAATAACTTATGTATCTATGGTACTGGGTTGTAGTCTTTCTCCTTTGTATTTTACAGTGTGTCATTTAACATAATGTAATAATACACGCAGACTTACTGAGGAAGTAGTTAGGGTTGCTATGCACAATGTACCTTACACAAATCCAGACACAAGAAAAAGTTAAGCCATCTAAAGCAGTGGTTCTCAAACTTTTGTTCTGGTGACCCCTTTCACATAGCAAGCCTCTGAGTGTGATGTCTCTTATATTTTAAAAGTGTTTCTAATTTATTTAACACCATTATAAAGGCTGGAGACAAAGCGGGGTTTGGGGTGGCGGCTGACAGCTCGCGATAAGAGGGAAGGTCCTCTCATGGATTAAAAGATAGGAAACAAAGGGTAGGTAAAATAAATGGTCAGTTTTCAGAATGGAGAGAGATGTCCCCTGCAGTCTATATTGGGACCAGTCCTATTCAACATATTCATAAATGATCTGGAAAAACGGGTAAACAGTGGGGTGGCAAAATTTGCAGATAGTTAAATTCCAGGCAGACTGCGAAGAGCTACAAAAGGATCTCTCAAAACTGGGTGACCGGGCAACAAAATGGCAGATGAAATTCACTGTTGATAAATGCAAAGTAATGCACATTGGAAAGCATAATCCCAACTATACATATAAAATGATGGGGTCTAAATTAGCTGTTACCACTCAAGAAAGAGATCTTGGAGTCATTGTGGATAGTTCTCTGAAAACATCCACTCAGTGTGCAGCGGCAGTCAAAAAAGCGAACAGAATGTTGGGAATCATTAAGAAAGGGATAGATAATAAGATAGAAAATGTCATATTGCTTCTATGTAAATCCATGGTATGCCCACATCTTGAATACTGCGTGCAGATGTGGTCGCCCCATCTCAAAAAAGATATATTGGAAAAGGTTCAGAAAAGGGGATCAAAAATTATTAGGGGTATGGAATGGCTGCTGTATGAGGAGAGATTAATAATACTGGGACTTTTCAGCTTAGAAAAGAGATGGCTAAGGGGGGATACGATGGAGGTCTATAAAATCATGACTGGTGTGGAGAAAGTAAACGAAGAAGTGTTGTTTACTCCTTCTCATAACACATGAACTAGGTCACCAAATGAAATTAATAGGCTGCAGGTTTAAAACACAAGGACATATTTCTTCACACAATGCACAGTCAACCTGTGGAACTCTTTGCCAGAGGATGTTATGAAGGCCAACTATAACAGGGTTCAAAAAAGAACTAGATAAATTCATGGAGGATAGGTCCATCAATGGCTGTTAGCCAGGATGGGCAGGGATGAGTATCCCTAGCCCCTGTATGCCAGAAGCTGGGAATGGGTGACAGGGAATACTTGATGGCCCCCTGTGTAATACCTCATGATCCCGACCCCCAGTTTGAGAATCCCTGATCTAAAGGTACATCTAATCTGCATCTGGGAGCAAGCGTACCAGCCTGGGTAGAGACCCAGGTCTCGCACTAGTGCTCTAAAAATAGCTGTGTAGATGGTGCTTTGATATTACAGATTGGCCTGGTATGTTGACTCTGAAGCCCCCTTAGCCCCTGGAGCTTCAGAGCCTGAGCTACAACATCTACACAGCTATTTTTAGTGCCCTAGTGCAAGCCCCACTAACGCAGGTCTGTGGACCAAGCTAGGAGGCTTGCTCTCCTATGCAGTGTAGACATTCCCTAACGGTACATACCCTCTAGTTCTCCACCTGCAAGCACAATACCTTACTATTACCTCAGCTGCTGTATACCACAGACCATACAGCCTGGGTATGCAGGGGGGGTGGCTACAGGGGTGATGGAATGCTGCCATTCTTAGGTGGCAGAACTAAGATTGTGGTTCGTAGTCTGTGATATAAAGTGTGTGCTTGTGGGTGGTGATAACATTATGTGGTTTGTATTAGACGAACAGTTTAAAGGTTGAGTTCTTTTGGATTCTTGAATTACTAAAAATTACCACCAGACTTCTTATATTTTAATCTTGTAATTTTTTTCTCCCGTGAATATGGTGATATTTACAATTTTTTAGCTTTGATATAATATTGTCATAATGGGTATAACTGCCTTTTTAAAATAACTGTACTCTTTGACCATGTTCCTGAACAGAGCCATGGTGATAGCTTTACTTTAGAATGCGATTAAAAAAAGGGTTCCAACTATGCTTGAGTACAGAATCATGTTTTAACTTGGGTTGGACAGTTTTGTTCTAAGTAGGTCTTCTGATGATGCAGTTGTCTGTTAGAGTGGACAGGGTTTCTGCATTTGTCTATTTGTCTTAATTTTACCCTCTTAGGACTTTGCTAGTGGAATCCCTGGGAGACTTTAGGGATTCCCCCACGCCGCATGCTTACGTCATGCGTTTCCTGTGAGTAGAATAAATCTGGTTTAGTGGCCTTCTGTATGATTTGTCAAGTTGGATATCAGTAAAGGTACAAGACAGCTAGGATATGAGCATCTGACTTGAGGGGAGGGAGAGACTAAATTTAAAAGATGACAGCATTCCAAAGTGGAATCTTTTTTTTAAAAAAAGGAAGTTGATTAACCCACCTAATTCCTGTTACATTTTTCATTGTGAACTTTACTAATATTTCTTCTTTGTACAAAACAAGTAATTTTACTTATGTATTTCAGAAAGTTCAGTTCTGAGCTGCTGGGTAGGACTTGCTATCTTCTGGTTATTGAGACAAATGTTTTGGATGATAGTAGGCATGCAAACATTGATGGAATAAAATACAAAACTTACATTTTGATACATGCTTGCTTTTGGGGAAAATCCTAGATTGTATGGGCTTCTTTTTCACTAGGTTCTGGACCGTTTTCCCATGGTACCTGAAGTATAACAGACAACTACCATTTGTCTACAAGAAATGCATCTCTTGCAATGAGCTGAATATAAACATTGACCTGGAAAGCTGTTAGTATTTAATACTCTAATATGACCTCCTTTGATGCACAAGGCATATATAGTAAAACCTGCCTGAGAGACCAGCTGTTATGAGCAACTTCTTGCAGAGGCCACGGAATATGATCGCTGTCTGCTGTGCAAACCTTTGAAGAGAGACCACATCTTACATGTGACCACTTTTGCTATCCCCAATGAGTGGTCGCTCTTGACAGGTTTTACTGTACTTTGAGTTCTAGATCCCCTAGGCACCCCGATCTTGCTGACACTTAAGTAGAGGCTTAACTTTATGCATATAGCTTCAGTAGGGCTGGAATAGAGTAAAGTACATGTATTTGCAGTATGGGAGCTTTTAATATTCTAGATCAGTGATTCTCATCCTTTTTGGGCTCAGGACCCATTTGTAAATTCTTATAGCTTCTAGCAACCCAGTAAATAGTCTGGGGGAAGGGACCCTGGCATGGTTTCAGTCAGATCCTGCCCCTGGGAGTGAGAAGGTGGTCTTGCCAGCACTCACTCCGCAGTGGGAGCTCCTGCAGTCCCTATGCTGTGAGGCTGGTTGGGCGGGGCTTGGCTTGGCGCTCTGCTTTGGGCGTTGCAACCTCTGGGGTTGCAGTGCCAGTCAGATTTGGCCCCACACACCTACTTGGATCAATATTGTGTGAGTTGAGTTGTGACCTGGCTCATGGGCTTGCAGTGCCACTCACTCAAATTTGGCCTACCTAGCCTCCGATAGTCAAGACAGCTGGACCAAACCTGAGTGGTGGTGGGATCCCAGAGGTTGCAGTGCCTGGAGTAGGGCGGTAAGCCTGTACTGCCCTATGGGACAGGAGCCACAGGAGCTGCCATGTCACCCTTTGAAACGTTTTGGATACCCAGTTTTGAGCCTTCAACAGGGATTCTCAGCCCATGAGTCTAGGTAACTGGAAAACAGCAAAAGGGGTTGGGAGGGGGAAAGCTGACCCTCGTTAGATTTGCAGATTCTTTAGGAATGTGTAGAATTATCTTGAAATAAGATCCCTCTTTCATAAAAGACAGAATTTTAGAGGTGGGTTTCCCTCAACACTGATGCAGTATAGAAGTTCTAGAAATGTGTGTTGGACTCTAGGTTATTGATCCTTTTGTACTAGAAATTAAACCTCTTACAATTATGTGGAGGGGAAGGCTCTTTTAAAAATTTCTTTATTGGTTTTCCGTAATAGCAGTGTAAGTTATACAATGAGAAATGTTACTATCGAAAGAGATTGGCATCTCAGTATATGTTTTTAATATACTAGTGTTTGTTTATTCTTGTTTCTGTTGTAAAAATGTGCTAAATATTTTATTGGTACAAGTTTCATCAAACTAAGTCTGTGTGCATGATTTTTAACTAATAAAAGAAAGAAAAAGGGATTATTGGAAGATTTGATTTAGTCTATCCTTTTATAGGGGTTTGGGGAGTGAAAACACGTTAGCCTAAAATTTTGTAAAAGCATGGAATCCTAGATTTAGGCAATAGATAATGTTTTATTTTTCATTTGCAAAAGTGAAGAAAATGTTAGTTATTCATGACTTGAACATTCCTTTTTTTATCCAGTTCTGGTAGGTGTTTGGTTGTGATAATATTCAGTCATTTAAAAACTGTGGCATAGTCCTAGAAAATATAGAAAATCTGGAGCTTGGCTGGAAATAGGATAGTTTTGTCCAGAAAAATCAGTGATTTGATCTGCCGTTTTAAGCTCAGATTCTACACAGACCTCCATGTGGGTGGACCCCTGTGGCACGTGATTAACTTCAGTAGAACCTTAAATTTCAAAATGCTAGTTCTTGCGTTTTAACTTGTATTTTTCTTTAAATTTGTTACCTCTTCTGACAGTAATGCTTTAATCTTTTTTCTGAGCAGGGTAAAGTGTTAATGTCAGATTTCTTTAATACCTCAGATGTCTCTCTTGTACTTTTTTCCATGGTCCCTGCAGAGGTGGATTAAGATCTGTTGGGGTCCTGGACACACAGAATATTGGGGCTTCCCACATGCTCCCCCCCGCTCCTTCCCTTCCCCCCCCCAAAGCCCCAGAAGCCAGGCCATGGTCAGAGCTTCCCAGGGAGCCTGGGCCACTGTGGGGAGCCCTGGACCCTCCACCTGCCCTGGGTGGTGCGCCCTGTGGGGCAGGGACAAGGTCTTGGGCCTGTTCTCGGTCACCCCAGCCCCCTGCCGAAGGCAGGTGCAGGTCTGGGACTCCCCACAGCTGCCAGAACTCCCTGGGCAGCTCTTACCACGGCCTAGGGAAGTGGTCCTCAAACTTTGGGGCATGCTGTCCGAGGGAGGCATGGAGGAACGTTTAGTGGGATGCAGCAGGGCCCAGCCCTACCCCTAGCTCCACTCTGTTCCCACCCCATCCCTGTCCCTAGGCCCTGTCCCTGTGTCTCTGGTCCTGGCCACCCTGCTACTCACAGCCACTGACTGTGGGTCCCGGCCCTGGCTGCCCGGGGTTGAGAGGGGTGGACTGGTAAGGGGGAGGTGTGACTGAAAAAGTTTGGGGACCCCTGACCTAGGATGACCATACTTTCCATTTTGGTCCCAGATGTCCTGACTTTTTTGGCAAAACTGGGCATTTGTCCCATTTGTTCTTGCCAACTGAGCACTAGTGTTACTAAGGCGATTATTTCTCATACTAGCTACCTAAGCTGTCAGACTGCCAAGGCCATGTCCCCCAAGTCACACACCATGTCCATGTTTCTTTTCCTGTGTTATACTCTATCTCCATCACTATTTTTTCTCCCTCTTTCTCTTCTCTCCCCACATCCGGTCAGAGCAGGGCTTAGCTATGGTTTCCAGAAATGGTGCGGAGCAAGGTTTGTCCTTGCCTGTTTGCACTAAATTATGTTCAGCACCAGTTCAGCTGCCCCTGTTACTGACATTTGTTGTCAGTGGGTAATTTTCCTGGTGTAGACAAGGCTTCTGATGTTGACTCCCTCTGTGACATAGGGTAAACCATTAATTCATTTGCCTTAGCTTTCCCATCTGTAAAACTGGAAAATAAGGCTTGGGATTTTGATCAGTATGAAAGATGTGAAGAGAGGAGCACTAGTGGGGGCCCAAGACAAGATCTTGGTTGAGAAGTCCCACCTGCAGTTGCTGAGATTACTTCCAAGATGCTTTGACCCTGCTCAGAGGCTCCATCTTTAATATCAGCCTCTTGCTAGTAGATGTCTGAATTTGAAGATCACCTTTTCCTTGTATGCTGGAAGGGGGGATATTTTTTCTTCATCTTTGCCAGCACTCCAGCCACAGTGTCTTCTGACTTTGAGTGGGGGTCTTTACTAGTGTCTTTCTGCCCAAGAGTCTTGGCTGGTATTGCTTGGTAGGAGGATGTAGAAGTGTCTCCTAGTAGATCCCTGCCTTGGCCTCCACTTTTTTGTACTGTTTCCCCTTGGATAGTGCTTGCTTCTGCTGTTACTTACAACTTCCCCCCCTAACAGCAAGTTTCATTGCTGCCTAGAGATAGCTGAAAAGCAGTAGTGAAAATGACCAAAATCTTTTTAATTTCACTGTGTTCCTCCATGCAATGAAGTGAGTAATAGCAGAGGCTGTCTGAATACTCAGACTGCATTGATTCATCCTCAGTTCACACTTGGAAGGTTTTTACATAACTGTATGGAGTGGGGAGTTTTAATTTTTAAAACACGAAAGGTTAGATTCTGCAGAAATTGAACTTAGATCTCCCTTTCCCACTTCCAAGTCACTAGGGAAAGCATGTCCCCAGAAGTGAATAGATTGATTTTTTTTTTTCTCACTCCAAAACCCTGAGCATAGTACTTCTCACATGGGTGAGGACTGATTAATATTTGTAAAGTGTTTTGAAGTTCACCATTATATTTTATTCTTGATACACTTTTCTTCCAAAGCTTGCAGTTTGAATAGTTGGGTTATCTCTATTTCACAGGTGGGAAAGCTGAGATAGAGAGGCTGTGTAACTTGTCTGTTGTTAAACAGAAAATTGTCATTTGGACATAGAGAACTCAAGTTTCTTGACTCTGATCCTGTGCTCTAGCCATTAGACTACAGTTCCTCTCTAGGTGGATGTAAGACACACGGCCTGTTTTTTTTCAGAGGTGAAGAGCAACTACACCTCTCCTTGAGTTAAGTGAGATTTGCCAAGCACCTCTTAAAATCAGACTAATATGAGCTGAATACTGGTGTGTAAAGTGTATAGTCAGGAAATGATCTCAACTTCTGTTCTTTACTATGCCAGCTGACTTTAGGATAACTGTGATTTAAGTATTTAAAAAAAGACTTTGCAATTCTAAAATTGTTTAAACTCTAAATGAAAATTGCTGCTCAGAAATCAGAGTTCTTCTGCAGTCCAACTCTTTTTTTTGTTTAGTGTAGTCTGGTTGTGATGTGTCTGGTAACAGAACAGTAAGAACTAATATCTAGTTCAAAGTAATACGAATCATTTGGGAAAATTGTTATCTGTTAATGTTCGTGCTGTTTTGGCTTACTTTTTAAAAAACAATTGTCACATTTTACCTGAGAACTTTTAGCCCTTCAGTTTTATGGGTGTTAATTTTGTGGAGCAAACCAGATGTATAACTGTTTTTTGTTTTGTTTTTAACTTTGACTCTTAAGTCAAAAATGATTGTGTTGTACAGAAACTGAGCTAGTCAGTGTTTTCTAAGAGGAACAAATACCTATTAAATATACCTTTTTTTCCTACCAGTCTTAATTTTGGTGGGTAGGAGCTGCTCATGTTTACTTCTACAGTAACTCTTACAATCTAAATTAATCTCTCTCCAATCAGATTTAGTATAAACTGTTCCTAAACTTCAGGTCTGCTCATCAAGACTGCACAACTTGGTGCTGAAGTTTAGGGATGTGTTCACTCTGAAGATGCTTGATCTTTATATACATAGTCTAATAAAGTAGGTCTTAAACTTTGGGCTGCTTGCTGCCCAATCAGCAAACAGCTGTGGCCCATGTAACATCCTCAGGGCCATATGGGTAGTGTATATATTGTGTGGATGCGGCCCACATAACACACAGAGAGCTGCATGTGTGGCCCACAATGGTAAATAGGTTGAGAACCACTGGTCTAATTTTACAGTCTTTGCTCACTTGTGAGGCTTGCAAAAAATAATTGGGGTCCTGTTAGTCCAGGGGTTCTCAAATTTTTGTATTTTGTGATCCCTTTCACACAGCAAGCCTCTGAGTGCGACACCCCCCGACCCCCTTATAAATTAAAAACACATTTTTAAATAATAAACACTATTATAAATGCTGGAGGCTAAGTGGGGTTTAGGGGTGGAGGCTGAGAGCTCGTGACCCCTGTGTAATAACCTCACGATGCCCAGTTTGAGAACATCTGTGTTAGTATGATTTTGAAAACTGGCACAATAGCTATAGAAAAAAGTTCTATAAATTTTTTTTTAACAAGCCATGGATATAACGTTTTTTTCTTTTTAGGTGCCTATAGAATCAGGTTTTCTATTTTTTTTTATTTATTTAATCAGATCTAAACTGTTTAGTTACTCTGTTAAGTTCTTTAAGTTTAAGGAATAGTTAAAATTGAATCCTGTTTGGATCTGATAGAATTACTGTCAGGTCTTTCATTTGAGAGACAAGGTGAGTGAGGTAATAGCTTTTATTGGATCAACTTCTGTTGGTAAGAGAGAAGAGCTTTGGAGCTACACAGGTCTTTTTCAGGTCTGGGAAACTTACTGAAAACATGGTCGTACAGTGCAAACTTACTCGGTGTCAAAGGTAAAAATAATTTTTCATTTTCTCCCTCACTACCTTTGAGTTTTTTCTTCTTCCATTTGGTCCATTGTATTTTTTTTCTCCCTTTCTGTCACAGAAAATTGTGATGGTGTTTTTTAATTAACCAAGGCATCAGATTCTTTTTCTCTTCCACTTTTTACCTGGGGTCTTCCTTTGCTCTTATTCCCTTGTTTTTCCTCTATGCTCTCTCATCCTTGTATTTTCCTTGTGGTTCTGTTTTTGCTTTTCCTATCTTGGCTGAGTTAGGTGGAATACCGGGTTTACAATGTTGCCATGCCCACACTGGGAAGAACCCCATTATTGACCCATCTAACCCATCCACCCAGCCAGGTCTGGGCCCTTGCTAGGGGCAGTCTAGCACCCAGACCTTGCTGTGTGAGCAGCTCCCAGCCAGCAGGTTGCGCTCCCCAGTAGGGGCTCGCCGCCCAGCAGCTGGGCTCTACCATGCGGGTTGGGCAGGGCTGCTGGCTGTGGGGCAAGTGGGCATGGTCGGGAGGACTCTCGGGGGTTACATCCCAGGAGTCTGTCGCACTCCCCAGCGTGGCTCTGGCTCCAAGTGGTCTCTGCTGCCTGCCACCTGTGGGGCCCCGCCTACCTCCCTAGGGTTGAACCAGTGGGACTGGTGCGGAGGCTGGTATGGTCTTGGCCAGTGGGGGGAGAGGGAGGGAGCATAGGGGGCTCAACCAAGCCCCACCAGGCAAATGGGTCCTGAGGGATCCCAACCCAGGCAGGCCCTGCTCCCACACTGACCTGGCTGATTGCGCCACTCCCGAGGGGCTGGAGCCATCCGTGTCCCGGGGCTGGCTCTGGCCGTGCTGCCAGCTCAGCCTGGCAGATATGGTCACCTCCCAGTGGGGCCAGTGAGTGCAGGAGGGTGTGGAGGAATGGGTCTCTGGAGGGTTTGTGGGGGGGTGCTGGGCAAGGGAGTGTTGGGTGGCGGTGGTGCACAGGGTGCTGTGCGGTTGTGGTGGGGGGTTCTGCAGGCAGGGGGATAGGAGTCTGAGAGGGGTCTCAGTGCGGGGATGCTGGGCGTAGGATTTGGGAGGCGCTGGGCGGGGGGGCAGTGTGGGGTGACATGGGCCCATCCCGAGGGGAAAGGGCACACTGGCAACATAGTGCCGGATGGGCCAGTGTGCATCTGGCAGCTGCCAGTTTGTAAACTGTTCCTTCGTGCTGGGTTCGGCGGAGTGGGGCCGCCCCGGCGTGCTGTACCCCATTGCCTCCGGCTGGCCCCTCATTCCGAAGACTGGCCTCTTTGACCCTGGCTACTGCACTCTCACTCCCCTGAAATCTATTCAAAATAATGCTGCTAAGTTCATTTTCTGGCCTGTCATTCTGACCACATCACCCACCTCTTTCAGTCCCTCTGGCTCCCTCTTAACCGCTGTATCAAACACATGAATTTCTTGTCTTTACGTTCCAAGATCCTTCACAGTTTAATCCAACACTATTTAGTTGATCTCGTAACATTTCATGACATCAGCTCCTCCCTTCTCTGTGCCAACATTCCCAGTCTTTACCATGTACCAGCCAGTTCCTTTCATAAAGACCTTTGTTTTCTCTTATGCTATCCTTATGCAGGCAGAAAATTCCCTGATACAATAACCACTTCCTTATCCTAGGCTTTATTTATTGAACACCATCCAAACTCAGCACTGAATACTTAATTCTTCATGAGCTTCTATGTGGCAGTCTTACCTTAACATCTGTGTGCTTCAAAAGCATTAATGAACTATTCTTCACAAGGTGAGGAGGCAGTGTTCTCACCATTTTACAGATGGGGAATTGAGTCACAAAGAATTCAAGGGCAAAATTGTCAAGTGTTACTAATATTGGGTCCACAACTTCAGGTGCCTAGGGTCTGAATTTTCAGAGTATTTAGCATTTTTAGAGCCCTTCATGTGTTTAAAACACATCTCCCATTGACTTCACTTACAATTGAGAACTCGCCACTTGTGCAGATTAGGCCCCTGGTATCTCAAGATAGGGATAGAAAATGAGGAACATGCAGTTAGTTGCCACCTGTGGAAATTTTAGTTTGCCACTTACAGGAACTTTGTGCCAGAGACAGGAATAGAATCCAATTCTCCAGAGTGGCATTCAGTTCCCTTAACTACAAGACCTTCCTTTCTCTTCCTGCAATCCCCTGCCTCTCTCAGTATACACCTTTCAGCTTTTTCAACAGATGAGGCAAGGGTCCTGCAGACATCAGCCTCATTCACCGAACAGCCCTGAACCCTGTCCATCCCATGAACTGAATGAGGTAGTGGTCCTGTGGAAAAAATTGTCTTTGTAACTACAGATTGTATCAAAATGCATACACAAGGGGGACTAAAGTAACTTTGCCCATGCAACCTTAATCTTGCCATTTAATTTTTTTTGAGTGCTTTATTTTGTAACAATGTTCTTTTAATGTAGTTTTTATAATCTGTGTAATTTCCTGTTTTTTTTTTTGAAAAGCTGATAAATCTGAAGTTCATCATATGAAACTATATTGATTTCCACATTGGTCATCAGAAGAGAGAGAGACCTTTTAAATCCACAGCATAGCCCTTAACTATGTGAGCTAACAGAATAATTGATAGCAATTGAAGGCTGCTGTCTTTCTTTGGATCTGTCAGAGGGGAATGATGACACACTTTGCCCCTGAGTTTCACATTCATTTAGTAGACAACAAAGGAATGTTGAGACTCAGAAATAATGGTTTCAGTTCCAGGTTCTGGAGGGCAGTGTCCTCTGCTAGTTATCAACCCTTCTGGCCCTGCCCCTTCTGCTTTGATTCCTCAAACTCCCCCCACCCCACTATGGACTACTCTCTGTCCCCCACTACTGCTCACTCTCCTCATCAGCTCTCTGCTTCTCACCCCTCTGTGTTCAAGTCAGACTGCATCCTTCTCCATGCTGCCTAGGTGCCAGCAAGAGGAACATTGAAAGCAGAGGGGAGAGTGTACCTTTTTGTCAGTTGGTGTGCCTGGAAGAGCACATGCTGGAAAAGTTCTCTTCAGCCATAGGTTGGAGCATGATCAGTCACTTTTTGGGGATAGGGTATGTTCAGGGGTAGAACATTTTAGTGTAGACAGGATCTTCAAAGATTTTAGCTGTGAGCTTCTAACAAACCTCTACAGAGCTTGTGTGAACTGATTCCCCCCCGAATCTATAGCTTTTCACAGAAGTGGTTGTAAGAGTTTTTTAAATATGGACAAAACAGTTTTCAGTAGCCTTTTTTTCTTGAAAACAGTTTACAAAAATCTTCAGGCTGAGGCAGATGCCCGATGTGGAAAATTTCAGCCCAAGTGGTTGAAGTTTTACAGTTAAAGCTACTGAAAACATTGTCTTATAATGAAAAGTATTAGGCAGCCTTACCTATAGTCATAATTTCCAACTTCTTCTGTAATTGATGAGTGACTTAAATTGTGCTTGATGTTGAGCATCCTTGCTCCTGCACTGGATTCATCTCTTGCTATCATTTAGTAAAATGAAAAATAGAGTATAAAAAAACTGCAGTGCTGGATAGAGCTAGTAGCACTAGAAGAGGAACAGAGTTTTTGTTGAATTTAGAAAGCATTTAAAAGGAAATGTTGAGGATTAACAAAATTGAACTATGTCAAGACTCAAGAATGAAATTAAAAAGTTGCCTCTATTTTCCCTGTTGGTATAAGAGCATTGCTGACTACCATGGCAGAACATGTGGACCACTGCTTTACAAGTTCTGTGCCACTTGCAGGTAGACTGCAGCGAGTTGTTTGGTTACATAGTTTGCGGGGATAGCTTATGGTTCGTACTTAATGAGAGAAACATAGTGTAGAATTCTCACTTTGTTCAAAGTATTCTTTAATATACTTTTAAGGAAAACTTAAATGCTTCCCAATATAACTTATTTAGAAGAAAAGTCTGAAGTGGGACACGATCATCCTGTGTTGTTCTGGTGCCATAGCAATGCTTTTAATGTTGTCCATCTCAAGCTCTATCTTCACTTAAAATTCTACAGCACACAGCTGTAGCCCTTCAGTGTAGACACGTCATAGTGATAGGAGGGGTCCCCCATCACTGTAGTTAATCCACCTCTCCCAGAGGAAGTAGCTAGGTCGATGGAAGAATTCTTCCACTGGTATAGTGCTGACTATGCTGGGAGTTAGGTTGGCATAGGTACATGTCTCAGGGTGTGGATTTTTCAGACCCTTCAGAGACAGCTGTGCTGATGTAAGTTTTGAGTGTAGACTGGCCTTAACAGAAGTCATACAGAGTGGTAGGAGTGGACATGGTGCTAATGCTTAGGTCTAGTTTCGCAGGGAACTGCATGAGTGAAATTTATGGCTGGCGGTATGGGAATATTTATTACTGATAGGTCACTTAAAAAAATATATGGGTGAATGTCTTTTAAACAGACACCATGAATGTGTACAATATATTGGACTTATAAATGTTTATCTGCACAGTGTGAAGATGCATAATCAACAGAGTGAGAACACATTTTAGTACCACCAGTGAGTGAGCTTGGGAAATACTGCCACATTTTCCCTCCCTCAATCAAGAAAAAGCCTAATGAGCCTAGAAGAGTCCACTGGGATGTTTAAGCCCTCTCAATGAGAAGCCAAGTTTAAGAAGCCCAGCAAGCCATGTGAGCCTCTTTGAGAGGTAGCCAGACCCATAATGGATGTATTCATATGCCCCTGAAAGGAAAGTGGGACTAAGGAGCCCAGAGGGTGTGCATGGTTACATTTTAAACATCTGCAAAATCTACTGTGTGTGGTGGTTAATGGGTGGAGCTCAGAATAATGCCCCAGTGCCATTTTTGGAATCTGATCCCTAACCAAAATGTAGTTTGCTAATGTGTAATTTCAAAAGTTAGCTAATTTTGTAAATTAGTAACATGTCTGTGGAATGTAGACTCCTGCAAGCATAGTGTAAAATGTTAAACAGATTACTGAAGACCTAAGAGTGCTGCTTTAAAAAAAAAAATGTTTTTGGCCCCTTTCTTCATAAAGGCAGACCTCAAAATGTAATCCCATCTCTGGGCTTATCAATGTGGGGTAGGGAATGCTCTAGCTCTACCCCTCCTGCCAACTTCATCATGTGCAAAGGACTGACAGTCTCCTCCTAAGGTCTTCAGCTAAGAGAGAAATGGGGCTTGCAGGACTAGGGTGTAGGGGAAGAACTGCCCTACTTCTCCTATGGATCACAGAGGGTTTGGCACCTCCATCCTAAAACCAGACCTGATTAACAATGCTGGATTAGGCCTGTCCCTTTTGTAGACATGCTAGGGTTTATAGGAACAGGGTTTCTGTCCAGCAGGCCTTAGGACCAGACTGGAAAAAGTCCAACCTAAAATTAAAGAATTTCCCACACAAACTATGCAAATTTATGAAGTGGAAGTACCGGATGCATATCAATAGTTTGACTGCACTTTACCTTAGAAGAACCTGAGATTATAAACAAACAAACAAAAATCCCTTAAACTCAAGAAATAGAGTTATGGTTGCACTTAAGCAAGGCATTCAGGTGGCTTTAATTTGGGTCTGAGAATTAGGAGCTCGTATTGTCTATCCATAAGTTTTTGTGACCACACAGATAGGATGCCTTAATCTTAATTGAATAGTGGTTGCACTGCTTAGTGTCTTCTTTTACAGTCATTCATAACATACACAATTTTACAAATTACTTAATAGAAGGATAGCAACATGAAGGCAATCATTCCTCATTGTTAAGGGTCCAATCCTGCCAGATGCTGAGGACATGCCTCTTAGTAGGAAGTGATCAGCCAGCACTTTACAGGATTGAGCCCAATAATTCACTTTGCCATCCAGTTGGCTAAGTGTCAGGCAGAGAGGTAGCATGTCTCCACATATGAACCTTGTATACCCCGATCATGAAGTTTAGCTCTTACTAAAGGAAGCAAAGGTTAGTGTGGTAACAAAGCAGTACATCCAGTATCAGATGTGTGTATGAAATAAATGATAAAATCCGTGTTCTGTGATGCACAGTTTTGATACTCTACATGTAAAGAAGGGAAGATGATAGGCTGACATCTCGGGACAGAATTAAGGTAGTTTGGGAGCCTTGTTTTGAAAAGTGCAATTTCCTACAGCCACAAAAGGAGACTCCATGCTCTGTTAATGATCAGTGACATTACTGGTGTTGATTTAGTCCATGCTGGGTTGTCTCCATCCAGTGGGACAGTCACTTTCCTGAAGTGACGAATAAGTGGACTTGCAAAAGAGGTGTGTGTGGGAAATAAAACACAGAACTTGGTGAAATCCCTACTAATTATTAGGTGATTCTGCAGAACTATACGTGGGTGGGGAGATGGATGTCATTGAAAAAGGTTTAATTTTTTTCTAGAGTCTGAGGTCCCCTCCGGTTTATTCAGGAATGTTTAAGGAAACTAACTTTTGTATTTCACCTTTAAATAGTCATCCAGCATTTTTATGGATTTATCAAAATGTGTTCATTTTTATTAGTGTTATAAATAACTGTAGTGCCTAGGAGCTTTAGTCATGGACCAGAACCCACTGTGGTAGGTGCTGTACAAACACAAAACAAAAAGACACTCTCTGCCCCAAAGAGCTTACAATCTAAAACAAAAGGCAACAGATTGATTGACAGATGACTGAATACAAGGAAACAGTGAAACCATATTGGTCAGTATGATAGGCTGCTGGTGTGTTGAGCATACTGCCTAACTGTTTTTTGTAAGTATCACAGCAAAGTTTTGAGGGTTTTCAAGGTGAATAATGAGGTAGCTTTGTGGATGTTTACAAGGAGCTTCTCCCAAGTGTAAAGGGAAGCATGGGAGAAAACATGAGTTGTTGGTTGGAAAATTTTAAGAAGCGGGTGATGGAGGCTGGCATTATGGCCAAATGGATACCACAGGCAACATCTCAATAGCGAATGAGATGTTAGGGAGGGGATAGACCTTGAAAGGGTCTCGAAAGTGAAGATCATCAGCTCATGTTTGAAGTGATAGAGAAGGGGAAACCAGCAGAGGGATTTGAAGAGGAACAACATTGCCAGAGTGATGGGCTGAGAGATGGTCTTTGCAGCAGCATTTTGAAAGGATATGAGTGGCGCAAGATTGTGTTTGTCAAGCCCAGCAAGAAGGATGTTACAGTAATTGAGATGTGAGTTCTGATTGTTTTAGCTGTGTGGATAAGAAAAGTCATCTCTTAAAGATACAATGCAGAAAATAATTGGCAAGACTTAAACATAGCCTGGATGTGAGGACTTGGAGAGGTTCAAGCTGAAGATGATGCCCAGGTTAGACTTGAGTGACAGGCGGGATCAGACCAATGGTCTGTGTAGCTTAGGGATCTCTAACTCAAATCGCCACCAGGGCCCCATGAGGACTAGTATATTGGCCTGAGGGCTGCATCACTAACCCCCCCCCCCCCCCGCTGCTCCTGCCCCCACTCCACCCCTTCCATGAGGCCCCTCCTCTTCCCGCCCATATTCCAATCCCTTCCCCAAATCCATGCCCCTGCCCCGCTTCTTCTCCGCCTCCTCCCCCCTTCCTCCTGGAAAGCGCTAAGTGCTGCCAAACAGCTGTTTGGCGGCGGGAAGTGCCTGGAGGTAGGCAGACGAGCGGGGATGCGGCGCACTGGAGTGGGAGGGAGCAGTGGGTGAAGGGAGCTTGGCGGCTGCAGGAAATAACTTCGGGGGGGCGCAGGGAGCTTGGCGGGCTGCAGCAGATAACTCTGCAAGCCGCGTGTTTGAGACCCCTGGTCTAGGTCAGTATCCTGTCTTCCAACAGTGGTCAGTGCCAGATGCTTCAGAGGGAATGAACAGATCAGGGCATTTATTGAGTGACACACATTCTCTGTTGTCCAGTCCCAGCTTCCGGCAGTCAGAAGTTTAGGAACACCCGATGCATGGGGTGGCATCCCTGGACCATCTTGGCTAATAATCATTGATGAACCTCTTCTCCATAAATTTGTCTAGATCTTTTTTTGAACCCAGTTATACTTTTGGCCTTCACAACATCCCCTGGCAATGAGTTCTATAGGTTGACTGTGTGTTGTGGAAAGAAGCACTTCCTCATTTGTTTTAAACCTGCTGCTTATTAATTTCATTGGGTGACCCTAGTTCTTGTTATGTGAAGGGGTAAATAATAGTTCCCTATTCACTTTCTCCACACCATTCATGAGTTTATAGACCTCGATCACATCTTCCCTTAGGTTTTTTTATAAGATGAACTGTCCCAGTCTTTTTAATCTCTCCTCATATGGAAGCTATGCTAAACCCCTAATAATTTTTGTTCTCCTTCTCTATACCTTTTCCAGTTTGAGGTAGGGTGCCCAGAACTGCAAGCAGTATTCGAGGTGTGAGTGTACGATAGATTTATATAGAGGCATTATATATTTTTTTTCTTATCTATTCCTGTCCTAAAAGTTCCTGAACATTGTTAGCTCTTTTGACTGCTGCTGCATGTTGAGCGGTTTTTTTTCAGAGAACTATCACAATTACTGCAAGATCTTTCTTTAGTGATGGCAGCTAATTTAGACCCTATTATTTTGTATGCGTAATTGGGATTGTTTTCCAGTGTGCATTGTTTTGTGCTTATCCGTATTGTATTTCATGTGCCATTTTGTTGTCCAATCACCCAGTTTAGTGAGATTCCTTTGTAACTTTTTACGGTGATCTTAGCTATCTTGGACTTAATTATCTTGGCTAATTTAATTACATTTATTTACCTAAATTTAGGTTATTGCTGATTATGCGCTCTCGCTCTCTCTCTCTGTATATATGTATATGTATCTTATGACTTTTAAAACAAACTTTTATATTTGTGGATAATGTAAGCACTATGCCCAGATGTATAGACACTTTTCTTAACCTGTGTGTTATATACTTTAACATTAGCTTTCATAAAATTTTTATCTGCAAACTTTTCCACCTCACTGTTTACCACCTTTTTCCATATAATTTATGAATATACTGAACAACACATTGTCAGTACAGATCCTTGGGGGACCCTCGTATTTACCTCTTTCCATTGTAAAAACTAACACTTTATTTCCTGTCTTTTAGCCAGTTACTGATCTATAAAGACCTTACCTTCTATCCCATGTTTGCTTAGTTTGCTTAAGGGTCTGCAGCGTGGGATTTAATCAAAGGCTCTGTGACAGTCCAAGTACACTATATCAACTGGATCACCCTTATCCACGTGCTTGCTGACACCCTCAAATAATTCTAATAGAATGGTGAGGCATCATTTCCCTGTACAAAAGCAGTGTTGACTCTTCCCCAGCATATCCTGTTCATCTGTGTTGCCTGATAATTCTGTTCTTTACTATAGTTTCAACCAGTTTGCATAGTACTGAAGTTAGGCTTACTGGCCTGTAATTATCAGGATTGCCTCTGGGGCCTTTTTAAAAAAATCAGCATTACATTGGCTATCCTGCAGTCGTCTAGTACAGTGTCTGATTTATGCAATGGGTTATATACCACAGTTGGTAGTTCTGCGATTTCATGAGTTCCTTCAGAATTCTTGGGTGAGTACCATCTGGTCCTCATGATTTATTATTGTTATCAATTTGTTCCCAAACCATCTCTATTGATGCATCAATCTGAGACAGTTGCTCAGATTTGTCACCTAAAAAGAGTGGCTCAGGTATGGCAATCTCCCTCACACCCTCTGCAGTGAAGACAGATGCAAAGAATTCATTTAGCTTCTCTGCAATGGCCTTATCTTCCTTGAGTACTCCTAATCATCCTTTGGCCCCCTGATTGTTTGGCAGGCTTCCTGCTTTTCGGGTATTTCTGATGATGGTGGTATCCACAGTGAGAGAGAGCGAGCGATATGAGGTAATTGGGAGGCCTTGTGGAAGTTATAGTGGAAAATTAGGAGCGTTCTTTTAACTATTTTTATCTTTAGGTGATGGATAGACATCCACAAGGAGATGTCAGGTTTTAGTTTAGACAGAAGGAGACAGGTCTGGAGTAGAGAGGTAGATCTGTAAGTCATCAGCATAAAGGTGGAAGTTTAATTTGTGTTTGTAGATGAGATTACCCAGCAATAAGGTGCATAGGGAGAAGAGATGGGGACCGCAGACAGAGTTTCCACAAGTCTCTAAGATGGCATCCCGCTTTCTGTGTCTCAGGTGTTTTGGCTGGCTGACTTTTGCTCATATGCTCAAGGTCTAACTGATCACTGTATGTGGGTTCAGGAAGGAATTTTCCCTGAGGCCAGATTGGCATGACCTTGCTGGTGGAGTTTGCCTTTCTCTGCAGCTTGTGGTGCGGGTCACTTGCTGGGAACATGTGGGTATATCTCCCTTAATCAGTTCCCGGCCATTGCAGGGCCCTCAGCCTTTGGTGCACCACAGTCCCTCATAGTCTCTGCCTATAGCACAATAATAGTATTACTGATCACAGGAGACTAAACTTTTGTCTAATTTCGCTTGTTGTGGTTTAGTGTGCAGGTGCTGAGTGGTGTTGGTGGCCTCTGATATCTGAGGTCAGATTAGATCATCTGATTCTCCCTTCTGGTCTTAAACTCTATGACCTCCACAGAAAGTTGGAGGGTGGGAGAAGGGGATACTCTGAAAGAGACAGTGAAGGAGCAATTAGAGCGGTAGGAGGAGAACCATGAGAGAACAGAGAAACCAAGGGAGGGCAAGATTTCAAGAGGAGCATGATTGTCAGCAGCAGCTGACAGGTCAAGGAGGATGAGGATGGAGTACTGGTTCTGAGTTTAGTTAAGGACAGTGGTCCCAAAACTGTGGGGCATGCCCCCCTAGGGGGATATGGAGGAATTTTCGGGGAGCCACGGCCTGTGCCAGCCCCCACGGGGGATGAGGAGGGAGCACCACCTGGCTGCTGCCCCAGCTGAGGCCCCAGCCTTGGCCTTCTTATCCTTGTCCATGCAGCTCCCCTCCCCTCCCCCAGAGCCACAGCCCCACTCTTGTGGGGGTGCTCCCAAAAGGGGTAAGGGCAGGAACAACTGTGAAAAGTTTGGGGACCACTGAACTAGGAAGAGGTCAGTAGAGACTTTGACGAGAACAATTTCAGTGGAGTGCCAGGGGCAGAATCCAGAGTGTAGAGCATCTAGGATAGAACTAAAGGAGAGGAACTGTTGACAGCTATTGTAAAGAGCATGTTCAGTGAGCTTAGATATGAAAGGAAGAAGGGGTTGTACTTGGAGAGGCAAGTAGGATAAGGGTGAGTTTTTTAAGATGGAAGCATGATTGTGTTGTGATGGGAAAGAGCCAGAAGGGAGTGTGATAAGGAGAAGGGGAAGGGAAGGGATGAGAGCAGGCATGAGGGAGATCAGGAGATGGAATGGGTTTACTGAGGCAAATGGAAGGGTTAGGGGAGGCGAGCAGACAAGAAACTTTGTGATGGGGAGAGAAGGGGGAAAGGGAAGGCAAGCTGAGGGGAGGGTGAAGATTATATTGCGTTCTGCCAATTTCTTCCAAGAGAAAACTGACAAGATGCTGTGAGGAGAGAGAAGTGGAGAAAGGAGGAGGGGAGGTTTTGGGGAGTGAGTTACAGGTGATGAAAAGGCATTAAATTTTAGTCAACTTTAAAATGAACAGTCTAAGGTTCTTATGACCAGTTTTGAACAAAATGCAAAACATTTGCAATAAAATAACTGCCAAGCAAAAACATCAGTGGTACCTTGGATGTACAGTAACTCCTCACTTGTTGTCCCGGTTAATGTTGTTTCATGGTTACGTCACTGATCTATTAGAGAACATGCTCATTTAAAGTTGCACAATGCTCCCTTATAAGTTGGCAGCTGCCTGCTTTGTCCACTGCTTGCAGGAAGAACAACCCGTTGGAGCTAGCTGGTGGGGGCTTGGAACCAGAGTGGGCTGGCAGCCCCCCATCAGCTCCCCTAACTTCCCTGTGCGGCAGCCACCCAGCAGGCTATCAATTGCCAGGCAGTTCAGGTGTCCCTCCCCCTACTGCTGTGTGCTGCTCCTGCCCTCTGCCTTGGAGCTGCTCCCGGGAGCCTCCTGCTAGCTGTGCAGGGGCAAGAGGAGTGCTGTCATCAGGGTGTCCCCCTCCATGTGCTCTTGTACCCCATCTCCACAGAGCAAGGGGGCACACGGCAGGTCTCAGGACTGAGGGAGCTTGCTGGCAGCAGCTGCTGTCTCAACTTGCTGATCTGCTGAAAAAGGCAGTGTACTTAGAGTGGGGTCGGCATACTTAAAAGGGCAATGTGCGTCTGACACACACACACACACACACACACACACACACGTAACACCCCCCCCCCCCCCGCACTTTGGAAAGTGGAGTGAGTGGTGCGCTCCAGTGGGATAGCATGGGATCATCATCACATTCAGTTTCCGCAGGGAATGTTTGCAGCCACTGCCATGCGTCTGTTGTCTCCTCTCTCCATTTGTGCTGCCTTGTAGAGTGTGAGGCTACATTATCAACAATGTGTTAACCCTTGAAGGCTCAGCCAAGTGTTAGTTCATCATTTAGCAGTAAGGCATTCCCTGGGAAATATCCCACTCTGACTCCACCACCTCAACCAAGCTTCACAATCATCATTGCTGTGTACAGTATTGCATTGTCTAACCCCCCCCCCCCCCCCCGGTGTGTGTATATATATATATATATACACACACGTCTTTTGTCTTGGGGAAAAAAGGTTCCCTGGAACCTAACCTCCCCATTTACATTAATTCTTATGGGGAAATTGGATTAGTTTAACATTGTTTCGCTTAAAGTAGCATTTTTCAGGAACATAACTACAACCTTAAGCGAGGAATTACTGTAATTGTTGTTGACAGATCGTAGATTTATCTGCCAAAGATGCAACAGAGTCAATCAAAACTTTTTAATAAAAAGTCTAAGCAGTTTTTGTCCTTGTTTGTCATGGGATGTTGTCTTAATGATTGAAATGCAGATAGTGCCCAGAAGTAGAAAGGAGGTAAGTACAATACACTCATCTTTTTGTGTCTTTCTGGGATACTTAAAAGGTCACACTTTTTAATGTTTTGTTAAGCAATACATACAAGAAGCCAGTATAGTAGGTAAACTGTTAACTAACTTTTTAGGCTATTTCCTCTATATGGACATGATTTGACACTGGGAAGGTACAAGACCCTAATCTATCCTGGATTGTCAAGTACAGCTGGTTGGAAAGTAGGGGGAAAACAATGAAAAATGTCAGATTTTTTTCCCTCCCATATTTTTGTCAGACTTCTGAACTTCTCAAAATTTTCCAACCAATTACATTGCCAAGAATACTTCTGTGGGATGCTGTCCTTTAGTAGATCTGAAAAACACAAAATGAAAGCATGATATTGTGTTGTTTATCAGGCATGTGATTAAGTCGTCCTCAGTTTGAAATGTATATGTACAGTACTCTTACCTTTGATTTTTTTTTTTTTTAATTTTATTTTGAGGTTGTCACTTGCTATAAATTTTGCCCCAGGTGAGGAGAAATCTCTTCAATTTCTTTCCATTGTCACACACATTTGGTAATGAAAGTCTAGGAGTAGACAAGAAAGGGTCTTCATAATAGGTAGAAAGCACAATCATAAATTTCAAAAATCTTTTAACAATTTGAAGGCCATTCTAGTAGGAGTGATTCTAAAAACTTTTAGGAAGCTCATTGTTTTTTAAGTTGTCGTACACATTTTCCCACTGTCTTCTTTGCCAAACTTGCCTAACATCAGTTGCTTGTTTCCAGCTTGTAAACTTTAGTTTGTTTTACTCACAGATATGTGACCAAGGTCTAATTTTTCTCTTCTATTACCACCTAAACACAGCAACTCCAACTTTTTTTCAGTCTCAATTTTAGAACAACCGAATCTCAGGCTTTCACTCGCATTATAGGTGGAAACTCAGAATAGGTGCAGACTCAGAATAGGAATAGTTAAAGTGCATAACCCCCTACTTTCTATAGATTTCTGCACGGGATCTTGTAGTTTTGTATTCTTTCCTCTGCTTTGTGGGTTGGAAAAACAATTTATTAACATGTAATTTGTGTACATTTTGCCGTGTACTAAGGCATGCTGATGTCACCATAATGCCACAGTAGAATTAAGACGTCTGTGTAGTTGAGGATGCAGTTTTTCCCTTCTCCTTCTGTTAACCAGTATCTTAAGGATCATTAAGGCTATCTGTTGCTTTAACAACCCCCTAGATCCTACATTGTAACTACCATCTTCTCGACTGAGGAATATATAGGTTTTGAAGGAAGTCTGTTCTTCCATTTGCCTGAGGACTTTCTATTTAAAGAGGTGAGGCACTCATCCCTTTCAATCTTTGAATGTGCTTCCTTTTCAGCCGTTCTGTCCCATTGTCTGTCGTGTGAGCCAGACCCAGGAATGGGAATTGAAATCTGGTCTTCCACTTGACAATATGGAGCACTGTCTGGTCCACTTCTTTACATTGTGATTTCATGGAATGGAAAAAGAACATCTTACCCTATGATACTGAAAGCTACGAAGGTAATGGCACATTGTCTAACAGTTATTAAATATAGCAATAACGTACAAGATTCAGATTGTTTAAATCAACAATTCTGACTTGGAAATGTTAGATAAAACAAGAGTTTCAGACATAGACTGTACTGCAGTCAGAGTTTGATTTCAAGGACCTGAAACAGTTGACTCTGGAGAGCTAAAACTAGTTCTGTTGCTGACATAAGCAGCACCAAGGTTCTCTGGATTCATCTGGATCAACTCATAGTGCTGTGGTCTAATGTCATCAGTTATGAAGCACTTTCAAAATAGTTCTGTGTCTGACATAAGCAGCATTATATGTCTAGAGCTCTTCTGGATCAGTTGAGTCCAGTGCCAAGAAGCAAGCATGTTTGCCTATGAAGCGAGCTTGCCAAAGAGGCGATGGTGCCCAGATCTCTCTGCTTAGGGATTCCAGCTCTGTTGTCTATGCTCAGTCTAAGTGGCATGGAAATCCGTAGGTCCATGTTGGTTGACCGAGTCTGGTGCTTAGGATCAATCACTGCAAAGAGCGGCTCCTTAACATGACTCTGGATGGACATTGAGATCTGTGTGGAGATTTTGTGGTTTTCTTACTCATTCTCTTGGGGTAGACTGCAGTTTGGTGTGTTATGCTAGACCAGCATTTACTTCACTCATGTCCTATGCAATATATACTCCATCTATCTCCTTTGTAGTTCATTGGTTCAAGCCCCCCCTCTGGATTACTGACTAGCTGCTGCAACTTGCTTCCAGTACTAAACTAAGAGCAGCACTTTTTGGACTCCAATTCTGGAGTGACTCTGGTATGGAGTGGGCAGCTATAGTCTGTAGCACCCTCCCAGAGTGTGGAATTGGTCAGTGCTGTTCCTGTGATACCGAGCCCCGCCTTGATGTTAGAAATTTTTGCCAAGCACCCCCTTGGATCCAGTGGCGCAGTCATGCTTTGTATTTGAGGGAGTCTCAGCAGCTCTAGCTTTGATTATTTACAACTTCTTGGTGGCAGACAGTCTGTTTCAGTTCCGTGAGCATTTTTAAATTCAGCCAAACATGGGCTTATGGGAAGAAACACTAGTCTAGGAACCCATGGATTTACATCTAAGGATAAAGACTTATTGGTGTGTAAGGTTTATTCCTTAGCCAACTAGCAAGCAGTGCTGATCATGATTTCTTAACATGCGGCTTGCTACTGCTCAGATATGTAATCCCTCAGAGAATTGATACAAGAGAGTGCCTTTCCCATTGAGGTTCCACAAACAGTGCTTATTGACTTGCACCCAGCCAGAAGTATTCGTTTTACCTATGGGGTCTTGCCCATTCAGTTGCGTTGCAATTTGTAAATTGCAGTTTCAGTCCGCACACTTGATGGTACAGTTTTGAAAGATGCCTACTTGCATGTTTTGATCTCTCTCATTTAATATAGCTCTGGCTAGTATAATGGAAGACATCTACCAAATAACATAGTATTCTGTACTTCGGCATTCTTCTAGCACTACCAGTTTTCACCAAATGATTGAATATCATAATTTTTGAGACTCTAGGGCATTAATTTGTGTCTAGATTTTGGCTCGCAGGAGTATGTGCACCTTTCCATTCTTGGAACGTTGTATAAACAAAACATGGTTCATTTTAATCCCTACATGAAAGGGTTGGGGTCACTGGATCCCTAATGGGGCCTAAACCAGCAAACTTCCCTGCTGGAGGACAGGTTCCTACTGCACCTGGGTGCAGTGTTTCATCATGCTATATTTTAGGCCTCTGTGTGGCTGCTATGGGTATACAACCTCTGTCTTGGATTGTGAACACTTGTGACATTTCGGGCCCTATGAAATCTGTTTTATTATGGTGGATTTATTATTTTCCGATTTTGTTTTTTCCTTTTAAAAAAAAAAAGTCTGTTTTTTTAATCAAAATTGTTTGGATACTTTGACAACAATTAAGTAGCCTTACTATAAATTCATGAAAATGTTCAGAATTGGATTGCAATGGGGAAAAACTGATTTAAAAAAAATCCTACAATTTAAACAAAACATCCTGCAGATATACAGTATATGTAAAAGTAACACATTTTAAATAGCTTTTTAAAGTAGCTCTTGGTAGTATGACCAAACAGTAATACAAGAAGTCCACGGAAGTAAGAGTCTCTTACAGTGTCAATGTAACTGAATTCATATTTGAATTTTTAAAAAACAAAAACATGCACTAAACATAAAATAGTTCATCTTTGCAGCAGTCATTGTTGCCATTTTAATTTAAAGTCTAACTTTCAAGCTTCCTATATTCGGAAGGAATGTTTAACTTAATTTCAAATTTGATTAAATAATTTCAGACTATCAAACCAACAGTTTATTGCTGAGTAGTATTACAAATTGACAAACTTAAATATTTTTGCTATCTCTGGCAGACATCTCCATTGTGGTACATTTATGGTTATCCTTTTAGCATTATCCTCAAAGTGATTCCCTCTTGTCTGTAAGTAGATTTTCATATTTACTAAAGCTTCTCTCTGTGTCTAAAAATCTGACAGGAAAGAAGATGTAAGGTAGGGCACTGTCTGCTACTGTAGGCACTCGTTCCTTTATAATATTTAAAAAAGAACAAGATAAGTTTGGAAGATAGGTCCATCGGTGGCCATTAGCCAGAATGGGCAGGGATGGTGTCCCTAGCCTCTGTTTGCCAGAAGCTGGAAATGGGCAACGGGATGATGGATCACTTGATGATTACCTGTTCAGTTCATTCCATTTGGGGCAGCTGGCATTGGCCACTGTCGGAAGACAGGATACTAGGGTAGATGGACTTTTGGTCTGACCCAGTGTGGTGGTTCTTCTGTTCTTACATTCTTATCTTCCAGTAAGCGCCAGAGATCCAGTGGATCTGGGTTGGGCTCATTCTGAGTGCTGCACAGAAACACGAACCATTGCTCACACAGTTCTGGTGAGCGGTGGGCAAGAGATGGTGTATGGCTGTACTGATAAATGTTTTGCATGTCTAATGCTTGCCAGGGATCAAACAAACGGATCAGATGATACATGTTTTTTGCTGTATGGACATCGCAGTGTTTGGAGAATTTGGTAAAAGAAAGCTGATAGGTTTCATGTAGATTGTCCAGGGTATTTCTCTCTCTTTTTTTTTTTTTTTTTTTTATGGGGAAGTCATCCTCTAGGATGTTTCTTCACCAAACCCACAGGTTTTGGCTGTTTCAGAAATCAAGACTGACCTCAGGTCTTCCATAATATTGAAAGCAAAGGCAGCTGTAGGGCAGTGGGTATCCTCAAAGATGGTTGGTGCTGTTATCAGTTTGGGACAAGCTTCAGATATGAAAGCTGTCTTAAGTTTCAGCAAGTCTGATTTCTTCTGACTGCTAGGTAATGTCTAAAGGTTTGTCACAGCCTGTGCTGATGACTTCTCTTTTTCAAAAAAGTCCTGGTAGAGATCAGTGTGCTCTGCATGATTTTCATTGCCTGAAACCAGCTATTCCATCTTGTGTGTATTACATCAGGGGAGACCATCATGGTGTGCCTGTCATCTTTGGACTTAAGAAAAGAAACTCAGCTTCACTTTCTGGCTGGCTTTTTGAAGAAGGAAGAGGGCGAAAACACACATACAGTACACCCTCACTATAACGCCCTTTACAATACCAGACATTGGGGTATAGTGAACCTTGTCCCTGGATCCCACCTTGAGTGGGTGAGGGAACAGAGCTCCTCCGGCCATGGATTTTTTGTTTTTTTACAGCACTGGATTCTGTGTTTTGATTCCGTCTGTGTTCTCTTTAATGTGGATTTCATAGGGCCCTTGGCGTTGTGACTCAAGACACTTGTGCTTTAATGCGGAAAAACAAAGGACAAACAGACATGCCTATCATCTAGTTCTCTTCTCCCCTCCATTGTCAAGTGCGGTAACATTTTCAGTAGTAGACTGAGAAACTCCCCTTGATCATATCCTTTTCAAGGTTTGTGAACTTTTCAGTGAATGATGCTCCACATCGATATACTGAAGCTGAAACCTATTTGACCTCTAAGGCTTTCTCCTGCTGACCAAATTCAAATGTTCAATTTCTGACGTGACACCAAAGAGGTATATAGTCAGCGGTGTCGGAGTTTTCATTGCCCCTTTAAGTATACCCAACTATCCAGAGCTGTTGCCTGTTTTGTCAGTTCTGCTGACAAAACTTCTGTCCTTGTTTTATCTAGAATTCTTTAGTTCCCTTTCCTAAGGGTTGTATTGCTCGCTAAACTCCCACAAGTGATAATACGCAGAGGCTTCTCAAAAAAGATATGGTGGTTACTTTCCAGTAACTGGAGTTACTTGAGATGAGCTTCTGCGTAGTTGTAGTCCCCATGAGATTTCTGCATTAATGGAAGGGTATCTGTTGGTGCAGGAACACCACCTCCCAAAGTGATCATAGCTAGGTCAACAGAAACATTGTTCCATTGACAGAAATAAATCCGTACTGGGGGTTAGGTGGGCGTAACTTTCTTTCAAGGCTGTTGGGTTTTTTTCACATTCCTGACTGGCATAGCTATGTTGCCTAAAATTTAAGTATAAACCAGGCTTGAGAATCTTGGGTGGAAGGTGCTCAAGAAATCCACAATATTTAGAGAGAGAGAGGAAAAAAGCATACTTTCCTTAACCTTAAACACATTGAAATATTATACTTCATGTATGTATCTCTTATACTAAAATAAATACACTTGTTTCTTATGCAGCTTAGTTTATCAAAAACTGTCTGATTAAGGATTGTCTCCAGTGTCTGTTACATTGAAAATTCCCTTAATTTTGTTCAGAAAATCATCATCCTACCATGTTGTCATTCAGGTAGTCAAGGTTATGTTGTGGTTCCGTTAAGGCCAGAAAGCTAAGGAGAGGAAAGATAGTGAAGTTCCATTCCTTTTCAGAAGCAGAGTGTGAGGACAGTGGAGCTCTGTTTCCTGTCTTCCAGCTGAAAAGAAAAAGGTGCTGTCCCTTGACTCTGTTCAGGGACTCATTTTTGGTAGTGCGTGTAGTATCCAAAACGCTCTATCTGGTGTGATCTGGAAACCACAAGGGTGCAATTAGAAAACTTAAGAGTCCTGTCCCATGAGCTGTACACGAAGTTCTGCCCATTTGCCATAACAAAACAATATGCCAAAGTGGGACTCCACTCATAATTAGAAGGGGCTGGAAAACATTTTGTGAAAAATTGAATTTTCAACCTGGGTTTCCATTTCAGCGTGGAACAAAACTGAGACTTATTGAAATTCTCTGTGAAAAAGAGAGTGAGATTCCCCCACCTCGGAATAGCTGATAGCTTGATGGGATTTTGGAGACACTGGTTCAAATCCCTGCACTGACGGTTTCAGACCAGGGACTTGAACTGTTGTCTCCACCTCTTTTTTTCTCTCTCCTGGTGGAGCTGTTCTACTGTATAACAAGGTCACATTAGGCCAGAGTCACTGATGGAAACTCTCTAGCCCAGTGATTAGGGCACTCACCTGGAATGTTGGAGGCCCAGGCTCAAGTCCCTGGTCTGAATCAGGCAGCTCAGGGACTTGAACAGATGTCTTCCACATACTGGGGGAGTCCCTCACCGTTGGGGCATTAGGTATTCTGGGGTGGCTTCTTTCTCCCTGAAACCAACACTTTTCTGCCAGAAGCTTTGGTTTTGACAAATCAGCATTTTCTGACACAAATATATAGTTGACAAATGCCTGACGAGCTCTACTACTCATAGTTTGTGCCTATCTTCATAGTATGTTCATCCCTCTTTGCTATGAGCTTTGATCAACAGTGAAATATTTATATTTAAACTATCATATTAGACTTCATTTAACATGCTGTAGAGGTGAATATTTCTATTTTTTAGTACTCTACAATATGAGAGCTCTGAATGGGCATAGGACATATTTGACAGTCTTTTAGTATAAATACACAAGTAAACAGAACCCAAGAGCAAAATAACTCAGTAATAGATCTAATAAACCCTTCCATGGAATCCACATAGCATATGGGCAGTTCAGACCTCTCAGCTATTTCAGGGTATTTGCAGATTCAGAGAGCCATCCCTGCCTCAGTTTACACTGGTTCAGATTTTGAAGACTCTCCAGTTGGCCCAAATCAACCCCTTTAGTAAGCTTTAACTCTAGAAATTCAGAATGAGTGCATATAGAATGAGTTAAATAAGATGGCTGGTATTCAACAGTACAGCTAGGTAATCAATAGTAGAAAGCTGGAAAGAATTTTAAAATACAGTTGTCAAGGCTACAATAAGTTTTTGCTGCTGCGTAATAGATGAATGAGTAGTATGGCTAATCAGAAAGGTAAAGAACAGTATAAAATAGTAAAAATGCAGAAATTGGAGGTTTATTTGCAGTTAAAAAGAAGCATAAGTAAAAAGCATGCAATAAGCAGCAAATTATAGAAAATAACTTCAAATAAAGAATATTATTGTAACATATCAGCATATTTGGAATAGGTAAATATTAAAGAACTACTGGATCCCTTACTGGTGGTTTGGAGAGTTTTGGTTGAAGTTACTTTTGTGTCCAGATTTCAGTTTCTGAATAGTCTTGATGCTAATCCTCATATAGCATTACATGTAGCATACAATAGTTAGACTATTAGAAATGTTGTCTTCGGTCAAGAATGAGTAAATGTTTAGTTATACTCACTGGCAAGGAGTAAGTTTTCTTACTTAAATAAAGTTGTATTTGACTTGATACTTTTGTTTCTTCCTGAATGTGGACTTAAAATAAGTTTGTATGCTTCTAATATTTTTTATTTCTTTCAGGTTATGCAATGGTCTCTGCAAGATGGCTTGTTCTTGAGTTGGAGCTTTTTAAGGCAGACCTATGCTGGTACTTCAACTTTATTAAGCGGACTATAATTTCTTCTCTCACGACAACTACATAAGCAGACAAAATTGCAAAGATCTGCCCTGTGTCGAGTATGACAGCCACGACCCGTGGCTCTCCAGTAGGAGGGAATGATAGCCAGGGCCAGGCTCCGGATGGACAGTCTCAGCCGCCCCTCCAACAGAATCAGGTATGATGCTAACGCTGTTAGTAAAGCTGTCTAGAAAGACAGTAGTAGTTCTGCAGCATTGAGTATTACTTTTTTTCAGATAATTCTTTCAAAATCTCCTTAGGGTATGATTTTATGACCAATTGAAGCAGGGTCAGGCCTAGTTTGTACTTTGTTGGAAGTCTGTAGGTGAGTCACTGCTGAACAACTGCCTCAGTATGGTGATAGAAGAGCCTGTACTGCAGAAGGTGCTGCCTTTAGATAAAATACCACAGTGATGAAGTAAGCTGCCCTTCCAAGTGTCTTTACTTTGGGCAAGAAATTTGCATACCAGGATGTCAGATGCTTCTTCAGAGCCATGTCTGATTCACCTACCTCAGATTTTTTGATGTCAGCTTGATACTCAGCACTCTGAAACACCTTTTTGACCCTTTCCTCCCCTCTCCTGAGGAAGAGAGATACCTGTTTTCATTCACTAAAACTGATGCCTTAATGGCTGATACATCCACCAGAATGGTTTCAGAATTGGGGGCCCTCTGCATAGAAGAGCAGTGCTGTACCTTTTGTTTGGTTAAAGTAACACATAGGAATGTCCTAAGCTTTATTCTGGAGATCAGCTTCATCTTTTGTAGGTCACAGGTAATAGTTCTCCTGTCTTTCTTGCAGAAACTGTTTGAAAGAAACTCTAGCATACCCTGGGTCTATTTATATTCCTTTCATTAAGCAGTTCTGCAACACTTGGACCCATTTTGTTAACTTACCTGTCATCTTAAACGGATTGAACGCTTCAAGTATACTGAATCAGAATGGTCCATTTCCAGATGCTGTAAGTTGAAAAGCATTGGCATTTCACACCTTCTGTAGGATTTACAAGCTGAGGGTCAAGATATCTGCCAGAGTTGCCTGTGGTAAGAGAGGGCTTCATGTTGTAGTCCTCTCATATCAGATAATTGGTTTAAATCCAGTATATAGTTTAATGTAATTCTGCCCTCCTTGAATGTACACTGCTATAAAAATCCCCACTGTCAGCAGACCTGTTGATCTTAAGATGGAGAATAGAAAAAAATGATCCCTGTTTACCTGAAAAATATCTTTCTCAGAGTAGTAAGGGTCAGTTATATAACTTCCCCCTTTTCAGAGTTTCAAACAACTATAACAAATTTCAGAACTTTTTTCACTGGAATCTTTAAAAACAGTGTGGAAAAGTCGGTTACTGCTGCATTAAAGCTTTTTTGCAAACATTAAATTTTGCTCCAAATTTAAGTTGACAAAGTTGCTTTGATGAATAATTTAGGGCAGATGGATCTTCAGTGATTCACGCATTGGTAATGAGTATGGCCTTGTCGTCTTTAGATTTTTTTTCTTCGTATTTCCCCACTGTTTCTACCAATAGAGTTGCTCTGATAGTAAGAATGATAGGAAATTTTAGGACAAGAGAGGTTGGAGTAGACAAGGCAAGGGAGAGTCGCTTCTGATTTGGTTTCAGTCTGACCCATGTCACTAGTAAGTAAAAATGATCTGACTACAAAACAGCTGTGAATATGAAATCTTCCTAGTGAAGAGAAATCCAGGTCAAAATCCACCTTCATAACTGGCATCTTCGATAGTAATCTCACCATAGTGACCAAGGATTGCATCAAGTTTGAATTATCTTGTCACCTATAGATGTGGTCATCTGCAACTTGGAGCAAATTAATAGGTCAATGTATAGAAACATATGCTACTGAACATACTTGTTAGACTTTTAATGCCCAATTGTGGGGAATAAAAATAGCACAAATGTAAATGATACAGAATTTTTCTTTAGCAAAGGTATCTTTGTCCAACCTGGAGTTTCATTATTCAACATTTCTGATGACAGCTTAAATAGTACAATTTAAATAGTACAAGTGAGAAGTAGATTTGAGTGTGGCGGAGATGATAAATCAGGGTCTAAAATTCAGGAATAGCGAGGAGGGCTTCCTGTGTTGCTGGTCAAGTGGATATAGGTGACTGAAAGCATTTTAAACTAAAATCTCTCTCTCTTGTGTCAGAATTGAAGTTAACAACACATGGGCTGACTTTGGCTTTCATCATGCCAAATAGTGAAGGGAATTAAAGGTTGCAACTTAACATGGCTAAGGTTCTAAGTACTGTAAGTTAAATAATAAAATGGGGTTTAGAATGCCGAGGGATATTAATGTGAGATTCAGAAAGTTTATGCCCAGACAACTTAGGTTTTTGTGTAATGACTTTTTTCAAAACAAATAGAAATGTTAAAATTACTTTCATTTACATTTGTTACTGGTTTGAAAACATCCCTGAAGAATTTGCAACCCAAACATTGTAGTGTTGTTCTAGTGCATGAAAATCAGAGTGAAATTATTCCACTGATTGGCTCTGCTTCGTGGAAATGCAAAAAGTTAGCAGCAAATATTAAAAAAAAAAAGTGATCTTACAAATTCTTTTAATTTCAGTGATCCAAGTTACACAAGAAAGAAAGCATTGATTGTTCTTTCACCTCCTCTTATGTTTCTGCACCTTTTGCTATATTGTCCTTTCTTTAGATTGAAAGTTCTTTGGAGCAGGGACTGTCTTATTTTTATGTAGCGTGTTCATGCAGCAACTAGGGTTGCCAGCCCTCCAGAATTGTTCTGGTATCTCCAGGAATTAAAGATTGTCATATGATGAAACCCCCAGGAATACGTCCAACCAAAAGTGGCAACCCTAATTTACAGGACCCTGATTCTGATGGAGGCCTATGCGTACTACAGAAATACAAATATTTTAAATAAAGGACCACTGCCTAGTTCAAATTTGAAGTAATGAAATCTTTACCATATTTTTTGTTGACTGAATTAATTTTAAAGTTACTTTTCTATTGGCATTATTGGAAGACTAAACTCTGATCTAAGAAAAGAGACTATATGAAACTACATTCATGCTGTATTAAAGTTGAAATTGTAATTGCGCAAGAATTAAGAAACCCTGAGTCAAAGGAAAACTGCAGTGGAGTGTAAAAATATGCTAATTACATTTTAAGTTATTAAAACATTTTATGCCTGAAATTAGGTCCCTCAGTCCATACTTAGGCATTTAATTAAGAGTGCAAGTGATGGAACCAAGAGGTAGTTTGAAGAGGACTACAGTTCTTGGGAAGGATATCAACCAAGCCTGGTCTTTCAACTGTTGAATACTTTTTAGTGTCAGAAAAGCAGGGTGGATAAAAATCTGGGGAGGATGGGACTTCCTTTTCCCCTGCATGGCATCTGGGGCTGGGTGAGAGCCACTCCCAGATTTCTCCTCCAGCTGCAGGAAGCTCTGCCAACTCCTCTCCTCTCCTCTCCTCTCCTTCCTCCTCCTCCTCCTCCTCCCCCTCCCCCGTGCTTCCTGCACCCATCGCTCCTCAGCTGCAGGGGGAGGGATCCCTGTACAGGGAGCTGCTCCCCCATCTGCCCAACCCCAGTGCAGCCAGACCCCTCATACCTAGACCCTCCTGCCGAACCTCACCCGTACTCAACCCACCCACTCTCCTGATGAGCCCCACTCCCCCTGCACCTGGACCATCCTGGCGAGCCACCCAGATCCCCACCACACTGATCCCCACTCCCCCAGCATCTGGACCCTCCCCCCAGAGTTCCCCAGACCCCTCTGCCAAGCTCTATCCCCACACATTGAGCCCTCCCTGCTGAGCCCCAACCACCTTCACCTGGATCCTCCTGCAGAGTCCCATTACTGTTGCACCCAGAAACCTTCAACATACCCCTGTACATCCAGACTCTGTTCTCCCACCCCCTGCACCTGGATCCCCCACTGAGCTGCTGGCACCAAGATTGCCCCACCCAGAACCGTCTCAACCCACCCGTGTCCCCCCACACTAAGCCCCTCCACACTTGGATCCTGCCTTGCTGAGCCTGCCTGCCCACACCTGGTGCAGAGGGACAGGGTCCTGAGGGGTTTCTGGGGCAGGCTCGGTCCTTGTGCTGTGTCGGTGTCAGGTGAAGCCTCACTGCTGAGTCCATGTCCCGGTGGGGAGCTGCACAGTGATCTCCCACCTCTGTGCAGTCAGTGGCCTCTGCTCCCCAGTGCTATGCTGGAGCCTCCACATTTATTTGACAAATAAAATTTGCAAAATTTTAAAATATTGTGCACAGAATTTAGTCTTTTTTGGCACAGAATGCTCTGAGGAGAAATCAACTCACTAAGTACAGTTAATACTTTTGTTTAATAAATCAGTTTTAACTAAAAAAACATGATTTGATAATATTTTCTTGTCAGCACATTTAAGTTAGTTTTATTTAACTAATAAAAACAATTTGAAAGTGCTGTTTCCATTTGTTTTTAATTGAATGTCAGTTTCCATCCAAATGCATTTTGACATGATGAATTTGGAATAAAAAAGTTATCTAGTAAATAAAGAAATGCATCCCTCATCATTTTCTAACATACTGAAAAAATATAAAAATTAAGATTATGAATAAATATGTTGAGTGATATAATTGCTTAAATAAATGTCATCCTGGGTAGCAAAAATAAGTACCAAATTCAGTGTAAAGGCTTTGTTTAGTTGCAAATCAGCGTGATTAAATGGTAGTACCAACCAGTTAGAATTGATCTCTTTTTAGGAGTATAACTAAAGTAGATTTAAATCAAGGTTCCTGCTTGATTTAAATCATGCTTAATATTGGTGGTTTGTAATTTATTGGCAACTGCTGTAAGAAGGAAGGGAGGTAATGTTAAGTTCATATGTGCTCACTTGAGCAAGTAAACATGTTGCTGCATTTTGGACAAGTAAAGAAATTGTTTCCTGCAGCTGGCAAACTGTAGATGATGGAATAACAATAGTCATGTTAAAAGAAAATCAGGGCTTGGGTGGCAGGTACCAGATTCCCACAAGAGAGAGCAGGGGTATAACCAACACCAAACAGGTTATATAAATAGAAATCTTTAGCATGTGGTTCTTCATGATCAGTGGAAGACATGTGTACTCCCTGTGTAATTTGTCTTATCAACTATCTGTGATCCACACAAACAGGAGAACGCAACCAGGGCATAGAATTCATAGTGGCAATGCTTGCCAACAACCATTGATGATTCAGTCTTGTTTCAGTATGAGCCAGCTATCTTGGCCGGATTCAGTACAATCTAGCTGCCATGCACCAAATCAACATTCCCCTTCAGGGAGGCTCCTGACTTGTGGAGCCCATGTGGAATATATCAAGCAAGGTGTGTATAGCTGAGTCTTCAGACTATGCATTGCTTTCCGTAATCTTACACTCGATAAATTTAGAAGTGGGGGAACCTTTCAGAAAGTCACAAGATAAACTAGGGGGCAGATTTATATTGGACCATCAGAGTTTGTAATACAAACAGATTTTGTGTGTATTGGCAGTTGCCTTATTTTGTCATAAATACATGAGGTGATTTATTGCCTCAGCCTTGCAGTTGGCACTGTTTCTGCTAGCTGTTCTCTACACTTGACACTCAACATGCATGCTCCTCACTCCCAATGACATCGTCCATCTTGAAATGAGACACCTGATCTCCCTACACTTCCATCATTGTGGACAGACCACCTCCATTCTTTCATGCATCTTTTGAAGACCTTCTACTTGCACAAAGAGCATCCCTCCTTTTCGCTAAGACACTCTTTCATGCACAGAATTCCCAAAGCCCTGATTTTGGCCTGATTTTCAATGAGAAATAGAAAGTTGGTCCACTAACAACAAAATCATGGACCAACTTTGTTTCAAATGACACCTTTTTCCATATTCCAGGAAACTAGCTTTGTTTTTAGACTACTTGAATACTAAATAAAATATTTAATTGGACTAATAAATAATTTTAGTTAAATTCTAAAAGCCTTAAATAGTCATATTTTGTGGTGGTGTGATTTTTTTAAAGATTTTTTTTTTTTTTTTTTTAACATTTTATTGACATTCTCTATTTGCTTTCAAAATTCAAATGAAATTTAAAGGGGAAAAAAGGAAGCCAAGAGTAAATGATGTACATCTACTATAGCATCTGAGAAGTAGGATGAATATTGTGCATACAGTATTTAATTTAAATTATTGAAATGTTTTTAATTCAGACTTCTTCACCTGATTCTTCCAATGAGAATTCCCCAGCTACCCCTCCTGATGAGCAGGGTCAAGGGGATGCTCCACCCCAACTTGAAGATGAGGAGCCCGCATTTCCACACACAGATCTGGCAAAGTTGGATGACATGATCAACAGGTACTTTAAGTTTGATGTACTCTTCCTAATCACGTGGGTTATAGGTAAAATCTCTTAACATTGCCATCAGAATTTCTGGGTCTGGCTTTGTGTTCGTGTATTAGATTGCATATTTGCGGATTTGGGGGGGGGAATAAGAAAAGAGATGGGGGTTGGTGAGTTTTTTTCTAAAGTTGAGCCCTCTTTAGTGGGTTAAAAAATAGATTTTACACTTTTATCCTAACCTAAGGGCATAATGAAGGGGAAGATATGTTTTAATTTCTTTTCAGAAACCTAATTAAAATGCAGTACTTTTTTAAAAATTCAGACCTCGATGGGTTGTTCCTGTGTTGCCGAAAGGGGAGTTAGAAGTTCTTCTAGAAGCTGCTATTGATCTTAGTAAAAAAGGTAAGTTGAAAATACAATGAATGGTTGCTAGAGGAATGTGTAAATCTGACTTCTTAAAGGTCCTCCATGTCCCTGTTGGAGCTTTATTTCTTTAATAAATTGGGATCCAAGAGTCCCAAATCCTGGATCAGCATGAAAAGCAGCATAGATCTTTTGAAAACAGCATAGCTATGCATTTTCTGCCTTGACTCAAGCACTGGGGAACACTGAGCCCACAGCTATAAAATAACTCTTGTTGATCCTTTCCCACTTGTTTTCTGTATTTTTACCTGCGTATCAGACCTGATCAGGTCTCTTTTCCTGACAAATTCTTATGTTTTAAACTTTGAGGTTTAATTTTTTTTCTCAGAAAAATTTTGACAAATACCTTGCTAAAAATATTTCTTCAAAATCTACATTTAGACACTTTGGATAATATTAGAAAACAAGATTTGGAACCATTAGAAACAGCGTGACCCAAAACAATTAGAATGATTTAGTTAATGATTGTTTGTCTGAGTGCGACCCCCCCTCCCCTTTATAAATTAAAAAACACTTCTTTATATATTTAACCCCATTTATAAATGCTGGATGCGAAGCAGGGTTTGGGGTGGAGGCTGACAGCTCGCAACCCCCCCATGTAATAACCTCATGACCCCCTGTTTGAGAACCCCTGCCTTAGGGGAAGAATAGTACTGTTTTAAATATATTTTTATTACAATATAAAATTGCCTGTTCTTTACCCTTGGATAGTTGGACTAGGAGGAACTTACCTCACTGATAAATATTTACTCCTAGAATTGGCAAGGAGTAAAGATTGTCATCAGCAGGCAGTTCTGGCCTGCAGGAATTATTTTGTGTGAGTGTTAGTCACCTGTTTTGAAGCATCTGCTCAAGAAAAAAGTTGTGGTGTTCTAAATATCTAGGGTATGTCTACACCGTGATAAAAATCCCTTGGCACGGAGTCTCAGAGCATGGGTTAATGGATTTTGGCTTGGGTTGTGAGGCAAAAAATGGCAAGGTACGTGTTTGGGCTCAAGACCGACTCAGAGGCACGCCCAATTCACAGGGTCTTTCAGAGCCTGGGTTGCAGCCTGAACCCAAACTTCTACACTGCAGTTTTATAACCCTGCAGCCTGACCCCTGGGTGCCAGCTTCAGCAGACCCAGGTCCAGCCGTGGCCATGCAGTTCGTCTTTTATTGCAGTGTAGACCAAAGGTTGGATGTGATACACACGTCTTACTGTGCAGTTGATCTGTTCTCTGGGACTGCAGTGGCCATTGACTTTTGGTAGACATGTGTGCCTGGCTGAAATCTTCAGGTGAGCATAGAAGATGTCTCAAGAGGTCACATTTGTTCAATGACAATACAAATGCTACCTTTCAGAAAAAAATTTGAAAGATGCAACTAGCTACATCTTTGGGTCTGCTGCTGCAGCACGCTGGTAGGAAGAAATCCTCTGGTTTCTAGTTTGAGGAGTTTTTTGGGTGCTGGCAGCAGCTATGTCTGTCTTTAAAAAAATCATAACACCATCAGTAGTGTAGCAAATAAATATAGACAGAAAGCTTCTTCAGCTGCTCTACGGACAACACCTACACACTCCACTACAAGGCAACAAATTTGACAATCAGTCTGAGAAATCTTTTTCACACATCTCCCTACCCTTCTGAAGATGATTTGCAAAGCTGCAATTTGGAGCTCCATTTATATAATATGTTCTAAGCTGAATTTAGCGCTAGTTCTAATATCAATTTTAGGCATATGTTTCTACAGTTGCTGTTAATTACCACTGGTCATTCCACCCCTGGAGTTTATGCTGCAGATTACTTTCCCACAAGTGGAAAGAGAGGTTATCAGAAACTGTTAGGAAGTGTGCACATGTAGGCAACACACGTAACATCTTTCCCCACTCATTGAAGAATGGAGGATGGCTGAGGCTGTTGTCCCTTTTATAAATCTGAACAGTCAGATTTACGAGTGAGGTTCTTACCTGTTCTGAAGTGGGGCACTCTTTTGCTAAATGGTTCTGAACTTCGAAAGTGTGGAAATGCGGAGGCAATATACGCCAAGAATGATGACTTATTATTATGATTATGATGATGTAACCTTTCTGTTAATCTGCTGGAAACGTCTGTCTTCAGTGAGATTTTATGAGTTTAGGTACCTTACCACCCATATGTGGACTTAAACTTTAAATCCAAATGGTATCTGGTGGAATGGATACAGAGAGGATGAGGACTGGAGGAAGGGATTGAAATTGAATAACTGTTCCTAATATTGGCATTGATATAATTTTGCACTGAGATCTGTAGCTCACCAGAACTTTAGAGCAGAGGAACCAAATATTGTTTTGGTAGCCCACTAGACTATTGCACAACAAAACTCTTTTTGTTGTTGCACGTTTTTTGAAAAACTGTGTGGCCTAGTGGATAGAGCACTAGACTGGGATTCAAGATCTGAGTTCTGTTTCTGACTCAGCCACTGTTGTGCGACCATGGGCCAGTCACTTCATCTCTCTGAGTCCTTATCTGTAAGGTGACTTTGAGAACTACTGATGAAGAGTGCTATATAAGATGAGGTGGTTGTATTGGTATTATCTCCTGCTAATTTGGGGGAAAGAGTAACATAGGAGGAGGATCACTGAACCATTTAAATACTTTGTGGCACTGGCAGTCTGATGGTACTATTTACTTTATTTTTAATCTTTGAGAAAACTCTTTTTCAGGCGGACAATATATTCTCAGTTTAAAGAGGCACTCTGGTGGTTGTCTGAGGTTTTTCTGAGATTGGAGAAGCAACCTATTGAAAGAATGGTACCTATCAGCTCGCTATTGAATAATTATAAAATAACTAAAATCCGGGATACTATTTTTGAATAGTGGCAGCTACTCCAAAAATTAAATTTTAATAATAGAGCTATATAGCATATATTATGACAAAAAAAGAAGCACACTTAAAAATTATGCCTTGCTCTTATGCTCTGCTTCCCCCACAAAACCCCTGCTACAGCTGGTCTGACAGCTGCTGCGTGTTCCCATTATGGTGTGTGCTCCCTCAGCTCATGGTTTTGTGGTGTGGACCTGGTTCTTTATAATGTTCATGTTCAGTTATTTTTTCATTATGCTAACATTTTCCTGAGTGGTGCAAGCAAGAGGAAAGGAAACGTCAAGTTTTAACAACTTATAACTCAACCCTTTATTTCTGCTGAAATTCAAAGACCTGCTGCAGTGGAGGTGTTGGAGTTTCTCACAAAAGATCACAAAAATTAAAGAATATTTTATAATGGAGGGTATTAGGCAACTCAAGTATAGGAGTTACTGTCAGCTCCCTGAACTGAACTCTTTCTGGGTGCCTCTTTGAATCTCTGTTGAATTGTGGGGGAGGGAAAGTGTATCTTCTGTTACTCTTTTGAAGCGACATGTCTTGACCATTATTCATCTAGACTGAATAGAACAGGAATTATTTATTTTCTGGGTCCCCAGTATTGCCTGTGGTTGGTTGGTCACTGTTTTCTGAGGCTGGACATGTCATATTGCATAAAGAGTGTGATTTCAGGACTGAAAATGAAACATGTCCTGCACAATAATAGTGCAGGATACAACCTCTTGGCTATTAATGTAATAGTTTATATTCACGTAATTCCTCTTTTCATAGATTTGTAGATAAAGCCATAAGGGACCATTGTGATCATCTAGTCTGACCTCCTGAATAATACAGGCCATTGATTTCCCTGAATGAATTGGTTTGAACTCATTTTCTGCAAACTGTTGTATTCAATGTATGTGTGACTCAATACATTGAATATATATTTTCTTTTCTGTCCCCAGAATTGAGTTATTTTCAAATGAAAAATGAACTTTCAAGGGACAATGTCAACTTAAAAATTACATTTCTGTGTGAAAATTTGGGGCGTACTGTTTCAAGTAACCCTGAAGGCTAATATAACTGAAAGAGTGCAGTATTTTTCTTTCGTCCTTTTTTGTTTATTTTGTATATAGTCAATTTCACTGTTTTTGTTGATGGTCAGTTTCATTTCCTGTCTCGTTCATTAGCATAGCTCTCAGGTACTGCTTTGGAGTGAGTTCAGTGCAGGAACACCATTAGGCTTCTCCTCTCCTCCCCTTCTCTGGAGAGGCATGGGGAGCTGCAAGGGGGCCCTCTAGTATTTACCCCTGCAGGTGCTTGTATCTGTTTGGGTGAATGAGGAGGGCCAACTCTAGTTTTTCCTGCCTCACAGAGTCTTCTGCTGTGGTAGTATTGATGAGACCTACCAGAGTGGTGGGTCTTAGAATTAACACTGCTTTGAGATGTATGGGGAAGTCCACCCCTCTCAGAGCCATTGTTTCAGGCTCTCTGCAGTTGCATGACTCAAGGATGTTGGGCCTAGAGATGGGTATTTAGTGTCTATATTGTAAATATGACCCTGCTTATGTACCCTGCAAGCTGGTTTTTACCACTACCAGCAAACCGAAGAGACAAAAGGCAAGTGTGTACAAAATGAAAAAAGGAGTGGAAGGGTTGTGGTTTTGTATTCTGATTTGACATGCCCAAAAGACTGTTTAAGTCTCAAGGGAGCAGAAAACATTTACAATTTTTAAAGCAATTTAAATATAGGACATATTATTTTTAAAAGGATGTTCTATCAAAAACAATTTGTGGGAATTAATTAGTTTCACCAAATTAAAATTTACATTGTCATGTAAAGAAAACTTTGAAGCCGAAATGTTAAGTGAAATTTGATAGGAGAAGAGAAAATTAATTGGTAATTTTAATGTCTAGTACTGAATTTTGACACTTTCTGACATTAGAACGCTATTCCTTTTTTAGTTTGCATGGCTATATTCCTTTCATTAGGAAATATCTACAACTGAAACTCTTCAGTGTATATTGAAGTTCTTCAAATATTAAGAGCTGAGATCTAAAAATAGGGAGGAAGAAGTCAGTGGTTAGAGTAGGAGACTGGGAATTGGAGCTGCTGTGTTTCATTTTTAGTTCTGCTACTGATTCACTGTCTATCCAGTAGTAAAATCACTGAACCCCTTCCCCCCCACCCCCACCTGTTTATCAGTCTATAAAAGGAGCTTGATAATAGCTACCCTACTCAATGTTTTAGGTCTTCATTTTTTGTAAAGCACTTTGAAATCCTTGGATGTGAAAAGTGTAAGTCCAAAATATGACTCTTTTTAATGTTAAGTGAGCATTGTAGACAACCTGTAAAATGGAGTATATTAACTGATCTTTTCCTTTTCTCTTTTAAACAGGCCTTGATGTTAAAAGTGAAGCATGTCAGCGATTTTTTCGAGATGGGCTAACAATATCATTCACAAAAATCCTTACAGATGAGGCGGTGAGCGGCTGGAAGTTTGAGATTCATGTAAGTTTGTATTGTATTTTATGAAAAGCAAATAATTTTAAACAGTGATGGAGCTACAGAGGCCATCTGCTTATTTGCAGCCATGAACAATTTTTGAAACTCCTCTTCTTTCTGACAGTTCTGCACAACTCCATGACTTATGGGAAATAAATTTTCTCCTTCCTTCTCTTCACTCCTCACAGCTTCATGGTCTGACCTGTAGGGCAAGTGGTGAAGGGAGAGAGATTGGGTTAGTAGGAGATTACATTTGAGCTAGGAGGAAGTTTGGGTTGAAAAAAAATCAAACGTAGGGCCTGGTATGATGGGGTATCAAGGTCCCCTTCCTGCGTTTATCAGTGCAACCCCTTGTTGGGCTCCTGGTTATGGTGGACACGTCTGTAGTCCTTTCTACTCCCCAGAGTAATTATATAGTTCAGGGGCATGAAGCTATGTTTTCAGATTTTGGTAAACCCTTTAGAAACTTTGCTGATTTGTGCATGCTCATTAACGACTTCTTAAACACTAAAATTTTCCTCTCATTAAGTACTAGCCAAAGTTGAGGTTGTGGAGTTACTGGTGAGTAAATAAGTCTGGAAAAAAATTGAAGTAGAAAAGATATGTATTCCTTCTACCCACTGATAACTCAAACACTGAGAAGATTAGCTCAGATTTTATTTTAACCCCTTCCCCCAATTATGAAAATAGGCATGGAAGCTTCAGCTCAGACAAATTTTTCGAGAAAGCAAAGAACAAAGTTTTGTAACTTTGCTTCTGTGAATGCAGTAATACAGTTCGTAATTTGTTACATTTCAATCATCTGCCAAAACTGTTAAATATCTTTTTCTTAATAGAGGTGTATTATTAACAACACTCACCGTCTAGTAGAGCTATGTGTGGCCAAGTTGTCCCAAGATTGGTTTCCTCTTCTTGAACTTCTTGCAATGGCCTTAAATCCACATTGCAAATTTCATCTTTACAACGGTACGCGTCCCTCTGAAACAGTTCCTGCCGGAGTTCAACTGGCTGAAGATGAACTTTACGCCCGTCCTCCTGACCCACGATCACCAAAGGTAAACTGATATTTTTTCAAACTTAAATCCTAACACCTTAAAACTAAAGTCCATATTAATATTTGTAATTAAACAAAATCACTCATAATCCAATTAGAAAAATCATTTAGGAGGAAAGAACCCACATAAGACTTGCTGCTTTTTGTTTTGATATTTGATTGCCTTGTGACTGTAAGAGCTTCTCCAATATTTTTCCCTTCTTCCTCATGTTTTTAATCTTTGCTCCACAATCAGAGTCCCCATGGTGAGGTACCCACCAGTGATCAGTGCTGGCATAACTGTATTTGGAATGTCAGTTTCACTGCTTTAGTTGGCCAGAAGTCTTTGCTAGAGTGACTGGATTTCCCTTTTCATATCACTTTGATTTTGTAGGTGTAACATGGTTGTAAAGATGCATCATCTGGTTAAAAATCATATTGTCAAAAGCAGAGTTAGTCTTTCAGTGACATCTACACATTCACGCTCTTTGGATGTGGCAATGGTGCAGCTTGGACCAGGGGAGCCATCTAATAGTAGAGCCCACTGGAATCCTCTCATGCCTCTATCCCATTCTTCCTGGCTTTGATTGTTCAGAGGATACAGCCCTACAAGGTGGGACATGGAGTAGTGACTACCCCCATTTGTTCTGACAATAGCAGATGGACCAGGAGCCTTGTTGAGACCTTGGACACAAACTAATTGGAATGGATCACTCCTAATGTGGTCCATTTTAATTTTGTTAGCTCTTCTTGTTTTTTGCCTAAAGATCCTCCTGGCTTTGGTCCTGGGTACCATATGTTAGAACCAAAGACAAAGAAACCAGGGTTCAGGAGATGTGCTTCTTGCCCTGCTGTTTTTCCTGTTTTGGTTGTATGTATTGTTTTGGCCTGCTTGTGAGGGAGGTAGTTTTTGCCTGAAAATAGCATCAGAATTAAGCATTTAGTAGCTAAGCCTTCTGACTCCTAATGCAGACATCTGTAAGTGCTTGGAAACCAGCGTGAGTTCCTATCTTCAGAGGGTTTAAAAAGCACTGCATAGCCTGAGTGCAGGTATCTGCTTCCTTGGCTGGAGTGAAACCAAAGGTAGTGGTCATGAAGATTCATAAAGATTGAATCTGACTGAGCATAAATATTTGGCTTCACAAGTGTCAGTCTCTACTTAAAGAGACACTGTGGGGTATACTCGTAAGCGTTAAGTACTTTCAATTCCATACAATGATGGTACAAAAGCATATCCATGAGGTCCCACCTCAGAAGTCACAGCATATAGAGGACCAAAGCCTTATTACATAACTTCAAACTGCCCTGGATCTGAGGTTGTGAGTTCCGTGCTTGAAACTTCATTGTAAGCTTGATAAGGCACCTGATACTTTCGTGTAACTATCAGTTTCTCTTGGATCCATTGTTACCATGATGGCTCAGTTCATTGTGTTGGACCCTTGGAACATCCTAATTTGTGTATCTTTGGATTTGTGGGCCTCTTATGCAGCACTGGATACATTTCTTTATCTTTAAATTCTAGATATAAAGAAAAGAAGTGTAAGGTGGTGAGGCTGGTTCCTTTTTTCTTCTTTAGAAATAAAGAAAAATTCTTTCAAGGTATAATGAGTTTCCCTAGTTACACAAATTTTCTGGGAGATGTATGAAGCTCCGCCAAGCTAATAAGTCTAATCTCTTTTTTGGCTTTTTGCTTTACCAGGCTGTTGTTGTCATGCTTGGAAACTTCCTCAGACTGGGCTTTGGAGCTACACCCAGATCCAGAATCAGGTCTCAACTACTGGCCTGATGCTTTTCTCTGCTCTTACTTTCCCAGGGAACGGATCAGGAGACCTAGAAAGCATTATTGAACTTCTAGATTCCAATCTTTCTGACCAAGATCACCCTCCTTCACCCAGAAATTGAGTTGGAATTTCCTACTGGTTACTGGTAGAACTGGGAGGTAGCACTATGGGCATTGTCGTCATATTGGCTTTCCCTTCTGTATTATCCTGATTTTAAAAGGACTGAAAAAAAGACAGCTGCTAAGGGAGCCTTCTTCCAAAAGAGTTGAAGAGAAATGTCCTGCACTGGAGTTACCCTGCCTAGATCTGTCACTCTGATATCAAGGGAGCAGCCTCCTTTACTTATCGCAGGTATGCTAGAGGCCAGTTGAACCTCTCAATGTAGATATGGATGTGGATTTTCATACTTTGCTGGATGACATTGTGGATGCATCCATCTTCTTCTTTTTCTCTCCAGAAGGTGCTCTAGTTTATCCCTTTGGTAATCTTAAAGGAATCTACAAACCTGTTTTCTGATACTTTGGGTTCATCTCTAGGAGTAAGATTAATTTATCAGTTCTTGATGGTTTATTATAGCAGGCAGAATTACCTGATTAAATCCAGCATCTATCCTGGTCTGTGAATAATAATAATGGACTGGCAATTTCTGAAAATATAGATAAATTATATCAACTGTCTCCTAATGGTTTTTTGTTCTTTTAAACCCCTCCAGTTCCAGAATCATTGGTAGTGCTGGTTCAAATTGCTGAAGGGGTGAAATCCACAGTACTCCTTCAGATACAGAAGGTGAGAAACTGGACACTCTGGGTTCTCCCATATTACTTATGGGACAAAATTGCACTGTGTTGCTCAGTCACTGCTGGAAGACCAGAGAACTGGCCAATGCCCAATGCAGCTAAGATCAGTTAGTTGCTAAGCACTCCTTGAGAGCATACTTCACTGCTTCTGATGTGGCCTCTGGAGCTGTAGCATCCACAGTTATTTTGAAGTTGTACTCTTGGTTATATTCATCTGGCCGCCTTCTGGAGCTAAGAACCAAGTAGAAAAATTCTTGTTTGACGGTGAAGGGGCTGTTCAGATGTAGAGCAGACAAGGTTCTATTGAAAATGAAAGACACCAGGTGTGCTACAAGGTCTCAAGATTTCTCAGTCCTCAACTAAAAAGATTCGAGGTCCCAGTGTTTTTTTAAACCAGTGATAACCATACCCAGCTCCTGCTTCTGTTAACTGCAATGGAACCAATACCAACAAAAGCCTTCTGTTCCGCATCAGCAGAGAAGCAAATCCTAGAAACCACAAGCGAAGGGGAGATCTTCAGCATCATCAATCTCTGCACAAGCCTTTCAGCCTCAGGATTGAAGGGATGTATGGGAACTACAGATGAGTTTTTAAAACATACTAGTTACCTGCCTTTCATTTAGAAACAAACTCTCCTTTTTCTAAAATACCTGGAGTACTGTCACCGACTGATGCATCTTCTCCAACATGTAGCTCATTCATTAGTAGAGTCAGGTGTCATAAAGGAAGTTCCTGAAGAGTTTCATGGGAAGGGATTTTATTTCTTGTATTTTCTGATCTCAAAGCATTATAGATGTCTCCCAACCCCTTTCAGACCTTTGGAAGCTAACTCTTTCATTAGAAAGTTCAAATTCCTCATCCTTATCCTAGCTGCGATCATCCTTTTTTTTATGCACCTACGCTTGGTTTGGGACCTCTTGATTTAGAGGGTACCTATTCTCATCTCAGAATATCTTTGTATTGGTGGTGATGTTTTCTCATAACTAACCTTAGGTATTTTCAATGCAAAAGTCTATTTGGCATGTCTACGGCACCTTGCGTGTTCACAAAGTGCCTTTCAATGGAAGCAGCACATTTGCAGTGTAGGGGCATCCATGTCTACTTGTTTGGATGATTGGCTCACTAGGATATCCTCATAGAAGGACGTAGCAAAAGATATGACACAGTCATGACTCTATTCCAAACACTGGTGTTCAAGATAAAGTGGAAGACCCACAATTTCCAATCCAGATTATAGTTTTTATTAGGGCTGTTATGGACTCTCAAATACAGTTTTTCTTCCAGAAGAAAGGTATTTAAAAAATCCTTATAGCAATAGAAGTACTACAGGAAAATGAATTTCAAACAGTGTTCTTTCTTAGTTTGGTGGGCCTTATGATTTCAGTGACATACGTAACTCCATAAACTCATTTAAAGATGAGGCTTCTACAGCACTGGCTAGCAGGATGCTATATATGCCCAATATAGGCAACATATTTATGAATTTGACACTACCTAGGATGTGTCCCTAACCCTCATATGGTGGACTGCACATCACAATGTCC